>NW_022196891.1:24025666-24043166 GCF_008632895.1 Mastomys coucha | reverse complement strand
CTCTCTAGCATATTTTCCTGTATTTAGGTTTATTTTTGCATATTTCTTCTCTGTCTGTCTATCTATCTATCTATCTATCTATCTATCTATCTATCTATCTATCTATCGATTAATATGTACAATTTTATGACCCACCATTTTGTTTGGTTTTTGAGACCGAGTTTTGCTACTACATTGCCTACTCTGGCCTGGAACTTGAGATCTTCCTGCTTCAGCCTCCCAAGTTCTCCACAAGTTTCCAATTTTTTTCCCCACTTAATATTTTATCATTTAAACTCTTTGTTCACTGTGGACCCAAATCTTTCATCCGTGGTATCTTTTATTGGGACAGTATTCGTCCTCTGGAGTACATGGTGATAACCAGATACATCTTCACGGTGTTTAACGATCAATTCCAGCCACGGCCCTTCTGTCGTTATGTGCTGATCATTTTGTGCATTGGAACGAGACACTTTTCTAGTTGCTTTGAGATGCGGATTACATGAATCAATAGAGCCATAGCAGGGTGACCCAGAAGTCGTCTGTGTTCTGCACACCCTGGGTCTGAATTCTTCACACTCCTTCTTGCCTTCTCTTCCTTTCTCAGACGACCAATACTCCACCCTGTTCTGTCAGCTCAACTTCAGAACAAACGCAAATTTAATCACGCAACTGCCAATTGCACTGATTTGTAACTCAGTCACTTACCCCCCTTCCCCCCTTTTGTGGCACACTGGAAGGACTCATGTTTAGATCTAAGGAATGTTCCCTGGGAGCATTCTTCTGTACGAAGCTTTTTCTTTGGGGATAGAATCTCAGAGGTGACTCAAAGCGAATGAACGATTTAAGTCAATTACTTTAACTGCTATAATCAAGTAGCTTGGAAACATGGGAGAATGAGTTACCACAGTGATGCCAGAGGAGAGTGATTGTGTGTGTGTGTGTGTGTGTGTGTGTGTATGTAAGCCATTGATCCGCACACCAAGGCATACTAGGAAACACAAATACTTAGTGCTGAGCTGGGCATGTATGTTTGAAGTAAGTGGGAGGGGCATATACGTGTGTGTGTGTCTGTGTGTGTCTGTGTGTCTGTGTGTGTGGTAAGTGTCTTTTTCCATCAGCCGCCTTACTTTTTTTCTTTTCCATTTGTGTGTGTAATGTGGTGGGCATGTTTATGCATGCATGCGTGTAGGGGCACAGGTATAGAAGCTGCATATGTGTATGTGCACTTGGAGACCCCAGGTTGTCATCAGGAACCATCCTCAAGAACTCTCTTGATTTATTCATCAAGGCAAGGTCTTTCCTTTGAACCTAAGGCTTGCTGATCTACCTCAGCTCCCTAGCAATGGTTGCACTGGGGATCCCGTCCCTGCCTTCTGAGGTTGGAATTACAGAAGGTCACCACAGCCATAAGGCTTTTATGAGACTTCTGGGGATCCAAACTCAGCTCCCCGTACTAACACGGCAAGCACTTAACTGAGCCAGCTTCCTGAGACAGTCCTACACTGAACCTGGAGCTCATTGGTTCCACGGAGCTGGTCGGTGAGCCCGGGAATCCACCTGTCTCTGCTTCCCCAGCGCTGGGACCATAGACAAGTACCACCATGGCAGAGCTGCCTTAAGCCACGGGTTCTGGGAGTCCAGCTCGAGTCCTCAGGCTTGCAAGGCAGATAGAATTATTTGTGAGGAGCATTAGACAGTGATGAGGCCAAGCCAGCTGCACACTCCTGGCTTCAGCTTGAGTTAGTGTCATCATCACTCCGAGACTGTGGAGAACACGAACAAGTCACAAGGACATCCGGTCACTTGTGCCCTTCCTCCCCTAGGAAGAGGTGTTGCAAATAACCTTGCCTCGCCCAAGAGACATGTGGTGTAGCTGAGAGTAAGTGAATGTGGATGAGTCTACAGTTGTTTACGGGCATGCTGGGCATCTGCCCCTTGCTTGCTTCCGTTGTTGGTCTGGTCCCCTTTCTCCATCCTAGATCAGTTCTGAGCTTGAACTGTGTAGACCACCGCCAGGTGCAGAGGTTCGGCTCAGCCAGTTAATAGTCAGCAAACTCCATGGTAACGTGGCCTGTTACTGTGGCAGATGTTAGTGTCTGATCCCATGGTAGTTCTCCCCCTCCCCCGCCACCCCCATGCCCTGCTTTAACACTGTCTGACTGCCCCTCTCACTGGGGGAGGCAGCATCTCGTGGCCCTGCCCTTTCCTCTCAGTAATCTGTGTGATTCACCTTCAGGCAGCAGAATTTCTCTGAAAGTGTGCTGTATTGTTCCCAAGGCCTTCTGACTGAATCTAACGGAGCACTTAGTCTGGAGAAAGTCAGCCAGCGTGGGGGAAGTCTGACTTCCCTGGGGGACATTGGTTAATCAATCTGGTTGACAGTCCCCACCCAGCTCAACCCTCCAGCCATCCCTGTTCTGCAATGAATCATCTCAATCAGTCTTCGATGGCTTTCATTTTGGCTGAAAAGTCTATGGAGAGAGGGGCTGGGGGCTGTGGCTCAATTGATGGAGAGCTTGCTCAGCATGCAAGCCCTGGGTTCCATCAGCAGCATCACGTACACCAGGAGTGGAGGTGCACATCCGTCCTCCCAACACTTGAGAGATGGAAACAGGAAGATCAGAAATTCAAGATCATCCTTAGCAACAAATTAAATTCGAGGCCGGCCTTACATGAGACCCTGTCTCAATAAAACACAATAAAATCTATAGAACCAGCTCAGATGAGCCAGGCTCCTTGGTGTGGGTGGGGCATACTAATGGTCAGTCTTCCCCTGTGAGATACCACAGCACAGGACAGGATGTGGAGCGATGGATGGAGCAGGTTAGGCCTCTGGAATCGTATAGACTAGAAACAGTGGGGCACGCTACTCTACCCAGTGCTTGAGGGATGGAGGCTGCAGGAGGATCAGAAGTTCAAAGGTCATCTTTAGCTAAATTGGGAGTTCAGAGCCAGCTTGGGCTACATGAGCCCCTGTCTCAAAATAAAAATACAATCAAATATGTCTCCTTGGATGTCTGAGAGAAGTCTCTAACTTGGTGTGTCAAAATCTGAGCTGTTGATCCTCTTCCCTCTCCATCCATCTCAGGGAAGATCGGCTCCATCAACCCAGTAGCGGAACCTGTCCACCGTACCTCCAGACTTCCCAAAGTCGGAATGTCTCCAGACCCACTCCTCAAGTTTTACCAATCTGATCCTGACTTGCTTGGTCCCACCCTCACCTGGCCTGGGCATCGTATGAGCCGCCTAACTGCTCTCTCTGCTTCTGCTTTGTCAAAGAGAGCACAGACCCACTAAAAATGTGCCACAAACTGTCATTTCTAAACCCCAGCCCCCTCCACCCTGTGACTTCCCATCTTGTAGATGCCATAACAGCTCCAGGACCTCGTAGGGTCCCGCCCCGACCTCGGCTCTCCCTTTATGCTTTAATTCCCTTTGCTGCCCTCTCCGTCCTCTTCTAGACTTTCTGTATCCCCATCATGTCATCCCCAACTTCACCTCAAAGTCCTGCCTTCCTGCTGCCTGAAAACTTCTTCCCCCAGGTATCTATCTGTACCTCTTGTTCCTGAGAACGGTTCCTGACACCAAGTGGGTGCAAAGTGTTCATGAGATGAGTGAAGGAATTGGGATGTGCCCCTGACCTGACTTCTCCAGGATAACTTTGTTGGTCTCCTTTATAGTTGAAATATGTGTGTGTGTGTGTGTGTGTGTGTGTGTGTGTACATGTGTGAGTAGACATGTGCACTCGTATGTGTTTTTGTGGAGGTTAGCGATCAGGGTTGAATGTCTCCACCACGTTCACCTTGCACACTGCCCCACCTGACTTTTATGGAGGTGTTGGGGATCTGAAGCACAGTGGAAAACACTACTCACTGATCCACCTCCCCAGCCCCATCACCCCATAACTGAGCTCCTTTTGATTTGCTCAGAGCCGGCTTGCTCTCCCCTCAGAAGTGTCCTGAGAGACCTACATCTTTCTTTCCTCACTTCTTGAAGAAGGGACTGTGACTTCTGGGTCCCAGTCTAGTGCTCACCGGGCTTCTTGGCATATGGTGGACCTGTAGTAAGTAAATACTTCCCAGCGGTGGCTCGGTGCTTAGTAGGTGGATCAGGACATCCAATCACAGGAGGCCTGCTGAAGTAGAGGGAGAGCCAGGCCCCTGTTTCCCGTGTGTTCCCAGCAGGCTGCTAACCGCTTGTTTCTGCTGCATATGTTCTCAGCAGAGACCAAGAGCAGGCCTGGGTAGATGCACTCAGAATTTCCTTCTAGCAAATTCTCACCGGATGTGGATTCTGGCAAGGTATGCACCACACACACCAGTCCCATGGGAGTCTCAGTTCGGTTTTGAGCCACTGGTTGGGGATGACATGCAAAGAGAAGTGGACCCTCGGCTTTATTGAAGTGGTGGTAGGTCATTTGTTTTCTCTCACGCAGGAAGCTGTCCAGGGTTTAGGCAGGAGGAGAGAAGAGTGTATTTTCTTTCTGGAGACCTGGCTCCTCGGTACCCTTTTCACCCCTCTAAGCCTGCCTGTGCAAGAGAAGGCTGGTGTGTGGCGGGTAGCCAATTCTTCTCTGCCTATTAGGCCTAGAAGCAGTTCCCTTAGTACTGATGGAGAAGAGGTCACATTTGCTCTGTTTGCTTATGACCCACATATCTGAGGTATTTTGGAAAGCCCTGGTGGAGAGTGATATTCTGGAGAATCTAGAGTGGTGGTGGGCATGTGACATGGTGGACGTGCGACGTGGTACCCAGAGTCTTTGTTGAATGGGCTGGCCACTGGGAGACCATTAGTTGAATCAGATACTACTTTGTGTGTGTGTGTGTGTGTGTGTGTGTGAGAGAGAGAGAGAGAGAAAGAGAGAGAGAGAGAGAAAGAGAGAGAGAGAGAAGGAGAGAAGAGAGAGAGAGAAGGAGAGAAGAGAGAGAGAGAGAGAGAGAGTTTTGTACATATTCCTGTATTTATGTACATGTGTATGTGATTACACATGTGGAGGCCAGACATTGACATCAAGACATCTTCCTCAACCTATTTCTATTTGGTTTCATCTGTGTTTAATGTTTAATTTTTTTTAATCTATGTGTACACGTGTGTGACTGTATATCCATGCCCCGTGTGTGCAGATGTTCTCAGAGGTCAGGAGAGGATATTGAATCCCTTACGCTGGGAGCTATGGCTGGTTCTGAACAGCTCAGTGTGGGTTCTTAGAGACAAACTCAGGTTTCTTTCTGGAAGAGCAGAAAGCATTCCTAACTGTGGAGTAGGTTCCCCAGTCCCTTTACACACTTGGTTTTTGAGATATGATCTCTCACTGACTCAAGCCCACTGATTCAGCTCGTTGGTTGGCTGATGTGCTCCAGAGGTCTAGTTGTCTTGTTGTTGTTTTTAATGTGTGCTTGTGAGACAGACGTTTCACCCACTGAACCTTCTATCCCCTCTCCCCCCAGGCTCTATCTCTAGGCTGAACTCCACGTCTTACATGACCTTGAGCCAGGCCTCCTAACCCTGGGCTCTCTGGCTTAGTCTCCTCGGGTTAGCGAAACAATCACACATCTCCCTCCCCATTCATAAACTGCGGAGAAGCAAACGCCTGAGTGTGAGGAGCCCTCTGAGGGGTTTAGGAGCTGATGTGCAGAACTCAGAGTGCCTGAAGAGAAAGCTGCTGTGCAAACACAATATATTATTAATACAATGTTAAAAAATAGCAGCGCAGCCTGAGCTATTCATAGGCACTCTGGGCTGCAGAAGCAGCAGGGCTCTGATACGCAGGCCCTTACACTGTTTGGGGAAGCAGGGACTATGGTTTTTCAAGTCTGCGACACACTGTACAGAAGAGGAAAATGAGATTTTAGGACAATTTGGACATATACTTACGTACACGGGTAGTGTATTCACCAAGTAGGCTACAGTTTTTCAAATTTAACAAGCTGGATGGCAGGCCACTGATTTTTCATTACACATTAGAGCTACTTTACAGTGTGGCCAGTCTGAGGGCACAGAGCCAAAGCTTAGGAATCCCCTTTCTTTCCTCATATACCCATTAGGAAGCAGACGAAAATGCCTTAGACTCCATGGTGAAACTTCCCCAGGTAGGTAAACTAGTAACGGTTAGTAATTGGTTTGGTTAGCTAACTAATCAGTTGGTCATATCTACTCAACAGATGCATGCAGGACACACCTGCTACATGCTACGGTAGACACTGGCAATGGAAGACTTAGATTATTACCTAAGAGACCCCCACCCTGCGTGTGTGTGTGTGTGTGTGTGTGTGTGTGTGTGTGTGTGTGTGTGTGAATGCATGTGTAGGTCAGAGGTCAATCAATCTCAGCCATCTTCTGTCATTCACTGTCTTTTTGAGGTATGATCTTTCAATGAACCAGAAGCTCACAGGTTTGGCTGTATTAACTTTTCAGTAAGCCCCTGGGAGCCATCACAGATAAGGAATTGACCAATATATACCAGAGAAAGGATTTCATCTATGCAGCTTTTAACAAAATAGTTTCATTGGGGTTACTTACAGGAGCACAAGTGACTAAAGGCAGCTGTGTCATTGAAAACCCCACCCCAGCTCGGGTGACAAGTCACCAAAGCTGCAACCCAGAAGCTACAACTTTTAGGAAATTCCACTGAAGAAAATCACCTCTTCTAAGGAATTGTTACTGTTCTATAACATTCAAGAAGGGCCTTGTGAGTCTTGTGAGTTTCAGGAGTTTCCTCAGGCCTGTAAGTTTTGTTGACTTCCTAAGACTTGTAAGTTTCCTTTACTTTCTGAGGATTAATGAGCTTCTCTCCAGGGGGCTATGTTTTAATTTAGACTGACTATGCAACCGTCTATTTTCTTTCTGTTACAGAGCCTGTGTCATCTTGGGGGTGATCTTTCTTCTGTCATCTATATGCATAGTGGTCAAAGCCATCCATGACCTCTCAACTAGGCTGCTCCCTGAAGTGGTAAGGCCCGGCTTTCCTAACACTCTTTCCTAAGTTCCCACCTTGATTCTTTCCAAGGTCTGCTGCAGTGAGTGGGTTAAGGGAGGGTGTTGAGCTGAGGGAGACATATTATGCAGCATTTTTAGGGGGCAGAAGAACTCACTCCAAGAATACAGATGACTCAGCAGAGTAAGGGTTCTGGGTCAGATGAGACTTCACATAGTTGGGCTGGTTCTGTCTTTTATGTCCTGCCCTTACACTTTTTGATTAGTTTTAAAGCAATGTCTTTATTTTCATAAAAAAAAAGGAGTTATATTTATGCAGCTGTGATCCTGTCTGTTGTCTAAATCCATCGAATCATTGCTATAGTAAGGTATTTCATTTTTCCTTTGCAGTGTGCAAATCTATTTCCATTAGGATTCCTAGCATAACTGATGTCTAGATATATAAACTAGAAGACACACTTTCTGACAGAGGTGTTTCTCACTGTCTGGTCCTGTGGTCATTACTTTAACTCTGTCTTCCTCTGTATTCACTGGATGGTTTTGTAGCTTTCTGTTGAACAGCCTTCACAGAAGGCAACCGGTTTGGTTACTAGGTGATGAAGATGCTGACATTATAGTTTTTCACATTTGGCTTCATGACAATGTAAACTGGACACATTGACTTATAAGACATGTTTGGATTTAAGCTTGAACGCAACACATCATTTTATACAAGTCAGGATAATTAGGGAGACTATGCATGGATAGGTAGTGTTCATATAACTTTGGGGGGTAGGATCTTGTGAGTCTTATAAATTTCAGGAGCATCCTGAGACTTGTAAATTTTGTTGACTTCCTACATCTTATAAGTTTCTTTTACTTCCTGGGTCTTAAAGATTTCAGGAGGAAATGACTCAGTTTGGAAGAAATACTTATACAACTGCCTATGTTATATTTCTTATGGATTCTGTGTCATCTTGGGAGTAATTTTCTGTGTGTGTGTGTGTGCTCACACACACACATGCATGTGTATATGATCTGCCTAGCTAGTGTAGGTCTTACATCCAGCTATCCTCTTCCCCATCAAACTGTATGTCGCATACCCCATTCTGCTAGAATCGGAATCTGTTAACACAGAAGGCACCAAGGGTGATTATGTATGTTACATGTCAAGCAGGCAACACCCTACATTTTTCAGAGGATGTAAATGCACCTGAATTTGAAGCAATATTACTAAGTAGCAGTTATTAGCGCCGTGCCAGCTGACACATTCATTTATAAAGACATTAAATATTCATTTCCAGCAGGTGTAGTGGCATGAAATGGGTGACTTTGCACACAGGCCTCTGTAGAAATGCTCCTTGCTTTTCTCTCGATAGCAGAAGCACTTTTAGCTGTGGGAAGTCACTCATTATCCCAAGGTGCAGATGCTCTTAGGAGAAGAGATCCGGAATTTGAATCCTGCTTCACCATATCAGTGTCTAACGAACCGCCCCTTTCACGTTTAAATGGTGGAGAGACACACGGGTGATACCCAAGATGGGCCCTGTCCTTGGAGAACCCGAGGCTACTGCAGTCTTTTTTATCAGTTTTGGGGCGAGACTGGAAATTTATACCACGTTGTGGATATCCTGCATATGGTTGGTTTCATTTTTTTAAGCTTTCAGCCTCATGAAAAGTTAACAAGGAGCATTTGAGCTGCAAGGTAAAGACTGCTGTTCGCCGGCACACAGGGCCAGTTCACGCTACCAAGCATAGAAAATTATAAATTATTAATGCCTGTGCGTGGGGGCAGGGATGCATGCATGTGAGCATGCATGTGTGTGGCGGTCAGAGGGCAACCTCAGGTGTTATCCTCAGGGATGCTATCCCTGTGCTTTGAGATGAGGTCTCCCATTGTCTTAGAGCTCAGCAGTTTGCCTAGGATGGCTGACCACTGGGTCCCAGGGATCGACCTGTCTCTGTTTCCCCAGCATTTGTATTACACGTAGGTTCCACCAGTCCCATTTTTCATGCTGGTTCTGGGGCTCGAACTCAGGTCTTTGTGCTTGCAATGAAAGCATCTTACCAACAGAGTCATGGCTCCATCCCAGTTTCTCTCTTTTGAAAGTTAGCATACAAAGTAACAGAGTTCCTCATGAGATTCCTTCTCAGTGTTGGTTGCTCTCTGAGTGCTGGCTCCCCTCCCGGTCTTCCTTATGACCCATTTGTACCTTTCACCCCTTGCGCTTTCCTGTCATACTCTCTCCAGCCCTTTCCCTCAGAGCCTCTTTGTCCCAGCCTTTCTTGGTCTGCGTTCTAATTTTCCTGCAGCCACTCACACGTAATCCCACATATAAAAAGTAGAAGCCAGGATCTGTGTATGAGAGAGAACAAGATGTGTTTGTCATAATGAGCCTACGTTACTGTACTTATTTTTTCCCAATTCCATCCATCTTTCTGCAAATTTCATTTTTTAATGGCTAAAATTCCATCATGTACCCGGACCATGTTTTCATTAGCCATCCATCTGTGAGTGGGTACCTAGACTGGTTCTGTTTCCTGGCTATTGTGAAAAGAGCAGCAATGAACAGGGTGAGCCAGTGTCCCTGAAGTAACGTGTAGGCTTCTGGGGATAAGCCATGGATTTTTCAGTCAAGTGTGCTGGTTCGTTTGCTCTGTACCAGGGAAGTTTCTAGAAGCCAGCTAGCCAGCCAATCACACATCCTGCTGTGACTCAGGATGGGTGCTGATACAGAATGCTTCCCGTAAATTAGATTTGTCAAATCAAATGCCCAGAGACATCAGGCCTGGACAACCAAAGAGGAGAAGTTGGCCAGTAGTGGGAGACCATGTGCCTGGCTAAAGGCTCTAGACTCTTTCAGAGTTGCTGTGCCAGAGAAAAGAGTAGAAACCTCTGCTGAACGTAAAACGCACAGGGCTGGGCAGACAGCTCAGGGGGCAAAGTGCTTGCTGGGCAAGCCCGAGGATCTGAGTTCAAGCCTCAGGAACACGGCAAAGCCAGACCTAGGAGAATGGTATGCATTAAGGACAGAAGACAGGAGCATCCTTGGGGCTCTCTGGGTAGCTGAACTGGTGAGTTCTGGCTTCAGCAAGAGACCCCAACTAGACAAAATAAGGGGGAGAGTGACAGAGGGCAAGAGGAAGACTCCTCTACCACGGATGTTAACCTTTTCCTCACCTGTATGGAAAGAGTACCTGCACACATACACATATGTATCACACACACACACACACACACACACACACACACACACACACACAGAGGGGACTAATGAAAAAGAAATCGAAAGCCTGAGTGGATCATTTCACACGGATACATTGTCTCACTTAGGGTTTCATTGCTGTGAAGAGACACCCTGACCTGGTAAAGGACATTTAACTGGGGCTGGCTTACAGTTACAGAGAGGTTCAGTCCATTATCATCACGGCAGGAAGCATGGCAGGATCCAGGCAGACATGGTCCTGGAGAAAGAACTGAGAGTTCTACATCCTGATCTAAAGGCAGTCAGGAAGAGATCCACTCTTCTGCGTTGGGCGGAGCTTGAGAAGTGGGAGCCCTCAGAGCCAGCCTACACAGTGATAGGCTTCCTTCAACAAGGCCGCACTTCCTCGGAGCACTTCCCACGGGGCCAAGCATAGTCAAACCACCACACGCATGAAGTCTCAGCTTAAGTCAGGGCCTTTGCTACTTCTTGTAGGGCCTGGACCAAACAAGGGCCAGTGCTCAGCCTCTAGGTAATGGATGTCTCTCCCAATCACACCTTAACCCCTCACCTCAAATCCAAGCTGCATTCTCACAGCTGAGTCCTGCCCTGAAAGATGCAAGGTTCGGGAGCTGGGTGTGGCTCCACAGGCAATGCTTGACTAGCAGCTTTGAAAACCTGGGTCTGAGCCCCAGCACCATACAAACCGTGTCTAGAGGTGCGTACCTGCTACATAACCCCAGCGCTGGAGAGGTGGAGATAGGAGGACCAGGAAGTGTGAGGGTCATGCTCGGCTATGTAATGAGTTCAAGCCTAGACTGGGATCTTGAGATAACCTGAGACTGTCTTAAAACAAAACAAAAGTCAAAACCAGTTCCTTTCTTTTAATTGAGCGCGAAAGTCTCACAGTGAGGCTTAGTGCAAGAATGGGTCAGCGCATGTGAGCACGCACACGTGTGCATATGTGTATGTGTGCATGCGTGTGTGTACATATGTGTGATGGGTATATATGCCTGTGAGACTAGAGGAGGACATTGTGTATTCTCTCTTGCTCTCCACATTATTCCCTTGAGGTCGGGTTTCTCACCGAACCTGGAACTTGCTGTTTTTTGTCTACGCTGGTGGTGAGCAAGCCCTTCTTGTCTCTGCTTCCCCTCCCCCAAGTGCTCTGGTTGCGGGTTATAACAGGCTTTTTAATGCCGTCCTCATACCCACTGAGCCATCTCCCCAGCCCGCAATGGCGCAGTTTTCAACGAGAAATCTGGGTAGCCAGGAGTTACCCAGCTGTGAAGTCAGCTGGCTCTGATCCTCCAGGGTGTCACTGGCCCCTTGGGGTTTGGCTGGAAGAGGAACTGAGCCAGCCTGGTTTCTGGGGTGAGTCCTGAAGCAGGCCTATGGGGGTTACGTTTTATGGCCGTATACATAAAAAACATAAGCCTGCTCCCCACCCCTGCACCGCACCTCTGGTTAATAAGGCAGATTTTGGAAGAGAGTTCTCCACAATTCTGCACTGCTCTAGTTCTAGCAGCTAGACAGAGGGCTGTGCTCTGACACAGAGCCAACACTTGCTAGATGCTAAAAAGTTCAAGTCAATATTTACTTATTTACAATACAATAACAGCTTCGACTGTTGGGGATGGGACTCAGTTGGTAGAGAACTTGCCCTGCCATGCCTGGGCCATGCCATGCCATGGTTCCGTTCCCAGAACTGTTTAAACTACAGGTGGTGGGACACGCCTGTAGTCCCAGCACTTGGGAGGCAGAGACAGGAGGATCAGAAGTTCAAGGTCACCCTCAGCTACACAGTGAGTTTCAGGGGAGCTCGGGCTACATGAGATCTTGTCTCTAAAACAAAACAAAACAAGGATAAATAAAGAAAAAAGAAAGAAACTTCAGAACAAAAATGAACATCTTCAAGAAATCTGTGCCGGTGATGACCTTACCTACTGCAATGAACTTTTTCATTAACGAATAAAAGCTACATATATTCCTGGTGTATGTATGTATTTATTTATATTATGTATATATGGTGTATGTATGTATTTATACATGTATGTATGTATGCATGTATGTATGTATGTATGTATGTATGTGTTGTTTGGTGCTAAGATGGGCTGTTTTATTATTTTGCTTTTTTTCTGTGGTTCTTTTCATTTTGATCATGGGTTGTTTTTAGAGTCGCATCCTGTTTTGGCCCGCTGCACCTGTTCTGATGGGGAAGGGCTGGTGGTGTGTTGTTCCTGTTTGCAGGGACACTGCTGTGAAAGTTGAAGTTCGCAGGCTGATGGCAGAGTCGATCTGAGTGCTGGCTGGCCTCTTCATCCTCCAGCTCCTGGCTCCGTGGGCCAGGCTGTGTGTCTTGGCTGCCCACTGGCCTTCAGGGCTTGACCTTCCCACCTCCTCTAACCACCCCCCCCTACAGTATTCTTCCCTGTTCTCTCCTCCCTCCCCTTTTCTTTCTCCTTCTTCCCTCCCCCCTCCACACACGAACCTTAGCACATGATAAACAAATACAAACACACACACACAGTTTTTTAACCTGTAAGCTCATTCTTTTCCTCTCACTTCCTGCCTGCCATCTGCTCTCTGTACAATGGTTTATCTGGAAGCATTCCTGACTTTTCCACCCCTTAGCCTGTCCCTGCCAGTGGATTCTCTTGACCACGGCTTTAGAGCAGTGGTTCTCAGCCTCCCTAAACGCTGTGACCCATTAATACATACAGTTTCTCATTTGTGGTGACCCCAACCATAAAATTATTATTATTTTTTGGCCTTTTTTTTTTTTTAAGACAGGGTTTCTCAGTATAGCTCTGGCTGTCCTGGAACTCACTTTGTAGACCAGGCTGGCCTCGAACTCAGAAATCTGCCCGCCTCTGCCTCCCAAGTGCTGGGATTAAAGGCGTGGGTCACCACTGCCTGGCTATAAAATTATTTTTGTTGTTATTCATAACTGTAATTTTGCTCCTGTTATGAATCCTAATGTAAATATCTGTGTTTTCTGATGGTCTTAGGTGAGCCCAGTGAAAGGGTCGTTTGAGACCCACAGGTTGAGAACTACTGCTTTAGAGCCAGGAAGCATTTGACAGAAGGAAGTGAGAGAGAATGGTTTCAGTGGCTTTTGAAACAAGGGTCCCATGTACAGAGTGTGTGTTTCTGAAGATTCCACGTGGTATCGGTGAGCTCTCAGAGGCTCATAGCCCTGGTGATAAAGATGTGAGAGAAGAGATTCTAACTGTAAACTGAAGTTCCCAGAACGTCATGAACCTGTTACTAGTTGGAACAAGGAATTTCGGGTAACCTGAATCTGCGTTCCTGGGCCAACGTTATTTGTTTTTGGCTGCAGGACAGACTGTCTCTTACTCCTTTTGAGATGAGAGCTGTTTTTGCATGGACATAGCCCTGCCTTTTCTCACTAGGTGAGCCTAGGGTGGGTTGCTAAATCTTTTTCTGCCTCAGTTTTTGTTTGTTTGTTTGTTTGTTTTACAGAAGGTCAATACTAATGGTACCTTGTTGATGAAAGGTACCAGGCTTTGTTTAGTACGGAAGCCCTTAGGACTTGCTTAGCTCCAAGCTATGGAGTGGCTGCTGATGGCTGGAGAAGAGGTGTCTAAGGAGGACTGCAGGCCTTTGATGTCTTCAGTGTGGGAGATCAGACTGCATTGAACATTCTAGGAAATGCCCTCGGAGACGATTCTTAGCCCAGGTGGATAATGCATGGCCAGCATAACCTGTGCCTCAGAGTCGGAGAGTCTTCCAACAGGATACACTGTCCAGCATAGCTCCTAATTTAACTTGGGAACTGAACTGACTAATACTTAAAAATACAAATAAATAAGCAAACAAACAAACAAACAAAGAAAAGAGCGTTTGTCTTGTATGAGGATCTGAGTCCAACTCCTAGAACCCAAATTTAGAAAACCAGCTCTGGTGACAGGTGACATACACTTGCAGTCTCAGGGCCGAGGAGGCAGAGACAGGTCAACCTTGGGGCTTCCTGGACAGTTAGCCTAGATTTCCTGGATTGCTCCAGGCCAGTAAGAGATTCTCCTTCAAACCCAGGTGGCCGGTGGAACTAGAGAGATGGCTCTGTGATAAAGAAGGCCTTGTTGGGCAGTGCAGACTGGAGTTAGGGTTTCAGCAATAAGAAGACAGGTAGGTGTCTTTCCAAAGCAAACGCTTGCAAGCCCAGCGCTGACGGGACTGGAGATGTGAGGTCCTGCACTGAGGTTTGCTGGGTTCCGGTCTAGCTAAGTTATGATCCCAGGTTAGAGAAGGACCCTGACTCAACGCAATAGGTGGAGGACACCAGAGGCCCTTTTGGTCTTTTCATGTAAGTACAGGCATGTGCATCTGCACACACGTGTACATAGACTGATTCTCTGTCTCTGTCTGTCTCTCTGTCTCTGTCTCTCTCTCTCACACACACACACACACACATATATATACACAAGTTAACTAACTAAATTAACTAATTTTTTTTAAAAGGTAGCTGGGTCCTGAGGCATGACCCTTGAGGTTGACCCCTGACTTCCACACATTTGTGCATGCATGTGCACAGACTCACACAGACAGACAGACGGACACACACACATACAGATAACCAGTCACATAATATGTCAATGTTGATTAAAACATGTGCTTGAAACGTGGTCCCATTGTGAGGCCCGCTAGGAGTCCCGCTGACATATGCGTAGGACCAGTGGGTTGCTATGAAAGCAGCTTTTGCTCTCCCAAGTGTGACCCGGACACTTTGCTGACGGGACTATTCCTTCGCCCGTTCTATAAATAGAAAGTGTAAGGAGACAACACGTCTGATTAGACAGGAACGCTAACCAGTGGGCTAAATATAGCAGTAGTTCCCAGGGCCAGCCGGGAAGGGAGCTGTGACGGAACCACATCTGACCTCATGTGCTTGCCTGCCACACCGTGAAGGACCCTGGCGGCTTGGGCCCCTGAGGGTTTGTCTCCGGCAGCTTCCCAAAGTGTGGGCAGCTTGTCCCCATGGTCTCTCGTAAGAACTGGAGGTTGACAGTCGGCTGTGGTTCCCTAGGGAATGACTCAGAGTCTCCATTTGGGCCACTTCCTGAATTTGGCAATCTTCATTTTTAATCAGTTTATGATATATCTGTGAGCAATCACCACGTTCCTCGATTCTGTCTATTATAATAGGTGTCTTTGTGCTTTCTTCCTTGAAATTAGCGGGATCTTTTTTCTTTAAGCTTGATGTCTCATTAGGCCTTCACACAGTTTCTGAAGTTGGCGAAGGCATTAGACCTGCCACCATCTTACAACAAAAAGACACACTGGGAGAACCCTGTTAACGCTCAACTGCGCTGTGAACCATTCGCAGACTCAGCGAGTGGATTCACTGAGCAGATCGAGGGCTCTCCCTGAGGACTGAGCCTGGCAAAGTCAGACTCAGCGTCAAACTTCTAAAGAGAGCTGTGTTTCCCAACGGAATTGACATCGTCCAAAGACACCAGCCCCACGTGAGATCCAGAGTCAATTCCAAGTCTAGGACATCCCCCGCTTTCCTGATTCCAGACAACCTCACCCCCTTCACAGTAGCTTTGGAGAATTTTTTAACGTGATCAGCAGCATGAAGAGCCATCTCGTGCGGCTGCCGTGGCACACATGGAGGAAGGCATGTTCATTTCTCTCCAGCTGCCAGTTCCCCCACCCTGCCCCTCCTACTCAAGGGGAATCTGTGTACGGAAGGATACTGAGGGTGTGACCTGAGCACTTGCCTGAGCATGCATGGGGCCCTGGGGTCCATCCCAGCAGCTCCCCTTACACACACACACACACACACACACACACACACACACATACATACACACACACCCCACAGAGACCCCCCCCATTTTGTATTCACAAATACACATAAATAAAAATCAAACAGATCTTTAAAAACAACAACAGAAACCCCACAACACAAAAGAAACAAACAAAAAAACAGTGGTATTGATCAACGATGGTGGGTTGTTGCATCGACATTGAGAACTTCACTAGGCCAACACCCCTCTTCTGGGGCAATTCTAATCTCTTGAAACTTGTTTTTCTAATTAACTAACTAACTAACTAACTAACTAACTTAGGGGTTGTTTCTCTGTGCAGTTTTGAAAGTGCTTTATTATTTTGGAGAAAAATGCTTTCAAGAGCTGTTTGCCACTGTAATATATATAATATGCATATTATATATATTACAATAGCATATCACTGTATGTTACTATGTATGTAGTATACAGTAATATATACCTCTCTCTCTCTCTCTCTCTCTCTCTCTCTCTCTCTCTATATATATATATATATATATATATATATATATATACATCTCTCCATTTGCTTCTCTGCATACAGGGTGAGACCGTGGCCTCAGAGCATCTCTGCCCATGGTTTGGCCAGTGGGGAGACTCAGGCTGAGGGCATGTTTTCTTTCTTAAGCTCACACTGAAATGCCCCGTCCACACAGTGCACATAGTGAGCCCTAGCACTTCGAAGCAGTGGAGAGTGTGTTCTTAGAGTAGTGACAGCCCTCACTATAACTGTCTTTGGGTCATGCGGGTCCTGCTGCGTTCTTTAGACTATTCAGCCTACAGCCAAAATATAAGTATCTTTTCATGAAGCCACAGATGTAACCAGGTTGTTGGAGGAATGTTGCATATTTTTATGGGATATAGTTTTTTGGGATACTGGGCTTCAGCGGATTTCACCCATACACACACACACACACACACACACACACACACACACACACACTGAGCTCTTTGATCATCTCAGTCTCTGGAGTGAAAACTTCTAAGACCAAGATGGCTGAAGACAGGCTCTTTTCCCTAAAGAATTTTTTCAGAGAGTGGCTGCAGGGGGCTTGACCCATGACCTACCCCTGTAACACATATACTGTGTGTTAGGGAGGCCTTGACCCATGACGCCTCCCTGAACACACACTGTGTGTGTAGGGGGGCCTTGCCCCATGATGCCTCTCTGAACACACACTGTGTGTGTAGGGGGTCTTGATCCATGACGCCTCCCTGAACACACACTGTGTGTGTAGGGGGGCCTTGACCCATGACTTACCCCTCCAACACATACACTGTGTGTGTAGGGGGGGCTTGACCCATGACTTACCCCTGTAACACATATACTGTGTGTTAGGGGGGCCTTGACCCACGACGCCTCTCTGAACACACTCTGTGTGTGTAGGGGGTCCTTGACCCATGACGCCTCCCTGAACACACACTGTGTGTAGGGTTGTTAGAAGAAACGGCTGCCTCAAGAAAGGCACCCTGAAGTCTGTCTTTACCAGCCTGTCTCCCTTAGTGATCCCAAACACTCCTAGCCCCAATCTAGGTGTGTGTGTGTGTGTATATATATATATATATATATATATATATATATAT
>NW_022196891.1:24000357-24025656 GCF_008632895.1 Mastomys coucha | reverse complement strand
TATATATACATATATATACATACATACATACATACACACACACATACACACACACATATATATATATATATATATCACTCAGGTAGCCCAGGCTGGACTTGAACTCCTTATGTAGACAATGATGACCTCTTCTCTCTACCTCCCAAGTGCTGAGATTACAGGCATGTGCCACCATGCAGTCTACACAGTTCTGGGTCCTGAACTCAGGACTTCACGTTTGCCCAGCAAGCACTCCATCAACCGAGCTTCATCACCAGCTTGGTTTAAAGCTTATACACACGTTCCTCCCCCCCACCCCTCCAGCAGCTGTCTTCATCCTGATGTGTTCAGTTAGCACACTGCATATAGTTTCGGAGCTTTTTTGGTTGTTGTTTGTGGTGGCTTGTTTCCCTGTGTCTTGGAATTTAAACAAAGAGGGAGAAGCAGAGGGTGAATTGTGAAGTCTAGCCACCCAGCTGCCCTGCCTTGTGGCTTTCTAACTCTATAGACTCACCAAGGTCACTTCAGCCGATGCTTCCCTCACAGTAGATGTTGTCAGCTGACTTTCCAGGGTTCAAGTCTGACTGAGGCAGCCAAACCAGGCTTAACCCTTCTGAAATATTCTCTTTAAATGTTTAAGGTGAGACTTGGGGCGTGTGTCTCTGTGTGTCCAGGGTGGCCTGTAATTTATAATCATCTGCCTCAGCCTTTCAAATGCTGAGGGTATGGGAATGAGCCACTAGGAAGGGCTTCTTTCTCATTTTTATCCAAGTTAGATAACACACACACACACACACACACACACACACACACACACACACCCTAAATAGCTAACTATTGTACAAGGTGCATTTAAAAACAAAACAAAACAAAACAAAAACCTCTTTCCTAAAGGGAATCACTTATAATTTTTATAAATCTCCACTTCTCTTTATTTTAATTTTTCTTATTAGAGCAGACTTTAAGATATATTAATTTGGGTCATTATAATTGGTGATCTTTGTTAACTCACTCCAGAAGCTCCCTCACGAACGTGTCCAAAGGTGTGTCTCCTAGGTGATTCTTAATCCCATCGAGTTGGCAGTCCAGATTGGTCATCTCAGGGTATGTGTTGTTATGTTTTTTAGGAACCCCAGAGGGGCCTCTTACTTTAAATGCTCTTGATCATCTGGGGAGGAGGGTGTGGACAGGTAGTCACCAGGGAAGAAAGGCATGAACCCAGCCTGGTGGCTCGTCTCTGCATCCATGGCAATGCTCTGGGAATCAGCGTACTTGGCTCCAGAGACTCACATTCTCATAGGAGAAAGCGGCAATGTGTCCAATGGCTCATTTAAGAGAAGCCAGGATGCACCAGGGAGTGAGTGTCAGCTAGCCCAGGCTCTCAGATGACCTACTGGACCTTCAGGCAATCATAGCACCTTTGCTGGCAAGCCTGTATTTTTCTCTGAGGCTTCCTGTGACCCTGGCATCCATCTCAGTTCCACGGAGCCCAGGAAGCTGGCACCTATTCTCCTCTCTATACTCAGCAGGACCCATCAGCCTGTCCAGAAAATGTCAGAGCTGGCATGGCCCTGTTTGTCTTAAGCCACTGGTAACCCCCAGTGTTCCCTTCTCATTACTCACTGATCCAGGCATCAATGTTCAACATCCTGACTTCCGCATGGTCGGATGCTAACTTACACATTTCCAAACCTTCGACTGGGAGCAACAGGGTAATTTGTCAATATATAATTTAATCACTGGGGGTGGGGGGTGGGGGATGAAGCTTGTGCTTGGTGCGATTTCCACACATCTGAGGGGGTGGGGGGAGGGCAGTGACGAAAAGTTCTGAAGACGAGAGTGACTGTTTTAATTTCACCTGGGGCTGTAAATCGATTCTCATGCATTATTCAGCCGGCACCAGCATTGCCCTGGTGGCACTCTGACACATGCAGTGTCAGAATGGTTTGAAATCTGTCCTCATTAGGAAGGCAAAGGACGCCTTTCTGCAGGCATAAGCAAGCGAGCCTCTGGAGTCCTCTCTCCACCACCTCACATCCTATGAACAGGAAAGAGGGGGGTGGTCAACAGGGGAAGGGTGGGTTGGCCCGGCAGATCTGGCCTCCATCTGATGTTAGTGGCTATAGTTCATTGTGTCCCGGTGTTGCAACTGTTACTGTCACCTCTTATAAAGAATAAGCCCCACATGGGAGGTGACAACTGGCACATACTATTGAAATAATTTCATTTTGACACAAGGTTTGCCTGTGAGCAGTGGCATGAATAAAAATGCTCTGAGATGCAGCTGTCTGGGAAAATGGGAGTGGTACCTGGGATGGCAGAGAGACTCAGCAACTTGATGTCAGAAATTGCTGTGCTTGGTTTGCCCGGCAACCCATGCCTTTGCCACAGGATAGCTATGAATGCGGCCACATAAAACTCTTCACTCACCTAAAACATTATGAGATTTTCTTCTTCTTTCCTTCCTTCTTTCCTTTCTTTCTCTCTTTCTTTCTTTCTTTCTTTCTTCATTCCTTCCTTTCCTTCCTTCCTTCTTCCTTCCTTCTTTCCTTCCTTCCTTCTTTCATTCCTCCCTTTCTTTTCTTCTTTCTTTCTTTCCTTCCTTCCTTTCTTTCCTTCCTTCTTCCTTCCTTCCTTCCTTCCTTTCCTTCCTTCCTTCTTCCTTCTTTCCTTCCTTCCTTTCTTTCCTTCCTTCTTTCATTCCTCCCTTTCTTTTCTTCTTTCTTTCCTTCCTTCCTTCTTTCCTTCCTTCCTTCTTCCTTCCTTCCTTCCTTTCTTTCCTTCTTTCCATTCTTCCTTTCTTTCCTTCCTTCCTTCTTCCTTCCTTCTTTCCTTTCTTCCTTCCTTCCTTTCTTTCCTTCCTTCCTTCTTTCCTTTCTTCCTTCCTTTCTTTCCTTTCTTCCTTCCTTTCTTTCCTTCCTTCTTCCTTCCTTCTTTCCTTCCTTTCTTTCTTTTTTTCTATCCTCTCCTCTCTTTCTTTCTTTCTTTCTTTCTTTCTTTCTTTCTTTCTTTCTTTCTTTCTTTCTTTCAATCTCAATCTATTGGCACAGTGCTATATTCCAAGTTTAGTCTCCTCAGTTTCCCTCACAGTCTAACAAAGGCTACTTACTCCTTCCATTCTTTCAGCCTAGGTGGGAAGGTTGGAATGACTACAGGTCTTACTTTAAGACACAAAAGCAATTAGGGAAGAGCTAGGTGAGAGTCCTGGTGCTGACGTGTGACATCTGCTACTGTGTGCCTGGCTAGGGACCCTATGTCAGTGCGAACCAGGACCCACCTGCCTCCACCTCCTCAGCACTGGGATTCCAAGCACGCATCACGGTACCCAGCTTTTTCACATGGGTTCTGGGGATGAAACCCAGGGCCTCAGGCTTGCAAGGTGAAGACATTGTAGACTGAGCTCCCACTCAGCTGAAACATGCTGTAGACCACTGAACTCTGCCAGGTTCTTGGATTCCTCTACCAGATGTTTGTCCTTCCAAGCGAAAGTGTTGTTTTTCACACTTTGAGACCAACGAGGCTAGAAAATTAGAGTCTGACAAGTATTAGCTCTTCACAAATACACGCCACTCACACGCACTCATCAACAGCCCCTGGAACATGCAGTCTGCAAGGTACGAGGCCTCTGAGAGCCGATGGCTTCTAAGATGTCCTTCAGCGAGGGTTGGGCACTGTCCTAGCTTGATTTCTGTCACTGAGATAAAATACTCTGGCCACAAGCAACTTAGGGCAGGAGAGGGTCTCCAGCTTACACTTCCGGGTGAGGTCACAGCCATCATTAAGGGAAGTTAAGGGAGCAACTCCAGCAGGAACCATGGATGAAGGCTCTCATGGTTCCCTCTCTCCTCCTCCCTCCCTCTCTCCCTCCCTTTCTCTTTCTCTTTCTCTCTCTCTCCTTTTCCCTCTCCCTTCCCCCTCTCCCCCTCTCATCCCTATCTTTCTCTTTCCCGCTTTCTCTCCCTCCATCCTTTCCTCGTCCTTCGCTTCCTTTCTTTCCCCTCCCTCTACAGACAGACAGAGAGACAGACAGACAGACAGACCCCCTCCCCAATCTAATCAGTTGAGGTTCCCTCTTCCCTGGCAACTCTACGTTGCATCAAGTTGACAATAAAAATGAATGAGCACAGAGGCGAGAGAAATTCCAGAGGACCCTAGTACCCATATGGTGGTGTCTTAGTCAGGGTTTCTATTCCTGCACAAACATCATGACCAAGAAGCAAGTTGGGGAGGAAAGGGTTTATTGAGCTTACTTCCACATGGCTGTTGATCACCAGAGGAAGTCAGGACTGGAACTCAAGCAGGTCAGGAAGCAGGAGCTGATGCAGAGGCCATGGAGGGATGTTCTTTACTGGCTTGCTTCCCCTGGCTTGCTCAGCCTGCTCTCTTATAGAGCCCAAGACCTCCAGCCCAGGGATGGCACCACCCACAAGGGGCAATTGAGAAAATGCCCCACAGCTGGATCTCATGGAGGCACTTCCCCAACTGAAGCTCCCTTCTGTGCTAACTCCAGTTTGTGTCAAGTTGACACACAAAACTAGCCAGTACAGGTGGATTACAACCATCTATAACTCCAGTTCTGGGGGATTCTGGTCTCTAAAGGTACTTGGCATTCACATGGTACACAGATCTACATACAGAGAAGATACCTATACACATAAAACAAACCAAACATCTTAGGGTGCCTTACCAACAGTGGAACTTAGGTGTTCATTCATCTGGAGTCAGGAAGGCAGGATCAAGGGACCAAAACTTCGGTGTCTTGTGAGGATCAGCTTCCTGGTTCAGCAATGGCTGACTTCTCTGTGTCCCAGTGTGGATAAGTATCAAGAGGTGATAGTTCTGTGTGGTTGATTGCTTGAGAACATTTATAAAGTTGAAAATGTTTTAGGTCAAGCCGGGCAGTGGTGGCGCAGCACTTGGGAGGCAGAGGCAGGCATATTTCTGAGTTCAAGGCCAAGCCTGGTCTACAGAGTGAGTTCCAGGACAGCCAGGGCTATACAGAGAAACCCTGTCTTGAAAGAAAAAAAGAAAAGAAAAGAAAAAGAAAAAGAAAATGTTTTAGGTCAGTGTATGTAGTTTTAGTGTATGCATATGCAGGTTTGTATGTGTTCATATGCTTGCAGGTACACGTGTGTGTGTGTGTGTGTGTGTGTGTGTGTAGAGGCCAGAGATTGCACTTCTCAGGAGCCATCTAGGGCCTCTCACTGGTTTGGTAAGTGTGGTCTGGCTGGCCAGCGAGCCCTAGGATATCTATCCCTGGAGACAGGAGGGTTGGTGGATCACACGTCCCCAGCACTGGGACTTCAGCACATCTGACCTTTTTGATGTTGGTTCTGGAGATGCAGCTCAGACCCTCACGCTTGATAGGTTAACACCTCACCAGCTGAGCCATCTAGCCACACCTCCCACCCCCTCACACTTGAGATTCACAGAGAGTCTGACTATGTGTAGAGGGCACCTGCTCCTCCACCAAGTTCCCCCGTACTATCTCACAGTCCCACTGTGTGCATCCCCATGATGGGCTCATGACACTGTAGACAAAGCTAATGGACTCACTTTTGATTGCCCAGCTTTCTCATCGATGCCTTTTGCTCCTGAACCTACACCCAGCCCCGAGTTCTGTACTGTAGTTAATTCTCTTGCCTCTCCAGTATTTAGTTGGTGACAGGTTTCACATGTACTCATGCCTCTAGAGACCTTAACAAACGTGAAGAATGAAGGTCGGGTGTTTTGTAAGCTGTAATTTAGTTGGACAGCCTTCCCATTCAACAGAGGCCAGGGGTTATTTGGGAGTGAGTCAAATAGAGGCACAGTCCCATTCCCTCACAGAACATATGGTACTGGCACAGCTTACGGTGATGATGTTAACTTGGATAGGTGGTGTTTGGTGGGTTTAACCCATGCATGCGTGCTCCAGGATGCATGTACACTCGCCACAGCATGGGTGGAGGGTCAAGGACAACTCGGGGTAGTCGGTTCCCTCCTTTACCACGTGAGTCCCAGTTACATCAGCTGGCCTAGCAGCAGCATTGTCACCTTGAGCAACCTCAGATCCCTCAGTTTCCCTTTTCCTATGTTATATCTGCTAGTTTAGAGGCAGTAGGTTTAGCTCAGGTTCAAGGACAGCTGGTGACCTGGGGCTGATAGACCTTCCTAGATGGAAGAGTGGATGAGAATTTGTGAGCACATGCCGTCAGGTCTGCCCCTGCCATTGGTGGGTGTTTTCGGAGCGGCGCTCTAATGTTGTACAGGAACCACAAGTCCGGAGAGGTGATTTTCTAAACGATTTAGTTAAGTTTTAGGCCTGGCAAACCAAGCTGTCTCCTTCATCCCTGCATCTGTCACTGGCATAGCGAAATTATTAATAAAAATGCTTTAGGAAGATCCTATTTCTCCATGGATATTGGATTTCTGCTGGCAGGTGCATTTTAATTCGGGAGAACCTGGAGGCTGGGTCTCAGGGGAGCAGCGCATGGCAGCTCGTGGGAACACAAGAGAGATCTCAAGGGGCCTGATGTCAGGAGCTAGCAATGAAGACGCCAGCTTCGCACAAGTGACTCAGCCATTTGCTTGCAAACGTTAACGCAGCACTTCCAGGCAGTGTTAACATCACGTCAACAGTGGACTATTTTTAGGCACCAGTTTTTCTCACCTTGAAGACTATCTTTGAAATCTCAATTGTGTGAATGAAAAAAAAAACCCACAGTGATTTAAGTATCTCTAGCCATAAATGATCCTGTGGCTAATCCAGTTGATTCTATGAGAAAGGATTCTTGGGCAGTGATGTGGCCCTAAAATTCTCAATTAGCTGTTTTGTGAATTATCAGTAGAATACGACTTAGATATCATTCATTCTTGCCGACAATCAATGACTGCTTGTGTGTTTTAACAGAATAGTAAGAAGAGAGGGAATACATAATGGCTTTGTAAATATTAGTCTGGCTGCTTTTAATAATCTTTTCTCAACTCCAGTCACATAGGTGAACACCGGCAGTATACCGCCACCTGGTGGTAGCTTGCTCGACTGTCTGCCTGTACCTGGCACAAAGCAGGTGGCTGTTGACAGGGGGTCTCGAGATGATTGCTCTAGCAAGAGATGACATGTAAAAATCTGGACTGCTCTCTTCTAGGACGATTTCCTGTTCAGTGTCTCCATTTTAAGCGGGATCCTTTGCAGCGTCCTGGCTGTGCTGAAGTTTATGCTGGGGAAGGTCCTGACAAGCAGGGCTCTCATCACGGATGGTGAGTGGTACAGGCAGACACTGTCTGAGGGCTGAGCTGGGAGACAGGAAAGGTCCTGACTGGATGCTGTTAGAAGCTGAGATCTTGCAGATGAACTCAACCATGAGGGGCCTATTCATCCCCATCCCTGTCCCCCAAACTGCTTACTTCATGATACTTGGAGCTGGTGCCTACCACCCTGAGTTAAAGGACATAACATAGACCAGAAATGGCTGGGTTCCTTTTGGTTTCCTGAGACGAGGTCTTGCATGTAGCTCAGGTTGGCTCTGCGCATTCTTTCCTCCTGTCGTCATCACCTGAGCATTAGGATTACAGGTGTGAACCATACCTGGCCTTTTATTTTATGAAGGAAAGAGATGGAGTGGGGGATGTAAGCCAGTTTATAGAGTGCTTGCCCAGCATATAGAAGGCTTGGCGGGGGGGGGGAGGGGTTGAGCCTCAGCAGGGCATCATCCAGGTGTAGTGGTGCACACCTGTCATGCCAGCACTCCAGGTGGAGGCAGGAGGACCATAAGTTCAAGGTTATCCTTGGCTTCTCAGTACGTTCCAGGCCAGTACAGGCTACATGAGGCCTTCCTGAAACACCAATCAAAACACTAGTCAGAGAGAGAGTCTTTCTCTGGGGGACATAGCTGTGGCCAGGTTCTTAAATCAGATGAACACAGAGCCTGGTGGGGCCTTGGTGTCTCTAAGCTATGGATCCTGTGTCTCCCTCATCCAGGCTTCACCACCTGGTGCCCGAGAGGAAGTGTCTCAGTGTAGTCACAACCACCTTCTGCTATCCCCACCTCCGCTGTGAGGAACCCTGCCGAGGGCGTGCACAGTCCCCCAGACCCTCCCGTGATCATGGCGACTATGGCTGTGGTAACATATCCAGACAAAAGCCAACTTAGGGGAGAAAGAGTTTATTTGGCTTACATTTCCAGCGCTGTCTCAGGGAAGTCCAGGCAGGAATTTGTAGCAGTTCATCGCCACACATGCATAGTCAAGCACAGAGAGAGTGAACACGTGTGTGCATTGGACATCGCCTAGCTTTCTTGACTATCCACAGCTGAGTGTCTGAATCCAGGGAGTGGTGCCGCTTCCTTTCAGGCACTCTTCTCACAAGAATTAAGCCAAGAGTCACAATTCTCCACAAACTCTAGCGAAACCTGATCCAGGCCATCCCTCATGGAGACTCCCTTGCCCATTGACTGTGTCAAGCTGACAAGGACCGTCACAGAGCATGACCTCATTTCCCAGGATGGAGGTGCTTTGTGCCGGTGCGAGTGCCTTCTCCTTAACCTCAGATCTGTATTTAGGCTTCCCTGAACCCCTGGCCCCCCCACCCCTGTGCTGAGTGTGTTGCACGTGTCCTTTCCCTGATAATGGGGTGTCTGGTGAGAGACCCAGAAAATTCCAGGCTCATGGCTAAGAAGGGAGAGAGAAGCCTTAAGCACTTGTTAATTATACCGAGGTTCTTGCTTCTCTGCTGACTTTAGCCCAGTGGTTCTTAACCTGGGGGTCACGACCCCACAGGAGGGGGGTCACCTGCCAGTTATCCTGCATATAAAATTTTACACTATGGTTCATAACAGTAATAAAATTAGAGTTATGAAGTAGCAGCAAAAGTGATTTTATGGTTGGGGCAGGGGGGTCACCACAACGTGAGGAGCTGTGTTAAAGGGCCGCAGGGTTAGGAAGGGTGAGAACCGCAGCTTTAGCCAGATGCCTGGGGGAGGGGCTTCTCTCTCTTCTCATCCCACCCAAATTTTCTCTGCATTTGCCTTGCTTCATTTTGATGCTTGCCCTGCAGCTGTTCCTCTGGCGGAGGCAAAGCTAAGAATGTTTGCTCCCAAAAAAGACACGAAGCAATGTTCTAGAGACCTTACCTGTTCCCATGGGTTAATGCATCCTGGACTGCAACCCTGTGGGAGCTGGGTCCCACTGGTTAGGCCACTCAGGTCCTGTGTGTGTGTGTGTGTGGTGTATGTGGTGTGTTTTGTGTATGTGTGTGTGAGTGTATGTGTGAGTATGTGAGTGTGTGAATGTGTGTGAGAGTGTGTATGTGTGTGTGTGATATGTGTGTTAGTGTGAATGTGTGTGGTGTGTGTATGTGTGTGTGTTGTATGTGTGTGGTGTGTGTGTGAGAGTGTGTGTGAGTGTGTGTGTGAGAATGTGAATGTGTGTGAGTATGTATGTAGTATGTGTGAGTGTGTGTATGTGTGTGTATGTGAGTGTGTGTGTGAGTGTATGTGTGAGTATGTGAGTGTATGTGAATGTGTGTGAGTGTGTGTGTGAGAGTGTGTATGTGTATGTGTATGTGAGTGTGTGTGAGTATGTGTGTGGTATGTGTGTGAGTGTGTGTATGTGTATGAGTGTGTGTGTAAGTATGTGAGTGTGAGTGTGTGAGTGTATGTGAGTGTGTGGTGTGTGTATGTGTGTGTGGTGTGTGTGTATGTGTGTGTGCTGTGTGAGTGTGTGTGTATGTATGAATGTGTGTGTGAGAGTGAGTGTGTGTGAGTGTATGTGAGTGTGTGATGTGTATGTGTGTGTGGTGTGTGAGTATGTGTGTGTATATATATGTATATGTGTGTGTGTGTGAGTGTGTGTGTAGTGTGTGTGTGTGTGGTGTGTGAGTATGTGTGTATGTTTGTATATGTGTGTGTGTGTGTGTGTGTGTGTATGTGTATGTGTGCATGCGTGTGTGTAGGTTAGGTGTCTTTACAGCGAAGCAGCAGGTCTTCATGGAAGAGGGACAGCAGCTGGTGATGGTGGTGTCATGGAGAACTGACAGGCATCCTCATGATGCCTAGTTGGCCTTGGTCCAGTTGGTTTATTTCTATAGCTCTTCAGCAAATGTGCAAGTGTGCCCTCACGATGGGGCCAGGAATGTAGCTCTGCTGGTAGAGTGCTTGCCTAAATGAGTGAAGATCTGGGTACCTAGAAAATCAGGCATGGGGGTGCACACCTAGAATCCCAGCACTCTGGAAGAGCGCAGAAGAATGAGTTCAAGGTCATCCTGGGGGAACGTGAGGACAGCCTGGGCTACAAGAGTAGGACGACAGTCTGGGCTATCAGGGTAAAGCGAAGAAGTCCTGAGCAACAAGCGACTGGTAAGAGTAAGGCGGAAGTATGTGAGAAGTGGCTCTGGCGAAGTCTCAGATAAAGGCAGACAGACTGGAGGAACCAGGGAACCCTCTGATAGGGCTCTCACTCCCACTCAAGTTAAAAACACCCAGAACCTCTGTGAAAAGCCTTATCAGAATGTTCTGATTTAGGTCAGAATGGATTTAATGACAGGAGTTACACAGGCGACTTCCTTACAGTCAGGCCAGCGGTATCTCCAGTCCACACAGCTTCGACCATTCTGGGCTGTCACTCGATCTGCAGGATTTATTCCTCAGAACAGCCCTGTGGTTAGAAGGGAGGGCATGGCCTGCATCTATAAGTGACTGCTAGAGACTGGTGTGTGTGTAGTAGGGCATCAGCCCCATTCAGGAATTCAACTGGAAGAAAACCTTGACATAGCAGTGATGCATCCCTGTGATCCCAATCCAGGCAGAGGTAGACTAGCTTCATTCAGACCAGCCAGCTTCAGGTTCAGTGACCCAGACTTGAAAAACAGGATGGAATGTGATGTACAAATGACAGCCGAGGGTGGCCTTTTCTCTGTCTCTGTCTGACTGACTCTGTCTTTCTGTTGCTCTGCTTCCCTGTCCCTTTCTGTGTCTGTCTGACGTGTGTGTGGACACACACACACACACACACACACACACACGCACACACGCACACCACACTGAGGAAAGTGTCAGGGGAAGACTGGAATTAGACCCTAGCCCCTGCGTTTGTGAAAGAAGAAGCCATCAGGAGCCAGGCAAAGGCAAGGGCAACCAAGGTCACCTGGAAGGGTTTAGTTAGGCTAAAGAAGTGAGTTGGCGGCCGCACAGGGCTGTCCGTGGTGCTGACCGGCTGAGGGCTGGTTCAGTGGAACTATGTCGACATCTAGTGGCTAAATGGGGCACTTCCGCTCCCTCACCTTTTCAGAGCTGGGCAACAAGGCTAGGCCATCTCTTTAAATTGATTTAGTCAGAGAACCTGCAGTCTGAGAAGAGAGTAGATGTACAACCTCTCTCTGGAGATGGAGCTCTGCCTTCCATCTCATCTCTGGCAGAAAGAATGTACAGGCAGAGGAAGCAAAGGCCGCGAGGGCATTCCATTTAGTCTTCCCCTTGGGCTCTGTTTTTCCTCCCTCGTTGTTGCTCTCTGTGTGTAGTGGGCAGGAGTTCCCCTACACTAAGGACACTGAGCCAGATGTTTGAATGGCATCTAGCTTGAGGGTTAACTCTCTAAATCAATAGCAGTGTGTGTGTGTGCGCGCAGATTCCTTCCACAGAATGAAGGCCCAGAGTACTTGTCTGTGGTCTGTAGACCTCACAGTAGAGACTATGAGATGCCTACCTCAGATCACTGCGTGATCCCTCGTCTTGTTTTGCAGGGTTCAACTCCCTTGTTGGGGGCGTGATGGGCTTCTCCATCCTTCTGAGTGCGGAAGTGTTCAAACACAACGCAGCAGTCTGGTACCTGGACGGCAGCATCGGTGTCCTGATCGGTCTCACCATCTTTGCCTACGGGGTCAAGTATGACAGTTTTCTTATCTTGGATCACCCAGGGTGCAGGGATGCTCTGTCGATCCCTTTCCTCTCACCCTGTCTCCAGTCCGGCAGTGAAAGCAGCGGCTCACGTCTTACTCTATTATGTCCCGGGAACATGAGTGCTACGTTTGTGTTTCTTGGGGAGATGTGAGCAAACATGCTTTCACTCCAGTAGGGCACTAAAGATGGAGCGTAGCAGCGAGCTGGCGCACGTCCAGTGTGGTGCACGGTATTGGGCTTAGTTAGAGGCGGAGGGGTGGAGGGCGATATACAGGAGTGTAGTTGGCTTCCTGTTGCTGTGATAGACTCTAGGACCAAAAGCAGCTTGGGGAGGAAAGCGTTTATTCAATCAGTGAGGGCGGTCAGGACAGAAACTCAAAGCTGGAACCTACAGGCAGGAACTGAAGCAGAGACCATGGAGGGGCGCTGCTTACTGACTTGCTCCCCAGGGCTTGCTCAGCCTGTTTTCTTATACATCCCCAAACCACCTTCCAAGGATGGATGGCGTGCCTACAGTGGGCTGGGCCATCCCACATTAATCATGAATCTAGAAATGACCTCCACATACTTACCTACAGGTTAATTTGATGGAGACCTTTTCTCAACTCACTTTCCCCTCCTCTCAGACGACCCTAGTTTGCGTTGAGTTGACAAAACAAAACATCTGACCCACTAAATGGCTCAGGGGGTGACCCACATTTAGCCTCCTCATTAAAATGCCTCACCCTGCTGTAGAGGATGACGACTCCCTGCTGTAGATGATGAGTTCCTCATCATCTATACATGCTGTGTTTGTGAAATAGTTGGCGGTTAGTTAGTCTTCCACACTCTATGTACTCTAGCAGTTCCTGAGACCATGCGACCCACTGGGGCCGAGTTAGCTGCAACTGATTGGGAGGTGCGGGTAGGGCAGTGTGTGGCTGGAATCTCAGGGGAAGAGTCTGATGGCTCATCCCTACCCCATCCTCCTCAGAGGAAATGCCAACAGACCAGCCATGGGGGTGGAGGGGACACCTATGGCTCGCTGGAGCAGCCTTGACTAAGAAGGAGGCAGCTGTTATGCTCAGAGGACATGTCACACAGCACTGACCTTTTATGAGAGAGAGGAAAAGGCTGTGCATGGGGCACAGGCCTTCTGACACTCATTTACTTCTACCTTCTTCTTTTTATCCAGTGAATAGTCCCTTTCCTTCCTCAGTACAGTGGGCTCAAAGTCTCCTCCTCCTCCTCCTCCTCCTCCTCCTCCTCTTCCTCCTCCTCCTTTTCCTCCTCCTCTCCCTCCTCCTCCTCTTTCTCTTCCTCCTCTCCCTCCTCCTCTCCCTCCTCCTCCTCCTCTTCCTCCTCCTCCTCCTCCTCTTCCTCTCCCTCCTCCTCCTCCTCCTCTTCCTCCTCTTCTCCCTACTTCTCTTCGTCCTCTTCCTCTTCATAGACAAGACAGGATGTTAGGTTTCCCAGGCTGGCCTCAAACTCAAACTATGTAGCCAAGGCTGACCTTGAACCTCTGATCCTCCTGCCCAGTGCTATAATGAGGGTCATCATGATGCCCAGGTGTGTGTCATCTGCACATCCTTCCTGTCACCTGATGCCTATGTGTACTGCTGGGAATCAGAGGAGGCCCAGGCTGAGGCAGCACTAGATTTTACAAAAGGGACCTGTCCTGGGGCTTGTGAGATGGCTCAGTGGGCAATGGTGCTTGTGGCCAAACCTGATGACCTGGGGCTAAGCCTCAGGACCCATATGGTTGAAGGTAGGAGAGGGCTGACCTCCATAGTTGTCCTGTGGCATGTTGTACAAACACACACACGGCCACACACACCCACACTCACACCCCCCCACACACACAAAACAAATAAATAAAATGGGAAATGACCCTGCTCCATGCAAAGGGCCACCCTGGAGTGAAGGCAAAGCCATCTTGGCGTGGGGTTCACTCTTACTGAAGAAATAGCACACCGACAGGAGCATGATTCCTGTCAAGGTACTGTGCTTTTAAAAGTTAAGTGCCTCCTGGATTCCACTAGGTAGTGTCCTCAAACCCAGAGATGGTTACAAGTGTTGGCAAGGACCGTGAGCCTCAGATATGTTTGCTGGGAATGCACACAGTGGTGCTGCCTTGGCAAAGAACTTAGCAGTTTCTTAATGTTAAGCATGCAGTTACTACTTGGTCCAGTGATTTCCCTCTGTGATATGTAACTCTAAAATTTAAAACAGAAACCAAAAGCAAACATGCAGATAGACATAAATGTTAAAACTTCTATATGAACCTTCATAGCAGCTCTGTTCATCTATACAGAGCTCTGTTCATATATACACATGAGTAGAGCCCCTCTCTGCTCACCATTGGCTGATAAAGGGGTAGATAGGGTGTACTCAGTCAGTGAACTATTATTCAGCCATCCAAATTAAGTGTCGATATACCTTACAATGTGGATGGATTTCTAACATGCTAAATGAATATGTTCTTATGCAAAAGGCTATATGCATTTTTATATGAAATTTCCAGGATATACTCAGAGTCACAAAGTAGAACATTGGTTGTCTGGAAAAGGTGTGGAAGAAAAATGGGAGTGTCTGTAAGCATGCCTAGGGGATGATAAAAAAATATTCTGGAAGTAAGACAGTGTGGGTGACCACACAGCTTCACATACATACAAGAAGCCATTGAGGTGTATGCTTTTTAAAAGGGACAGTGGTATGGTATATGGACAGAAGTAGTCATGGTTAGGACTTGGGGGGTAGCTCAGGTGGGAAAGCAGTTATTTGAGTTTGATCCCTATACCCCACATTTAAAAATAAAAAAAGCCAGGTGTAGTGGTGAACACATATAATTCCAGGGCAGGAAGCCCCTGGGGCATGTCAGCTAGCTAGTTTTGGTAAACGTAATTTGGTATGGCCAGCCAGCCTAGCCTATTTGGTGAGTTCCTGGTGTAAATGAGAGACCTTGTCTCAGAAAATCAAGGTGGACAACACCCAAGGAAAGATGGGCACAGTTATCCGGCTTCCACAGCATCCCACACAAATACATACACGTGTGCCCACCTTCCCACCCACCCACCTGCCTCTGCAAACAAGAAAGTACACATGAACATACACAAATAGCTCAGTTTCCCCAAGCTATGCAGGTGTTGAGGTGAGCCTTTCTCTCTTCTGTTTCTGCAGGCTCCTCATCGACATGGTGCCCAGAGTGAGACAGACGCGTCATTATGAAATGTTTGAGTGAAGGCAGCGGGAAGAGCTGCAGGGACTGCCCCCTGATGAAGAGCGTCACTTGACAAGAGGTTTCCACGCAGGCAGATGGTGCCAACATTCAACCGCACATCCAGTTTCATTTTGGGAAGTTTTCGTTTATAGAGTCTGTCATCACGGGATGAGGTCTGCCCGGAGGCTGGACCTGCCCTACATCCTCACTCAGTCGTCCACCATCAAACACTTTAGGATGATGTTGCCTATGGGAGGGGCCGCCATGCTTCCCAAACTTGAGCTGGAAGTGACATTTTCTATTTCCTGGAGTCAAACAGTTCTTGGAAGCGGGCTAGGGTCTCTGCTTGACAGGAAGCCACCTGTGGTGCTCGCTGTCACCCAAAACCAGATAGTACTTGACAGGGTTGCCTCCTCCTGACACATGGCCGAGCCACCTCTAGAGTCATACTCTTGTCTCCTAGCAGATGCCATCAGTGAAGCACTTCCTGGCTCCTACCAACCCGTTTCATACACTTTTACTAATCCCAACACTAAACAGATTTGTTCCGAAGGAGGCCATTCTATTTTTTAAAGTGTTTAGAGACATGAGCTTTGCATGGACAGCTACGTAAGTACATACAGCCCTTTCTTTCACGTTCAGAAGCTGCACATCCGTAAAAACCCAGGAACCATTTTTGAGAGATGTGAAACTCTATACATTTATTTGTAATAAATAATTATAATCATCACCTGAATCTGCATATCTCTCTATATGCTGCTCACAGTACCTCAGTCTGTGAGCCGTGGGTCACTCCTTCAGAAGGAACGAGATGTCCTGAGTTTATGTAACATTAGATAGAAGTGCTGTAGACACGCCGTCCATTCCGACATGTTCTGTAAGCTCTCACAGTACTGCCCACATGGGCAGCCATGTCAGGCCACAATAAAGACCTTTACCATTTGTACGGTATGGGGAGGTTGTATTTGAGAGCTGTTAGTGTGCGTGCCAACCTGTGGGGGAGTATACATTGTGGGGCAGCCTCTCTCTCTCTCTCTCTCTTCTGTGCGTTCACATGTGGAGCCTAATTAATTAATTAATTAATTAATGAAACAGTCCCACCCCAAACTAGAGCTTGTTGATTGAGCTAGCCTGTGGGTCTTGGGAATCTGTTTATCCTGTTTTGCCAGTGTTGGGGTTACAGCTGCATACCATCGTAGGTGGCTTTTATGTGGGTGCTGTGGATCTGACGTCAGGTCTTCAGGCTAGTACAGCAAGTGTTCTATCCACTGAGTCATTCCCCCATCTCCAGCAGGTAGATTTTCTGTTGTGGCTGAAGGTGGACAAAGCTGGCACCTGGTGACAGTGGCAGCAACACCTTGGTCTGTTGATGTGAGGGCTGTAGTCTCCAGAGGGGAGGTCAGGTTCACTGCAGTTGACCATACAATCACGGGGTGCTTCTGGAGACACTGGAGGTAGATATTGTCCGAGCAGAGGGTTTTACTGAGGTTTTGATGTCTCCTCTCACTAGGCACTTCCAAAGGAAGAGGCACAGGTTGAACGCCCTGAATCCCCAAATCTAAAATCCAAAAGGCTCAAGAGATGTACACCAACACGGTGACACAAACAGAAGGGTTCATACCTGGCCTTATATGACAGGTTGCAGTGAAAACAGAGGCTCATTAAAGATATGGTAGGAAATGGTCGTTAGGCTGCAGGTAAGGCGTACATAGGAAATATAAATGAGTTTCCTGTTCAGTTTGGGTTCCATCCCAAAGCTAACTCAAGAAGACGAGAGCTTCAAAATCCAGAAAGTTATAAAATCTAAAACACTGTGTGTGTGAACATGTGCTTGTGTGTATGTATGTATGAATGTGTATGTATGTACATGTGTGAATGTGTATTTGTGTGTACATGTGTGTGTGTATGCTTTGTGAGCATCGTACTCCCTGGGGACAATCTCTCTCTGAACCTGGAGCTAGGCTAGCGATCAGAAACCCCCAGAGGTTCTCCTGGCTCTGCCTCCCACAGTTTTGGGGTTATAGGCATATGTGGTCATCCCCTCCTTGGAGGCTGAGGATTTGAACTCAGATGCTCATGCGTGTAAGACAGGTGCTCCTAGCTGCGGAGCCACCTCCCAAGTTCTCCGAAATAGTTCTGATCCAAGAACTTTGACCAAGAGAAGTTTGGTCCAACCGGCTTTCCAGAAGGACAGACACTAAGGAGCCTCCCACTTTGCCTGGGGAATGCAGATTCCATCGATTTGCCCTGCGCCGCCCTTCCTTGTATTCATCATATGCAGAGCCTCAGATGGTTATGAATTCCATGGTGCCTTCGTTTTGTAGGAATTCCTCCGGAGGACCCCTAATTTCAGAGAGCCCCTGATCCTTCTGCCACTGCCTGTGTGTGTGTCTGTGGGTCTGTACCACCACGTCAAGTTACATAGTATTGGAAATCAACCCCAGGGCTTCGTGCCTAGCCAGGCCCCTGCTGACGGATCCCTGAACAGTTCCCATGGTCCACTAATCTTTCTTTCTGGAGAACTATGGTGCTCAGCCTTTTATTTTTCCACTTGGATGGAAATGTAAATGTACGATGCCGCCAGGACGTTTCTTCAGAAAGAAAAGTCAAGTTCATTTTCTAATTTGGTTCTCTTCAGTGCGAATGGAAGCTGGGAAGAATACTTTAGCATCAAGAATAGTTTAGCACCAATGAGTGGGGGTAGCCCTTGCACTAGCCCCTTGTGTATAAGTCTGTATAGATGTATGAATGTGTGTGTGTGTGTGTGTGCATGCATGTATGTTTGCACACACACGGAGGCCAGAGGTCCATTTCAGGTGTCATTCCTCAGGATACTGTCCACTTTATTCCAGAATCTCTAACTAGCCTGGAACTTGATTTGGCTGGGCATCCTGAGCTATGAGCCCCCAAGGATCCACCTGTCTTCACATCTCCAGGGCTGGGACTACAAGTGCGTGCCACATTTGGACTTTTCACGTGGGTTCTGGGATCAAGCCCTGATTCTTGTGTGTGCCTGGCATGCATTCCAAGCATGTTATTTCTAACCAAGAACTGGGTTTTCACACATGTGCCACCGTACCTGTCTTCTTTTAAAAGTGAATTCTGAGGGCTGGAGCCAGGTTCTCAGACATGCATAGCAAGCACCTTCTGAACTCAGCTTTCATTTCCCCAGATCCCACCCACCCACGGCTTGAACATACCTCTGCAAGTGAGCGTGTTGGTACCATGAAATGTGGCTTTAAGTCACATCTCCCCCAAATCACTACCACCTGTCACACAAGAAAAGTTTATTGAAAAATAAAGTTCTCCCTAGTTTCTCTACAACACAGGAAAAGTAGTTTCCTTTTGCCTTGTACAGTAAATTCAGGGACAGTGACACTTCATTTGGAGGATCCTGTGACTTAACTCTAGAAGTGACAGTAGAAAACAAGAGAACCAGGATCCATTTGAAGACACAGACGTGAACGGCCATGAGCTTGACAGCAAGGTTGTGACAGGAACTACAGTGGAAGGGACACCACCATGTCCTTTGGCATTGTGGTCACACTATTTTCTCTTATACATGGGCTGAGCTCTAAGCAAAAAAAAAAACAAAACCCCTGCTTCCCATATCTGCTGTGTTCCGGCTTCTGTGGATGCTGCAGACTGTGTTCATGCTCCTGGGCCGCTACCCAGCAATGCTTCCTGTGTACCTCCCACCCACGCTTGCTTCCATAGGCAACTACCCCCCCCACCAGCATGTGTTACAGCTGTGGCAGGTGGAGAGTGGGGCAGGGGGCGGGGTTAGGGTGGAATTAGGACAGCCTTTTAAGTGCCACAAAATCTGGGGAAGAATGAAGCTCTCAAAAAGGTAAATTCAATACTTTCATCCCGTGAATTGTAAAGTCATTGATCTGCTGAGCAGTGAGAGGGATTGAAAAAGTAAACTGGACTCCAGAAAATTCACCTCTCCATTCCACACCGGCAACTTGTCCTCCTACATTTTGTTCTACCACGGTAGAAGATGAAGCCACACACAACAGACAGCAAGCTGGTATTTAAGTGACCACAGGGTCCAGTTTTGAAAGAAGTCAAAACCCCTGCTGTAGTGTCTCATGTGGCTCCTCTTGGGGGTGTGTGTGCGAAGGGATGGTAGTTTTTTTTTTTTTTTTTTTTTAAAGGAACCAGTCACGGGATTAATCTTGGCTAGAATGGGAATGTGGCCGAGGTAACCAGCCTGCTGGGAGCCACCCTGTCCAGCAGGCGGCAGCAGAGGGGTTTCCTGGGGACTGTACGTTTAGTTGTTCCCTTAAACAAGTTGAAGATTCTATTATTGCATTATAGCAGAGTAAAAAATAAACTCTAATTCAAGGAGTGAAACTCGTGAGAGAACTTTTAATTTTGAGCTCAAAAAGTTCCTCAAAGAAACCCCTGGAATGTTCCAGAACATACTGGTGGTTCAACTTCAGGTACTAAATTCAGCCTTGTTTCATGGAGTGCTGAAAACTGACACATTTTCCAATTACTCAGTGCATTCGAGAAAACACTAGGATTCCAGCGAGCAGGGTAGGCACAGAGCTTAAACATTTGAAACAATTAAATTCCTATAGCATCTGATCGACTCAACAAGATTTTTATGTAGCCATCATGTCTGAATCAACAGAAAGGGGTGAGCGCAGCTCTTTATTTCTCAAGTTTTATGATATACTACTAATATCAATATTGAACATTCACCAGGCTTACTATGAGCCAGGCACTGTGCTAAACACGGAATCCCCACAGGACCCTAAGTGCTAGGACAGCTAGAGTAATTCTTATATTCTGTATCCAAGACTATACAGCTAATTTGGTCTTTTGCTATATGTAAAAAACAACAAAAAACAACAACAAAAAACCCCAAAAAACAAAAACAAAACCCAAACAGAAAAACTTCTCGCTTTCTGACAGAAGGTAGCCCAGATGAGAGGAACCCGTTCCCAGCTCCAGGCTGCTGGCTTCCTGAAGGACTACAAACCCATCCCTGCCATCCGTCTACTCTCACGGAGACACACTCTGCAGCCACACAGAGGGGAAGAGGAGAAAGAGAAATTAAACTAGTTTTAAATAAATAAAACAGTCCAGGCTTGGAATTGTGATACAGTATAGCCTGTCGTTATCAAAATGACTTGGTCTTTCCTTTTCGGTCAAGGATTTTGGGAGAGGGTGGTGGCGCCTAACTACATACAATCCAGGTAACCCACCCTGGTCTGATCTAAAGGAGACACACTTATCCATAAGCAACACATAGTCTCAGTGCAACCCAACTCACTAATAGGTACTGCAGCTTCACGTCCACACTCATTCGCTAAGGACGAGAGAAAGTAGACATCTCGCCTCCACCACGCTAACTTGCTGAAGTATTTGGGGGTTCCTTCTGCAGAGATGGCTTGAGGGCTGGTTTTCTGCCTCAGCAACATGTCAGCTAGGGCCAGGGTGACAGGGGCCTGAGACCTTGGTCATCATCAGACTCAGAGACAGGGTCTAGTCCTGAGGGTACTGAAGGATTCTTGGTACCCTTGGCCCTATTCTGGGGAGGCGTGTGTATACACCACACCCTGGGAACGTACACAAAATCCACATGTATACATACTATATATATATATGTAGTCTAGTGTATGTGGATACACTGGGACATGTGTGTGCACACACACACCATGGACAAACGTAGTTATTCCAGGCTGGAGCAATCTGCTATCAGCCTTTGACAGCACCTAGCCTTCAAAAGCACCCAGCCTTCAAAATCCAACCCCAAAGAGAAATGGAAAGACATGTCCCAGCAAAAGAACAGACGGATATTGGATATTTCCAAACATTCACGTAGAAACAAACGGTTCGTCTTAGAGACAAAATAAACCTCTATACAGTGCTTTCATTTGGACAGGAACACACACAGAAATGCACAAGGCATGGCCCCTCAGGAGTTCTTGCTCTGAAAAAGTTTTCACCTTCTGAAGCAATGTATTCTCACTCTTAATAAATTAGATAAACTTTCCCCCCTATTTTAAGAGCCTAACATCACAAAGGGGAAAATAACTCTAAAGATCAGGCGATCTGGGATTATTGTGCAGAACACATGAGTCTTGATTTCAGGTTCCTCTCCTGGTGGAAGGTTCAGTTACACACAGCCCTCAGTTCCTACAAGATCGCCAGTGCTTTTTAAGTGCTGGCTCCCAGCCAGGGCTCTGAGTGCCTTCTTTGCTGTTTTCCACACCTGACAGGCAGAATGCCCATACCACGGGCCACGTCGGTTTCCCCTTGGTGGCCACTTGGCCATCCATTATCTTGCTAACTCTGAGGAGGCCTGGGAGCTGGCGTACATTCAGGGACATCTCACCTATTGCTAATTCTCTTAATAACTAGACTACGCTTGGTTAGTCCCAAGAGCAGGAACCCACCAGAGGAAGTGAGCTTACTTATTTCTGCCTAAAACAGGGAGAGGGATTTATGACATGGGAGAAAGAACTCTTCTAGGTTGTGAGAGTCCGGGTCTTGAACTGGAGAAGAGGAATAGGAATGTGGAGGGACCCTGACCTCAGAGCCCAGAAGCTCCTGCATGTTCTTAGCAACATGGGGATTATTTTCAGCTTGGCGCCCCCTGCTGGCTGAATGTCAGCACTGTCAACTACAGCCTTTAGAGCTCCTGAAGAGCCCGATTGTTCAGGTCTGGAAACTCAGGACAGATTCCCACAACTCTGGGGTGCAGCCCTAAGGCCCACTCTAAGGGCCTTCCCCCAAGAGACTGCACCGCTTTCTCTCCTCCTGCAGCAGGAAACCTTTGCAAAGCTTAATGAAGATGCTCCATAGCTAGGCTTCTGAATTTCTGCCTTCCTCTTGGCTGAACCTGGGCAGAAGTGATTCCAGCCAGGCCTTGAGTGACCCCTGTCAGTGCCTGCCCTGGCATCACCTCTTGACTCTACTTCATTCTCTAGGACTAGACTCACAAGCCCCTGGGAGGCCAAGAGGGGTGTGGTTGGGGAGGTGCTAGAGGTGTGATTGGTGGGATGTATGCACCCAGGTAGAGATCAAGAGGAGAGCAGATGATTTCCCAGACCTAAAAGTTCCATGCGCCATCTCCCCAACCCTTGGTCACCACAAGCAGATCCTCCTTTCTGTTGCTTTCTGGAGGGCTCGGGCCAGTCACGGCCCTTGCTCTGCGGTTCGGCTAGACAGAGGCTCCTCCTGGCCACAGGGAGGCGCTGGGCAGCACCAGCCGGCCAGGGAATCTACTCTACCAGTTGGGGTTGGTGGACAATGCTAAAACAGCAAGAGGTAGAAGAGGATTGGTTCATTCGCCAGCATGGGGAGGAGTGCGGGAGGTGTCTCCAGAAACTCACACTTGTATAGAGCACAGGAGCAAGTACTTCAGCAGGGATGGACTCACAAAAGGGCTCCAGGGTGTGAAAGGTGGGGATTCCGGCATATAGCCTAGGCCCTCACAGGGCTGCTCAAACTCCACAGAACAATAGCGCTTCAAGTAAAAGCCAGCCCCAGGCTCCCCTACCCTTTGTAGGCCACACCCACTGGGGGTGTGGCCAGGATAATACCTAGCATTCATCCTGAACTGTCCTTTCCTGCCCAGAAACCATGGAGTAAGAAGAGTCCATTCCCAGGATCGCAGCAATAGCAGACATCAGTGGGGGCATGGCACAAAGCCTCATGCTACTAACCCTAGGACTGACAATCTTATCCAGATCTTAGCTGTTCTGAGGCTAGAGATGCCCTCTCCAAGTTCAAGGACAGCTCTTGGAGGCTTCCGTGGGGTGGGGGTGGGAACTGAGTTTACCACAGCAGCAAACAAGAATTACATAATCCTGTGTTTCTTCAACAAAGATGAATTCTAACCAGAAATTAGGACGAAGCCTGTTGAGGAAGGGGGAGGGACAGATAGGAAAACAGCCTCTCTCCTCTGCAGCCCAGCTTGTCTTCGGAACTCGGTGGGGCCCTCAGGACACCACAAGCATAACCACCCAGGTTATGTGCCTTTTAGCTGCCGTCTGCCACACTTCCTTAGGATCCATTGACTCTGGCAATGCTTTGACAGTGTGTTTTCAAAGCCATTTTCCCCCTATTTTCTGAGACTAGGATATTTTTTGTAGCCTAGACTTGGGGACAAAGGCCTTGACTTCGTTATGTAGCCGAGGAGAATGTTTGGTGCCCCCTGCCTCTGCTTCTTACCTGGTTTTATGTGGTGCTGGGGATGGAACCCAGGACTCCATGTATGCTACGTGAGCATTCTACAAACTGAGCTACATCCCCACCCCCTGCTTAAAGACATCTCTTTTCTCTGCTGTCAGCTGCCACCAGGAGTCAAGCTCCACAGCTACCCTCAAGCAGGCCACAGCCCCTCTGCAACCTGCTTGGTGCTGCAGGACAAGAAGGTCCTGAAGGTGGGTGATTGACAGCGAGGAACAAAAGGAAACTGTTCAACCCCTTTCCTCCCTCCCTAGCCCACCCCTATCCTCCCAAATAAATAAGTTAATTCGTTTAGGATTCCCAACAGGCTCAATCCCTCTTCCTGCTTTGTTTTCAGTTTGAATGAGTCTCCAGACTTTTATCCCTTCTTAAAAAAAAAAAAAAAAAAAAATTCCTGGGAGCAACTGCCTGGACCATTTCCCTACAGTCCCTACAGTCGATCTCCCGGACAGAGAGGACACTCGTTACACTGGGGAGAACCCAGGCTCCTGTTCTAACCTCTGTTCTCTTGTGGTTTTGGTGTAAACTGGGATGCACTGGCTGTGGCTGGAGCTGTACTAAATCCAAGCCCTGGACCAAAGATCTCAGGCTATGGTCAGAGTCCCTGAATGTCTTTGCGCCCCTTGGCCCTGCCCCGTGGAGCCACGTCTTTCCCATCTGAATGAATTCAGGGTGGCTAGGCTAGAGGCAGTCTTTGCAGAGGGCCACTTGGCCCTTGATGAAGTCCCGGCAGGGGCAGATCCGCTGGTGTGTGGGGTGGGCCCCGGCACAACTGAAAAGCAGGAGATCCCCTTGGAACACACAGTGCTTGCTCTTGGGGTAGAAGGAGGGCACCAGGATGTCCTTGTACAGTTCTGAGCTTTGGCAGATCACCTTATACCTAAGAGGAAGAGAAAGATACTCGCGTGAGGTGGAGGTGCCGGGGCAGGTCCTGTCCAACTGCTGGATTACCTGCTCTGAGTGTGGGAGCATATTCCATTGTCCTACTTCAGAGATGACCTCATCCACGTGACTCTGAAATTCTCCGCATCTAGGGATCTTGACTATTCGGAGAAAAAGCATGTTGCCAAATGTGTGCAGGCAGGGCACTGGTTCTGAGGCTAGGCTCTTTGGGGGAAGAGCTATCTGCAATGAAGAAAAGCTGAGAACAGCCTACATACTGGGGTGGGGAGTGGGCACTCAGAGCTTTGAGGCTCAGTGTAACTACTGAGAAACAGTGGAGAAGTGTGTATCGCACTGTGAGAGCTGTACCAGAGGAGGCAGGCCATAGAGCAGGGACATGGCGCATGTGAAAGCCAAAACGGGAGCTGTGAAGCTGGTTCAGCCAGCTTGCCATGCAAGCTTGAAGACCAGAGTTCTATCCCCAGAAGCCAGTATACAAACAAAAAAAGCCACTATATTGGCACACACGTGGGACCCCAGTGCTAGGGAACTGGGAGAGTCTCAGGAAAACTGGAGACCCTGTCCCCCAAAGTAAGCCTTCAAATACACATGTACATTCGTGCACCTATACAAACATGTACACACACACCACAGAGCTATACACTGATGTGCAAGTGATGACCACTTCCAAAGACCAAGACCAGCAAAGCAACTGTTACTGACACATATTTAGATGTGTACTTCGTACTCAGCTGGGAATGGAGGCTCACACTTATAATCCTAGTTGAGTTCAGGGTCAAACCTGGCTACATAGTAAGTTCTAGGCCACTTTGTGCTACGGAAAGAGATACCATCCCAAATCAAGCAAAGCAAAGCAAACATCAAAGAAGAGGTGGCATGGCGGTTTGTGCTGGTTGTTATCGGCATTTGGGAAGTGGTGGCAGGAAGGTCACGAGTTCATGGTTAGCATCAGCTACTTAGTGAGTTCAAGGCCAGCCTGGGCTACAGGAGACCTGTCTTAAACTGGAAGACAAGGGGGAGAAGAAAGGGGAAGAGGAGAAAGATAAAGATGATAATAAAGAGAAGAGGAAGAGGAGAAAAGGGAAGAACAGAAGAAAAGGAAGGAGGAGGAGGAGGAGGAGGAGGAGGAGG
>NW_022196891.1:23953380-24000134 GCF_008632895.1 Mastomys coucha | reverse complement strand
GGAGGAGGAGGAGGAGGAGGAGGACCTGTTTTAAAGACTTTTGTCTCCAGAGATACTGGCCTTTTTGCTTGTTCAGTTCACAGTGTGTGTGTGTCTGTCCTCAGGAAAACTGTCCAGCCTGTTCTCTTGAGACAGGGTTTGTCACTGGCCAGGAGCTTTCTCATATGGTTAGGCTGCCTGGTTAGCACTCGAGGTCTTCCTGACTCTGCCTCCTAGCACTGGGATTGCATTCCTAGGCTGCCATGCCCAGCTTTGACACTTGGGATCTGGAGGTCAAGCTCAGCTCCTCCAGTGACTGGCAAGCACAAATAAGAGACCCACTAAGCTCTCTCAACCCTTTTTTTTTTTTTCCTTTGGACAGGGTCTTACATAGCCCAGGCTAGCCTCAAACTTGGAAAAGATAGCCTCAAGTTCCTGATTGCACTGCTTCTGCCCCCTCAGTGCTGGAGTTAGAGTGTGTCTGACATGCCTCAATGGTTCTAGGCTCTTATCTCAAAGAATTTTCAATCTTCTCTTGTGGGCTGTGCAAGCCCCTCCAATTAGTACTCATTCTATCTGCCCAGAACAAGGGAGGCCCATGGGCTAATGAAAACCAGTTGCTCCTGACTTTCCAATATAGTGTAGAGGGTGCCAGGCAGAACTCTGTTTAAGTTTGGGCTTTGTCTCGTCGGAGCTGTGTGACTCTGGACAATCACTGCACGTCTCTGATAGCCCAGGAATATGTAAACCTACATGTAAGGCTCCGTGTTACTGGGGCAGGTTCGGGGGGCTTGCTTTTCTGGGCTCAGCCTGACAGTCTTGAGCCTACTCCACTGCCTGAGGGGCTGATTTCTTCTTCCTCCCTCACGAGGCGTGTGTGTCACTGTCCCCATCCCAGTGGGATGACAGTGACTAAGTGTCACTTAGTGCCATGGTTCATAGTGGCTGTCAACTGTCACCTAGGAGACAAACCTCAGGGCATGTGTGTGGAAGGAAGGAAGACCCAGCCTAAGTATGAAATGCTCCACTCCATGGTCTCATGTTCTGGGTGGAGTAAAAAGGAAAGAGTCAGCTTCCCCCCCTCTTCCCCGCTCCCCTCCTCTCTGCTCCCAGGCTGTGAGCATCTGCCTTATGCTTTTCGAGGCAGACACAGGGAGGTCCCTGGAAGTTCACAGGCCAGCAGTGGAGAGGACAAAGGGGCTGCTTCAGACAAGATGGAAGGTGAAGAGCAACACCGTTGTTCTTCCATCTCCACATGCATGTCACTGTACATGCGAACCAACACTTACATATGTAAATACACACATGCATGCATACATCATATACACAGACAACACACACACACACACACATCTCACACAAGCCTGGGTCACACACACATCATATGTGTGCATGTGTGATAGGTGAGCTTTTTCTGGGGGCCAACCTGCCTGTCCTTCCCACATTGTTTCCTAAAGCCCAGAGCTGGGAGAGTGAATCTGGGCACCTCTCAATCCATGTCTAAGACAGGTGGCAGGGGCCAGGCAGCCCTGCCCCCGCCTCCTCACTGGCACACTTACTTCAGCAGGTCCTTCTCCTTGTTGAGGTGTTGAAAGAAGGACGGCTCACAGATGAGCTGGCTCTCCTGGCACACCTGTTTGCAGGACTGCCCGGGCTCAGCCAGCTTCACCTGCAGGGCGCTGAGGGGTGGCCACATCACTTGGCCATGGCAGAAGTCCTAGAACGACAGTGAAGCCATCATCAGCTAAGGACACAGGGAGGCAGCATCAGCCTGGCAACCAACCATGGGTGGCACCATGCTGAGGGAGCCTGATAGAAAGGACACATCCTTGGGACAGGCTGTGATCTCTCTATACACCAGTTTCTGGCTGAGGACTCGCCTCACTTGGAAGGGTATGTTTCCCGTGTGTGCGAAGCTCTGGGTTCTGTCCCCAGCACTGGATCCAGGTATGGAGACTCCCAGCACTTGGTAGGCAGAGTATCATCTTTAGTTACAAGATGAGTTGGAGGCCAGCCTGGACTAGAGGCTCTGTGTCAGAAAGCCACACGCGCGCGCGTGTGTGTGTGTGTGTGTGTGTGTGTGTGTGTGTACGCACGCATGTGTGTACATGCGTACACACCCTCATTCCCCATGAGGACCGCTTTCGGGCTCATTACTATCAGCTTTGACCCCTGCTCGTGGATTCTCCAAACACTACATGTAGTTCATGCCTGCACTAATCCACGGGTCTGGATGCTGTTGCTAAGGGCAACAGCATGACTGTGCAGACTTACTCTCTTGAACGGAACTGTAGCCTGTACTAATGGGCACTGTTCTCTGTGTGTAGAGAGCTTGCACATGACGGCTGCGCATCCAACAGGATGGAGGTCATAGATAGAACCAGCAGCTGAGAGACACACAGGCCTCTGGGAAAGCTTACAGCGTGTTCTTGCTGGTCAACGCAAGCCCCCTTACTTAAGTCCTCAGAAGCAAATGGGTACCTTCCACAGCCACTAAAAATCGTAATGAAGACAGTTTCAATTCATCATCCTCGAAGGCTCCGCTGACGGAGGCAAACTTAAGGGAAGCCGAGTTTGTTTTGGCTCAGCCTGATGGTCCGTCACCATGGTGGGCGGGGCGGCTGACTGCTTTGCGTTCATGGGCATGGGGTGACCGTAAAGCATGTTCAGCTCACCTTCTCCCTCTCTGCTTATCCAGTTCGTGGACTAGTGCCACCAACATTCAAATGGCTCTACCCTCAACACCCTCACCAACACACCCGGAGGGGTTTCTATGGTGACTGTAGTTCACCATTAGAGTAACCGTCACAACAGGCAATCCACAAGGTACACCTGCAGATCAGACGGCAACGGCACCAGAAGGCAAGTGAGCATTCTTCTGCTTCTTGAATTTGGTGAAGCCCAACCCTGGTGCCTTTAATATCCCTAAAGGCCCGTGTGTGGAGAGCTTTGTCCCCAGTGAGGCATTCTGGGAGATACTGGGACCTTTGGGAGGTAGAGGCTTAGAGTCTTCATGACATTAGGAGCTTGCCTTTGAGGGGATGTAGGAGACCCTTCCAGTTTCTTCCTAGCAGTGAGCTAACCAGTTGGTTTTTGTTTGTTTGTTGTTGTTATTGTTGTTTAGATTAACCTGTGTGTGTGTGCACATGCACGTGTGTGTGTGTGTGTGTGTGTGTGTGTGTGTGTGTGTGTATGTGTGCGCGCACCAGCTTCACTGGAGTTGTAGGTAGTTAAAATCAGTTATAAGCTGTCTGGTGTGGATTTCAGAAACTGAACTTGGATCTTCTGCAGGAACGGCGAGTGCTCTGAACCACCGAGTCTTCTCTGAGTCCCCTAACTGAGAAGTTTTGCTTTGAATCATGCTCAGCCATGATGTAGGGCTTCACCGCAAGCCCTCAGCAGTGGGGGCTACTCATGGATAGAAAGCTTAAACTTAGCTGGAAGACAGCGTCCCCATTCTAAGTTCACTATCTTGCCATGTGCCATGGCTTCGGAGAGTGAACCAGCATATTACATCAGGCTGGGGAAACGGAAAGCTCAGAAGGCTCAAAGTTCAGATTCTGTCTTTTACGACTTCTCTCTCCTCTGAGAGTCCCTGGTTTTACCTTTGTACCTGGTGAGTTTTGGAACAACTACAGTTTCCTTTCTCACTCCTTCTTACCCTTCTACAAAGTTAAATTGGAAGTCAGAAAAACAGATGGGCCAGCTAGGTCTGAAGCCTGACCCCATGAACACTGGCTCCGGGCACAGGTCCTGTGTCATGTGGCTCCCTGCACAGTGTGCAATTGCAGAATGGAGGAAGGAGCTCAGCAGAGGTGGCAAAGGGCAGGCACTCACCGACTTCCTTTAGGTCCCTTGGAGAGTTGCTGCCCCCCAAGAGCTGCTTTTGGACAAAGGATGGGAGGCATATGGAGAAGCTGGGCTTCCTGGATGAATGGTCGCCCTGCATCTATTCTGGAGCAGGGCAGGAGTCACTGCAAGGTTCAGACAAAGGGCACTGTCCTTGGGGTTGCACAGTGGAGCTGGTGTGACAGCAGCCGTTTTCCCCAGGTCCCTCCAATACACATCCCTAGCTCAAGGCTGCACTGAATGGAAAGGACGCACGGGCACCCTATCCCTGCCCATCATGATGGCCTGGCATCCTCTCAGGAATCTATCTGTTCTAGGGGCCAAAAGGTTCAGGAATAATAAAAATAGCATCAAAGTCTTCAAGCTTACAGAATCATCCAGACAGCTTGAAGGTAAGAGCTGATCAGAGGGAGCCCAAGTTGTCACAGAAGGCATGGCAGAGGGGGTTGGTCCCCAGCAGGGGACTTCACAGGTGCCTCACAAGCTCCCTCCACCTGACCCATATAGGAAATGGGGACAGTGCCACCTGCCCTTCATCCCTCTGTAGTTCTGAGAGATAAAAGGGGGGCTGGTAAGAAGGATATTGAGGATACCTAATGGCTGAGAGCCTTCGAGGGCACAACGGGAACCGAAGGGCTGGCCATCAGCCTCCTCTCACCCACAGGCGCAGTGGTCAGTGGGTGATCAGCAGGCTACAGGGACATCAGCACTTTCGTTCACCTACAGTCCAGGCTACCAGCAATGCAAGCTGCCTCACGGTCTCACGCTGACCACTCCTTCACTTATTCATTTACGAACTCATTCATTCCACAGATCCTTGCTAAGAGATGGAAAAGTGTGTGCCCATTGACAACGTTACAGGCGGCCATTACAGCTTCATGCAAGGCATCAGAAATGGGAACATGAAGGGCTGTACCTGGCCTTAGAGGCTTAGTGCATGATCTAATAGTAAAGGCCGGCACATCCAATACTTTAGAACAGTAGACTAGAGACCTATGCACATGGTGAAGGACACCTGGAGGCCGGTCAAGGCTGGCCCTACAGGGAGGGGGCAGAGCAGCAGCAGCTGCAATCAGAGGAGGCTCCCAGAAGACACAGATTTCTGGACTGAGTTCTACAGGCTGCCCAGGAGTCAGTGGCTTACCGCTACCACGGCATTCTGTAGCTAATTGGTGCTCAGTAAAGAGCGACTGACTGGGACGGCATGGTTTCGGTATGCTGGAGGTTTTGATAGGAGTAAAGTAGGAAGAGAGGCTATTCCAGCTCAATGAGGCATCTCTGCAGCCAGAAGAAGGGATAAACAGCCATTGCCAATCTGGTTAACAAGCTCACTTGGGGCCCACACCATCTGTACTCCTCCCTCACCTTCTTTCTGCCGCTGGTGCATGCTTCTCAGTATGATTGGCTATTCCAAAATTGTCAGGCAGTGACTACGAATCAAGAATGTACCAACAGAGTTGTCAAGTCAAAGCGATGCTCTCTCTGTCTCTGCTCCGCCCCCACCGTCAGCTCCCTACGTGTGTACCTGCATGTGAAGGGCGGGGCCCAATGTCTGCTGCTTTGCGTGTGACCAAACAGTTCTTACCAACCACGTGACGGGGCTGGGCTGAGCTGGTTCAGACCCTGTCAAACATGTATATTCTGGCACTGCATGGTGGTACACACCCGGCAATCCCAGCATCTGTGAAAACACAGGACGGTCATCCTTGCCCACACAGCAAAGTTCAGGGCCAGCCTGGGATACAGGACACGCTGTTCAAACCACACAGCCGCCGGGCGTGGTGGCGCACGCCTTTAATTCCAGCACTTGGGAGGCAGAGGCAGGTGGATTTCTGAGTTCGAGGCCAGCCTGGTCTACAGAGTGAGCTCCAGGACAGCCAGGGCTATACAGAGAAACCCTGTCTCGAAAAACCAAAAAAAAAAAAAAAAAAAAAAAAAAAAAAAAAAAAAAAAAAAAAAAACCACACAGCCATGTGACGGACTGACCACCCTGAATTTAAATGAAAATTTTAAAGATGTGGTTTTATTTTGTGTACATTTAGTTGTATGTGCCACACGTGCCACAGTACATATGTGGAGGCCCGAGGGCAACTTGTGGGAGTTTGTCCTCTCCTTCCACCAGTTGGGTCTTGGGGATCAAGGCCCCTAAAATTCCCCTAAAAAAAGGAATGGGCACAACTGATATTCCACTGCTGTGGATTTTTACTTTGGTTTGAACTCCCCATCATCTGGAGTTAGTCCTCTTTCAGAGAGCTCATTTCAAATACGGCAAGCCGCAGCCCTGGCTTCACTGTAGCCTGGCAGGGCACTAACAGGGAAGGGCAAGCAGCCAGCTTCCTCCCATGGGGAGAAGGCCTGCACCCCAGCTAGCCGGGTGTGAGGGAAGCTCCCAGCAGTGACTCTTAAACTGTACCCTGAAGCCTGGGGTGATGTTAAAGGATGCCAATTTAGCTTCCTTTGGTCCCTGCTGCTGCTGGGGGAGTGTGTGTGTGTGTGTGTGTGTGTGTGTGTGTGTGTGTGTGTGTGTGCGCGCGCGCGTGTGTGTTCGTGCAATCTTGAAAGAGATCTGGGATAAAAGTGCCCATGTTCTGTGCAGCCCACATGGAAGGCTCTGGAAGCTGAGCCCCTCTAATGAGAGCTTGGGCTCCAGGTGTGGGGACGGTCTCCTCCAAGCCACCGGCTTCCTCCTGTCAAGAGCATCCCCTCTCTTGTCTTTGAAGATACTGGGCAAACTGTGAAAATATAATGAATGCTCCAGGTGCTGGATCCAGGGCCTGTGGCTACAAGGAGACCTGATCTGATCCAACAGGGTCTTGCTTCCCATCATGCATTGATGGGACATTTGGCTCTGATAGAGTTCCTGAGATAGACCAAAAATAACCCCCTTATTGCTAACTTCTGAGGAATTTGGAGGATGTTGTATAAGAAATGCCCAGGGATGGTTCACTGGGTGAAGTACATGCCTTGTAAGCATGGATCTGAATTTCATCACCTAAACGCATCTGAAAAAATACATGCTTGTAATCATGGGGGAGGAAGCTATGGGTCACCTACATCTGAGATCCTGGCGGATGCACAGTGGTGATATGGCTTTACACCAAACCTGCAACCAAACCTGACTCTACCACGGTGTGCCCCATGACTGCCTGTCTCGGTTTCTACTCTGCAGTTACTCCTGACCCATCTTGGGCCTTACTGTGTAGACTAAGATAGAGTACAGACCCCTTGCCCCATGGCGGTTAATATTATCAACACGGCAGGATCTAGACTCACCTAGAAGACAAAAGCTCCGGTCATGTCTGTGAACGAGTTTCTAGACTAGGCAAATCAAAGAGAAAGTGTCCACCCTAAATGTGAGCATCACCATCCCGTGGGCTGGGGTCTGAACAGAAAGGAGAAAGTGGGCCGAGCACCACCGTTCAGCTCCCTATGCATCCTGACCCTTGAGGGACCGTGGTCAGATGCTTCCTGCTTCTGCTGCCTGCCTACTCACACCACCGTGACAAGCCACACCCTTGCATGGTGAGCCCGAGTGACCCCTTCCTTCAGTGAGTTGCTCCTGTCAGCAGCACACCCTACAATCTGTGCAGGCTGAAAAGAGCAGCAAGTGCGCACAGCGCCAAGCCTATACACACACAGCCGCCTGGCCTTCTGGGGTATGGCTACAGTTATGACGAAGCTTAAGTGGACATGGCAGGAGGTTAATAACTAAAAGTAAAGCACACCATTAGAGCAGCCCCCGCCACAAACACGAAGGGAATACAGTTTCTTCTTCTTGCAGGAAGATTTCCTGGTACTCAACTGGTATTTTCCATTGAGTACTTTGAGGTCTTGACTGATATGGGAAATGAAAGCTTTGGAAAGAGAACCCATGGATGGGTTGGATGGTATCCGGCATGTGCACACTGGCAAGGACTGTGCCAGAGTTATGACACTGTTGTCCTTTCTGTGTCCTGTTTAGACTGAGCGAGATAAAACTCTGAGCTCCCAACATGAGCCACAGCAGAGCCTGGTGTTGTTAACAGTGTTGACTGGACTAATCCTCCTCAGAACTATGTCAGGTCTTATTCTCAGGACTTTCTGGGTACTGGCTCATACAAAGCTCACAGGAGCTCTGAGAAGGAAACCCCGTCACCCTTATTTACTAAGAAACAGAGAGCAAGAGTAAGGAATGCTCAAACTCACGGAACCGGGAGCAGGATCCCGGTGGCCGGACGGTGGAGCTGACTCAGTTGCTAAAGTGTCTGTGATGCAAGCATGAGGATCCAAGTTCAAGGGAAAGGCCAGACTTGCTGCCCAGCGCTTGTCATTCCTGCACTGGGCTATGGACACAGACAGGTCCCTGGGGCTCAGGGGACATTTAGCCTAGCCTAGTGGTGAGTTACAGGCCAGTGCAGAAACCCTAGCTCAAAGGAAAGGATGATCGGCAGCTAAGGAATGACCCCAGAGTAGCCCCTTGTCTTCTCCGTGTACATATGCCGCTTGCACTTGTACATATAAGTATGCATCCATACTCACATGCACACTTACAAACATGTGCACGTGCATTTGCACACTCACATGCATGTCGACTCACTTATTTCTTGTTGCCTGCCTCACTCCCCTAACAGCCCGGTTGACCAGATGCGGTTACCGCAGAGCCCAGGCCCCCGGAGCCCCAGCTTCCCTGAAGCACCAGCTTCCTTTGACATGCCCGTGGGACGGCAGTCTAGATTTATGTTTCTCCTGTGCTGTTTCTATTCTCAGCCCTGCAGCTCTTATCCCCATTGTGCAGACAGCCCGTGATCACCCTTGAATATTCTGTTTTTGCCCTATAAAGAGAACCCTGTATTTTTGGGCTGGGCAAGAAGTTCAGCTTTCCCTACCCACAGGGGTTCTGGCTTTGACTCTTTCTGGGTCTGCGTTCCTTTTGAAGCCCAAGGAATTAAACCATCATTAAGGACCACAGTGACAGCTGTTGCCCTCACCTCTGGGTTTCACAGAAGGCTTCATTTGAAAGGGGGCCTAGTTTGAAAACCACTCAAGAGTCCTGTTTAGAGCTGCTGCGTTTATACCTTTAAAGAGACACTTTGAAAATGTAGATTTGATTCCTGCATTTGAGTGTGTGTGTGTGTGTGTGTGTGTGTGTGTGAGTATTCAAGGGTGTGTGGATGCATGAACATGTCGCGCACCAGACAATGCCAGAGGTCATTCCCCAGGCTCTGCTCACCTTGCTTTTTGAGACAGTCTCTCACTGGCCTGGAGCTTACCAACTAGGCTAGGCTAGTGAATCCCAGGGCTTTCCCATCCCTAGCACTGAGATGACAGGTGTATATTTCCAGGCCTGGCTTTTCAAATGTGTTTCTAAGAATCAAGCTGAGATCCCCACACTTGCAAGGCAGCACTTCACTGACTGGGGCTATCTTTCCAGACCCTAGCCTTTGCTTTTGTGTGTGTGGGGGGTGGGTGGGCGTGGTGTGAGAAATGAAGACAGGACTGAGAGCCGCTGTCCATCACCCCTTCTGAGTCTTCAAGATGATTTGGTCTGCTCAGGGTACAAGCCAGTGCTCAGGAAGGACCCCATCTCCATCATTCCAGTGTCTATATGACCTTTCGTTGGCCCAAAGGGCACACTCCAAGGGAAGACTGGCTCCCTTGGGTGGCCATGACAGTGCAACATTTAAAAATGACAAGGTGTCATGGAGCCACATGAAGTTTTCCAAAGCAGGCAACTAACCGCAGAAGTACACCAAGTGAGGGCTGGAAACCAGGAAGTGGTTCCCAGTGCACGTGCGCACGTGCACACACACACACACACACACACACACACACACACACACACAGACGGATAGACGGACGGACGGGCCTTACCTGTTTTTCAATGAAAGCGTTGATTCTCTGCAGCATGCCTTCACATGTGAACTCATATGGCATATACGGCTCAATCTGCAGAAACAACAGAGCACTGTGAAAGGGGAAATGGGACTCGAGGCATTTACTAGTTCTCCAGTGGCTTAGACAGGAGCCCACATCTGAGGGGGAGCCTTGGCAGGCCTTAAAAAACTACAGGCCTTGAACCGGACGGATTGGGCTCAGGCCTCACTGTGCTCCTCTCTAGACCCCGAACAAACTCCCTCCCCCACGTCTCAGATGCCTGATGTGTACACGAGTTCAAGAAGAAAACCTCATGTCTGTTAAGCTGCAGGGAAGGCACATGGGAAACGGCTCTGATAGTGGAAAGTACATAGCAGGCCTTCGAAAAGGTGGCTGTTACCACTTGCTAGCAGGTAGACTGTGTGGGGTATCTAGGTGAGGGTGACCTTGAACTTCTGATCCTCCTGGCTCTACCTCCTAGGTGCTAGAGTCAGATCTGGGCTACTACATCTGGTTTATTTGGTACTGGGGATGGAACCTAGGCCTTGTGCATGCTAGACAAGTATTCTTCCAGCGGAGGATCAGTCTTAGCCCAGAGGGTGAGCTATGATATGAAAATTCGAGGGAACTGGAGCTCAGGACCGGGAGCTGGAGAGGCAAGGTCTAACGGGTTTCGTGGCTTCACAAAAGCCTCGTGATTTCTATACAGGAGCTTTCACTATGATGGGAGGGGGATAGGAAACCCCAGAAGGCCATGGGATAAAGGAAGCATTCTGAGGGCCTCTGAGACATCTGAGGGAAGGGTGGGAAAGATGGCACTGGGCTCTGCTACACGGCATCAGCTGGTACTCTGACACCCTTGTCCTCTGCATTACATAACAGGAAGTGGGGATTGTGTCAGAGGAAGTCACCAGCAGTCCATCTATATGGAGCCCTACGGCATTGTTGGTGATGGGACAAAGGACCTCCATTAGTAGTTCCTTCTCGAGCCCGCATTTAACGGATCTCCCCATAGCACACTTACAGCAACAGGAACTAACCAAAGGGGAAGGTGCTTGAGAGGAGAAGTACAGGGAGGCTGGGCCTCAGAGTTTCCACAACAGTCCAAGGCAAACTAAACTCCCTCAGGATGGCAGACTTCCCACGAAGGCAGGGGTTTGGGGGGCAGCTCAGTCTATGGCGGACATAGACCTCAGTCTTCCCAGGATAACTTGGAATGTGCCCTGTATACAGAAGGCACTTAATCAGTGCCTTCTAAATTGATCAGAAAAGTCTAGAATGGTTACTTTAACAAGATTCTACCTCATGTTCAGGTAGAAAAATAAACTTTACTCTGTAGAAAAACTACAAGACTGGGGGTGATGACCAAGTCCAGCTCTGTAGCACTCGTGTCCCCTGGGATGGGGCATGGCTCCAGTCCTGCTGCTGGAGGCGGAGACAGGTGGATCCCTAGAGCTCGCTGGCCAGCCTGCCAGGCCAAATCAATGTGCTTTGGATTTCGTGAAAAATACAAGTCTCAAGAAAAATACACTGGAGAGCAATAGAGAAGCCACATGCGTGTGAATGCATGTGCAGCACGCCCATGTTCACAGAACACGGAAACATGGAAACGCGTGTGCACGCACACTCAAAACAGAAAACCCCTACTTTATAACCTTTACCCTTTTGGGTTAGGTAGGATAAGCCACCGATTTTTGCAGATCTCTCCACAGACAGGGTTAGATCATGTGAGCATGTATGACTCAGGCCGCTCTCTTCACGCCCCGGGCGGGACCCAGGAGTCTAGAAGGCCTGTCGGCAGGGTCCGAGACCCAAGCCCACATCTGCCACCAGCTGTTTTGTATCTCCCAGAGCCTCCTCGAAATCCTCAGGCCAGATGCTCTAGCTAGGCTATGGTCTGCTCTGTTTACCGACAGCAAGGGACTGCAATGTTCCACATGGGTTCCAGGGCACAGGTCAAATGCAGGCAGGGGAAAAAAGAAAAGAAAAAAAGCAGCGACCTTCTGGTTTAAGATGGCTTTTACTGCATCTTCTACTTCCTCTCGGTTGTTGAGATCCACGGTCCAGACGTGTGGCCGGCCGATGAAGACTTCTGCGTAAGGGTGCTGGGATGTCAGCTGCAAGACAGGAGAAGGCAGGCTGCGGCTTAGCTTCACATATGCATGGCAGCTCAGAGCAACACAAAGCATTCTGTCTCTAGGCGTCAAGTTAGATGTAAACAGGAGAGGAAGCCTTCTTGTCTCCCCATGGAGCAGACAAGACCTTCTAGCAGGCAGACGGAAAGACAGTATGGTGATGCTTCGAACGTTGGAAGCCCCTTTGGAAATAAAACAGTGTCGTAACAGAGAGGCTCGGACAGCTGTTCCTAGGTGAGCTCAGGGCCCCTGCACAGGAAGAAGGCGCTCTATCACCTTCGGCCTTCTAGGGTGGTTAATATGGATTGTCAGCCTGACAGGATCTAACCTCTGAGCATGTCTGAGAGAGTTTTTACATTTTGTTAGTTGTGGAGGGAAGCCCCACCCACATGTGGATGGTACCATCCTTTGGGCCAACGTAGTGGACGGTCTAAAAAAAAAGAGAGAGCAAGCTGACAGCAGCATTCATCTCTCTCTGCCTCCTGACTGTAGCTACCATGTGCCTAGCTGACTCATGCTCCTGCTGCTGTGCATGCATGCATGCGTGAGTGCATGTGTGCGTGTGTGCATGCGTGCGTGTGTGCATGCATGTGTGAGTGTGTGCATGCATGTGTGAGTGTGTACATGCATGTGTGAGTGTGTGCATGCATGTGTGAGTGTGTGCATGCGTGAGTGCGTGTGTATGTATGCACGAGTGTGTGCGTGCGTGTGCCTTCCCTTCCAGGACAGACTTGGAGCCAAACTAACTCTGCCCTCTTTAAGCTGCCTTTTGTTGGCTAGTGTGTCACAACAGTGAGAAGCTAGTTAGTATAACCTTACAGCATCTTGGGCACTTGGGGACCTAGTCTCAGTCAAAGATCCCCTCCATACATTTAGTATCTGTTTTCCTGGCTAGGATAGACAGGTACGTACAGAAAAAAATCACAATAAAGATCAAAGCTTGAACCAGGCATGGTGGTACATGCCTGTGATTTCTTTACTTGGCAGGCAGACATAGGAAATCACAAATTCCAGGCGAGCCTGGGACTATACCATTCAACCTAGGTTTTTGTTTTTTCTTTTTTGGCTGGAAAATCACCCAGGCATAGCAATAGTGCGTATGGAAGTGATGGTAGGGGAATTTGTGTCATCAGAAGAAATTTTCAAATGGTTTCAGAAATGACCATAGCAACACACCAGAACATGAAATTTATTGATTTTTAAAAGTTATGTATATGTATGTACTTATATATGTATATGTACAGGTGTAGGAAGTTGCCTACAGAAACCAGAAAAGGTTGTAAGACCCCCTGGAACCGTGGTTACAGGTAGTTGGTTATGAACTGCCTGCCATGGGAGCTGGGAACCAAACATTAGTCCTTTATAAGAGCAGAATTTGCCCTTTTCCTTTGTTTGCTTGTTTGTTTGTTTTGAGACAGGGTTTCTCTGTGTAGCCCTGGCTGTTCTGGAACTCACTCTGTAGACCAGGCTGGCCTTGAACTCAGAAATCCGCCTGCCTCTGCCTCCCAAGTGCTGGGATTAAAGGTGTGTGCTACCACCGCCCGGCTAGCAGAATGCGTTCTTAACCACCGAGCCCTCTCTCCAGCCACAGAACATAAAATATATAAGGACAGTTTGGAGTCAGAAAAGCAAGGAGTGAGTCTCCTTTAGGAGGCTAAGGTTTTCTTCTGAGATGAGAGGGCTCTGCAGGGAAGGGCACTTGTCAGGACTGACGACCTGGGCCTAATCCTCACGTGCTAGATGGAGAGGACTGAGTCCCGCCAGGTCTTCTCCAGCCTCCACATGCATACTCCCTTCCCAAAGAGTAAATGTGGAAAAAAAGTGTGGCTGAAGGAGGCCGAGGAGGCCCTCAACCATAGAGTACCTGACCCACAGACACAGAGGCCTGGGGTCCATTCCAGAACTGTCTAAAACCAGGATGGTGGTGTGTGCCTGTAATCCCAGCACTCAGGAGGTAATGTTATTCTTCTTTACAGTGTGTTTGAAGCCAGTCTGAACTATAGAAGGCCCTGAACTAGAGTTCAGCCAAAGAAAGCAAGCGTGTCTCTGGGCTACTCTGGGCTTGTCGGACATCCACGTTTGCGCTTTCTTCTCATCTGCCTCACCTCGTCAAGGCATTAATCCACACAGGGACCTTTTACATATTTATGGAAACATTTTAGGTGAGGACCAGGGACACAGAGTGATGCCACCAGGCCAGGTGTGCACAAGGAAGACTTGTCATTTCCCAAGGAACTTTAATTGACTGATTGATTGACTTTGAACATAGGGCCCCCGACTATTCAAGCATGCCTAACCCCATCAACAGCCCAGATAGCTTTTAAATGCCTTTCGTGAGGACTCATGGAACAGAGTGTACACGGAGCTGTCCTGGAGTATAATTAGCATACACCACATGGATCAGGAAATGACTTCTTAAAAAGGATAGTAATATCCAGTGTACTCCAGGCCGACACTGCCAACTCATTCCACAGATGAGCATGACCTTGAACTTCTGCTGTTCCCACCTCTACCGCCAGAGTGCCTGGAGCCCAGGGTTAGGCCGTGTTGGGGCTGGAACCCAGTGCCTCTTGCATGCTGGGTGGGCACTCCCTGTGCCTTCTCCTGGTTTATTGGAGACTTTATCCATGAACAGTCACCATTTTAGAAAAACGTCACAGCAGCATCAATGTCAGTCTGGGTATTATCCTCCAGGAGAACACGCCTCCACGGGGAGATGTCATATTGGTGACAGCAGCATACACGTGTGTGATCTGTACATAGATTATACTCAGCTCCCTTTTCATAATGTCAAACATAGGAAAACAAGCTGACAGCCTGCAGCTGAATGTTTTATTCCTTTTAAATACAAACATTCACTTGTAAGGTAGAACCACACATCCCATTTTCTATATCATTCTTGGCACATAATATTGAGTGAAATATCTATTATTTTCCTAGAAATTATTTTTATATTTTTTTTAATATATTAGAAAGTGAAAACTGATCTACACAGGCAAGTTCTGTTACTTGCGGATTTCACTGCTGGAGGGAAAGTACGTTCTATTTATTTTTTAATTATTAACACATTAGATCATTTATTCACCCATTTACTGTATGGATCTACAGCTGTGTGGGAATGTGTGTGCAGGTGTGTGCTCCTGGGCATATGCTGTGGCCAGCAGGAGATCCTGGGTGTCTGGCTGGGGCACTCTCCACAGCGTCTCCCGTGGCTCACTGAGCTCACTGCCTTTAGCTGGACTGCCAGGCTGGCAAGCCCCAGTGATCTCTGCTCCCCACCACCCCAGCTGTTCCAGCAGCGGAGGCAACGCACGGCTTGTATGGCTTGTACGTTAACGTTCAGGCAACTGCTTGTTCAGCAAGTGCTCTGACCCGCTGACCCGTCTGTCTACGCAGCCGGAAGTGCATTCCCACGTATTCGCGAGAGAAGCTGCTGCCATTAGTGTTGTGACTTCCGCTTTGGAGACCAGCCTTTCCTGTTTCATTCCTTTTCCCTTCCACTTCCATAAGTACAGAGACCCTTGGAGAACGACAAGGCTAATTAACACCAGCCATCTCTCCACCTCTGCCCTTGGTACCTGATCACACCAGTGGCTGCAAGCCCTGATTAGGGCAGGGGGCCAGGACCTGCACAAGCTGCCAGGAAAGCCTGCGAGAAACTACAAAGCCTTGCAGGCTGGAGGCTGCGGCCCTTCTTGGTTTACTATGCATGTTTCCTCTCCTGTCAGAGCCCTCGTTTCCTCTGGCTCCGTGGTCAGGGCTGAAGACTTTGTAGGCCCACAGAGCTGGGGAAAGATTTATTAATTTTTCTTTAAATCTCTGTATGAAATAGTTTGATTAAATACCAATCCACAAAGTCATAGGTTGGGCCAGGCATTGGGCTAATCAATCACTAACACATATATTACTCATCAGACTTCATATAGATCATGAGGATTCCAAGGACCTTGGGTTCTGCATGACCAGAAGATAAAAATAAAGCCAAGTTCAAGTCTAGATCTTTCTGCAACCGCATAGCTTTCTGTGGATGTATTTGTTTTATTATTCTGTATAACTGTGTGCATTTGTGTGGAGGCCCAAAGTTGTTTTTCTTCTTCCTTTTTTTAAGACAGGTTCTCTCACTGACTATATGAATCTATAAATCAACCTAGGCTGGTTGGCCGGTGTCTCAGGTACTTGCCTCTGCCTCTCCAAATCAGTCTCAGGCACTTGTCTGCCTCTCCAGCACCGGGATTACACGTGCTTACCAGCACACCCAGCTTTTTACCTGGGTTCTGAGGACTTAACTCAAGTCCCCCAAGCCTTTTACATCATATGAGCTGTCTTCCAAGTTTCAATTCAGTATCTTTGAGCAAAAGAGAAGGGAGCTTGGAGAACAACACCAAATTCTTAAGAAAAAAACCCCAAACAAAGCCTTAACTACTCTTAAGATTTACACACACACACACACACACACACACACACACACACACACACATATATATATATCCCAGGGCTCTATTTATACCATTAGACCTTTTCAAAAGGTGGGTAGACTGTCATATTATTCCTGCTTTCTGGCCTAAAGAACAAGCTAATTAGTCCATCTACTGCTAAGATTTCAAGTGCAATCCATCAACATCACCATCATTTGCGTAGTAGGCCTGTCTCCCCTCCCCTCTTTTAAGGCCCCTGCTTATTTACAAGGCTGCTCTAAGCACTTAGCAGACACATAATGCTAAGCCATCACTGCTTTATTCGTTTGCATTTGCTGAGGGTTACTTAACTTTTATGAGTAAGGCAGTTGTTGATTCATTAGTCCTCTCAGAACTCTATGTTCCTCCTGGTAAATTTATTGAAGACCGTCTGATCTCAGCCACTTGGGTGTTTATCTGTCAGTAGATTTACAGGGGATACTCCGGACATGCAGTGTCACCGGAAATACGAGAGGCAACCTCCAAACTGCTACAGAACCTCCAAGGAGACTCCAAGCTCCCTTTACAAGAGCCTATTAATATGCTCCCCCAGTAGAAAGATCAAAATCTAATTCATATTAAAGGATAATGAAGCAACTCCATTCCTCAAGGTATTCTGGTTTTTTTTCCCCCCTGCCCTGAGTAGCCAATGTGCTTTTTAACACATGGTGCAATGCAAAAATACAAAGCTAAGCTAGCACTTAGGAATCTCAGTTTTCCCCTTTCCTTCAAGTTAAGGCCAAGAGAAATGAAGACAACCAAACTTGATCAATGTCTGTGTGTGAAGGGCAGTATAACAGAAAGCATCAAACGGATTCAAAGACAGCGCAGTCTGTATGCACCTGGGTTATAACTTACCCATTTGTTGAGGTAAGAGAGATCATTTCTAAGGGTTTTGCCTTTCTGTGAATGTGTGTGTGTGTGTATGTGTCTGTGTGTGTGTCTGTGTGTGTGTGTGAGAGAGAGAGAGAGGGAAGGGAGAGGGAGAAGGAGAGGGAGAGGGAGAGAGAGACAGAGGAAGAGAGAGAGAGAGAGAGACAGACAGACAGACAGACAGACAGACAGAGAGGGGGGAGGGAGGGAGGGAGAGGGAGAGGGCTAGCTTTCTGCTTGCTCTCTGCCTCCTTCCTCTGCCTCCTCATGCAGTGGCTATGCCATTGTGCCTGAAGTGTTAAAACTGTTTGTTTAATGTATATGTGTGAGTGTCTGCATGCATGTATATATGTACTGAGTATATACCTGCCTGGTACCCAAAGAGGCAAGGGAGGGCATGGATCCCCTGGACCTGGAGTTATAGGTGTTTATGAGCCACCGGAAGTGGGTGCTGGAACTGAACCCCAATCCTCTGCTAGCACAGTGAGTGCTTTAAACCACTGAGCATCTCCCCAGCTCCCTCCAGACCAGAAAGTCTTAACCCTCCTAATGCTTCGAACCTTCAATACAGCTCCTCATCTTGTGGTGACCTCCCCCCCGGCCCCCGCCCTGCCATAACAGCATTTCTTTGCTACTTCATCTTCATAACTGTGATTTTGCTAGTTATGAACTATAATGTAAATATCTGATAGGTGACCCCTGTGGGGTCAAGACCCACAGGCTAAGAATTGATACTCTAGTGGTTTCAGACTTAGAAATATGTAGACTTACAGGCAGCTCTTTTCCAATTATGAGCATCTTTGGTGAAGGGGCCATGGAGGCCTTTGAGAACTGTGAAGGCAAGGCATGTGGTCCTCTCTGCCATGAGATCAAGGTCACCACTCCCCCTCATAGCTGTTGGATGTTACTCTTCAGTATGAGGCAAATTAACCTTGGCTCTCCCTTGTTTAAGCACATAAGAACTTCCCGCTTGCTTCTCCTTTTTCTTTTGGTTGTGAGCCTAGCCTTTAACGGCTGAGCCATCTCTCCAGCCCTCTCCTTTTTCTTTAAAGCCCATACCAAGCCCTTTCACTTAGCCCCGAACAGGCTTCCCTTGCACAACTCCCCTCTCTCACCCACTTAGTGTTCATTTTGGTCTCACGAATTTCAGGCTGGCTTTGAACTTGCTATATAGCTGGTGGTGACTTTGAAGTTCTTACTCTCGTGCCTCCATCTCTAAAATGCAGGAATTACAGGTGTGAGCCACCACACCCATCCTAGGCTATTGTGGAGATTGGACGGAGAGCTTCTGCAGGCTAGACAAGCATTCTACAAATGAGGCTCCATCTCCAGCCCCACTCGGCTCTCTTTTACCTTGACAGCGCGCAGCTGCACTCTCATGCTTCCAGAACAGATATGGAGCTACTAGAAAATGGGAAACACTCTGCTACAATCCCCCAGTACAACAGCTAGTACCACAGGCTGTGTGTGGACAGGCTCAGCTCCCTCTGGGCTCTCAGACTCCTGTGGGATCGCTGAGGGAGTCATGTGGATAAGGTCACATGTGCAGACACCAACAGGACCCTCCACTCTCTTTTGCGTGTGGGCTCATTTAAGGGCTGATAGAACCATCCCACGTGGGTGCATCCCATGTGGGTACTTCAGGTCTCTTCTGCCCTCCCCACCTTCAGCAAAGTCACATGGCTAGATGACAGCAAGTGTGGAGGACAAGGTGCACTTCCTCAATACTGGCTGACCTGGGCACTGTCAAGGGACACCATTACCTGGGCATGAGGTAGAATGTGTTTAAGAGTGTTCCCTAGTGCATGTGTGCATGTAGGTGTATGTATGCATGTGTATATATGTATTCCTGCAAATGAAGGCCAGAGTTCAACCTCAGATTGCTCCTACGGGGCCATCTTTCCTGTCCTTTGAAACAGAGAATCCTCCTGGCCTGGAACAAGCCAGGAGAACTAGATTGGCTGCCTGGCAAGCCCCAGGATCCCCCTGTCTCTTCCCCACAAGTCTAGGATTAAAGCAAGTGCTACCATGCCTAGATTTTATTTTATTTTATTTTATTTTATTTTATTTTATTTTATTTTATGTGTTCTAAGGACTGAACTCAGACCCTCTTCTTTGTGTGGAAGCGTGTAATTTACTGAATCCATTTCCACAGCTCCAACTTTTATGCATCAAGAGAGTCACTAAACATATGGAGTAAGAGAAAATATTTGCAAATTATATCTGCTAGAAGGTTAACACCCTAAAGACCTAAGGCGTGCCTGTCACTCCATAGCAAAACACCCTCAACAAACCCCATTTAAAAACAGGCGAAGGATCTAGGTCGACATTTCATCAAGACTGCCACGGATCAAGTGTGGAGGGCACAGAGGGAAGAGATACATTTAATGTACTATGTGGGGTACAAGGTCAGAAAAGTAACCCAGAGGGGAAAAAAAAGCAACAGAGTTGAAAAATGAAATGTTCTAGAGAAGGCACTGCTATGTCACATTAGGATTTTCCGATGCTGTGAGCCAAAGGCCCTGAGGGATCCTGCTTTAATGTCCCCATGCATGAGCAGCCAGGAGAGTCACTAAGTGCCCAGAAATAACAAGGAAGCCAATCTCATGGTTTCTTGAACACACCGGTGTCTGCCCAGACACAGAATCCTCCTTGCCTTTGCCACACTCGTCACCCACAGTGAGCTGTCAATGACTTCTGCTTATCACCCCAAATGAATCCCAGCCATGTTCCACGGTGACTCATCACCCACTGCAGGTTTCAAGACATCTGCAAAGGCAAATGAAACAAGGCTCCCGAGAAAGGCTCTGCCAGCATGGTGGGCTGAGGTGGGCTAAAGGCCCAGGCACCACATCCCTTTCATCATCTATGAAGACTCGTCTCTAGGGGCTGATGTTCTCTGTCTCCGTCTCTCTGTCTCTGTCTCTCTCCCAGCCCCTGCCCCCACTCCCTACACAGACCAGGTCAACCTTGGGTGTTGTTCAGGCACATTTACCTTGTGTTTTGAGACATGGTCTCTCATCAGCTTGGAACTCACCAAGAAAACTAGACTGGCTGGCCAGTGAATCCCAGGGATCCACCTGTCTCTGCCTCCTCATTTTAAGAGTATGCCATCATGCCTAGCTTTTTTACAGGGTTCTAGGGATTTAATGTGTATGGCAGGTGCTTTATTATTGACCAAGCCATGACTCCATCTCTGAGGTTGATGGTCTCTGAGTCCTCACTGGCCACGGTTTCCTCTTCACCACATGCAGTGGAGAGGAGAGCAAGCGTTCCCCATGGCCTCCTCATGCCAGCTGTGATCAGGCCAGGGTACCCAGGGCCATTAGAAACAGAGTTAGGTCGGGGGCTGGAGGCTTGGCTCAGAGGACAGGAGCTTGCTGTATGGGTATGAGAGCTTGCATGGGACTCCTTAGCACACACTGAAGACGCAGGGTAGGCATGGCATCCCAGGGCAAGCCGGAGCAGTCAAATCAGTGAGCGCTGAGTTCAGAGAAAGACCCTGGCTCAGTGAATAAAGTGGAGAGGGAGAGAGGGAGGTAAGGAGGGAGGGAGGGATGAAGGCCCCACCCTCACTTCAACCTCTGGCCTCTACATTCGTGTCTGTACACGTGTGCATACCTTCGTGGGTGCACGCACGCATGCACCCGCATGCTGACCGCATACACACACAAACACGAAAGCATAAAAGAGATGCTTACCTCTCTCAGTGTGGGCTTGCCAATGAAGAAGTCTGTGTTTTTGCTGCTTTTGGGAGGACTGAACTTGGGGTTCAGGAAAGCACATCCGTTCGCGATGGCCTCCAGGGGAGCTGGGCCTTCGTAAGGGAATCCAAGCCCGACGAAGAGCTGGAAGATGGGAAAAGACACCCCATGAAGACATCACTCACAGCTGCCCCTCAGCTCCTGTCCTCTGTTCCTGTGGCCACCTGCCTCTGATGTCCTGTGGGGGTCTTCGATCTCCAGGTGGGTGACTTGCAACAGTGAAGGGACATATACCAGGATATGCAGACTAACATGTGTGAGGGCCTGTGAAGGAACCTGCCTTGTTCCCATCTCCTATTCCCATATAAAAAAAAAAAATGGGGGGGGGGCTGAGGGGCAGGGAGGGCAAGAGTGTAAAACAAAACCAACAATAAAACCCAGGACCCAACAATCGTCTTTCTGTCACTCAGCAGGCGACGTAACTGGAAAAACACTTGCTTAACTAAACAGAAGGTTTCTTCACTCAAGCAGGGAACAACGGGCTCTTTCAGGGGCTCTGGGGACCAGGGACAGAAAGGTCACTTGGCAGTTTGATTACAGTTCAAATGAAACTGCTTTCCACCTTGGGAGGTCAGTAAACATGGGTTTTATGATAAGTGTTCTCACTGGGGACACCACTAGCTGGCTGGTTTTGTTTTTTTCCTCCGTGGGAGCAGAGGTTTCAAACTGCAACTTCCCAGCTTTCCTCCCCAGCGAGCAAAACCTCACATTTCCCTAGATGGACGGTAGATGGCAGCAGAAACAAGCTAAAGGTCCTTAGAAAGCCTACAGCAGCCCAAAGGCTGCTGGGACAAAGGGATGTTTGGGCAAGGGTCGGTAGGGTGCACAAAATGCAAGTCTCTGTGTGTGCCAGGTGCGGGGGACAGTGTACTGTATGTGGTGGTCACCAGGCAGGGTCCAATCCTGCCCATATGCAGAAGCCAAGTCTGAAACAGAACACACCTAGTGACAAGGAGACATGGGTGTCGTGTGGAGTAGGGTAAGGTGGAGGACACTTGGATTCCTTGTGCCCTTATGCTCAGAAATACCCACACTATTTCCACCAAGGAATGTAACCATCCAGGCTGGAATGAAGATATTTTAGAGATCAAGAGACTTTAGCACCCCTCCCTTCGGCGATCAGACACAGAAACCAGGAGCCCCGTGGAACTGGGGTTTCTTCTGAGTCTCACACTGGGAGAAGGGATGCCTGGTGCTGACCTGGCAGGAGTGGTGGTGGTGGGAACATGGGACACATGGGACAGCTTGTCTCCAAGGAAGAGACTTCACAGAGTTCTGACAACTGGAACCGGAGCTGAGATTCTGATAGGTCAGTGACCTTGACCATCCCGTGACCAGGACTGCGTAGTTATGAATACCTCTTGTCCTCTGCTTAAACCCAAGGGCTGTGACAGAACTTCAAAGATGGACCTGGGAGGCACCAGATCTCTTTCTTTCTCTCCCCAATGTGGCCACAGTGGTAACTCTCTTTGCTCTTCACCATCACTGACCTCTTTGATGGACCCACTGAGGAAAGACGGTGGCACCTACCTAGCCTGTTAGGGCTGCCGGGGCCCAGCTCTGACCCTAACGGCTGGGAACACAGCACTGCATCAGGCACCCCAGCTCTTTTCGACTCTAAGAAGAAGATGCTAGGCCAGACAGACAGGGTCTTGGCAGGTTTAAGGAGAGCTGCTGGAGCCTTCTCTACCTCTGAACATGGGGTCTGCCAAGGAGTGCAGAGAGCCTCCTCGACTCTACACTGTCATAAACAACCTGGGAGAGATGGAAGAAGCGCAGGCTTAGCCATTCAAACAGAATCGTGGTGTGGTGTGTGGGGGTGATGATCTCCTCTATCAACCAATCTGAATCTCCTACTTAAAGGCTGAGAGGCTATTGCTTGATGAACCCAGATGTGACCTAAGCTTAATTATGTCTCAATAATAATTTGCACCAACTCCTAGGCCCTCCTAGCACAGAGTATCTCAGTACACATGAGCACTTTAGGGGGCTGGGGAGATGGCACAATGGGCAAATAAGTGCTTGCTGTGCAAGCATCAGCAGCCTGAACTCAGATCCCCAGAGCCTGACACAGTTGGATGCAATCCCAGGCTCCCACAGTGTGATGGGAGAATCCTTAGGAGCCTGAAGGCTAGCTGATTGGGCATATGCAATGGTGAACAGTAGTCACTCCATTTCAAACAGGGTTGGAGAGGAGAATGAACACCTGAAGTGTTTGTCTGATGTCCACATGCATAGTGTGGCATTCATGTAGCTGCACTCATATATGTGAACATACACGCACACACACACACACACACACACACACACACACACACACACACAATATGCAGTAATAAACACTTTGCACCAGTTCCCCAAGCCTCAGTCACCAGCTTCCAAGGACTCTTAGCAAATGCCACACTATTCCTTAGCAATGAGTTTTCTTGTCACACTAGTTAAGGTGACATGCACTGGCGCATGCTCTTAAGACACTGAAATAACAGTTTTCTATCAGCTGTCAATAAGTAATTTTCCCCTAGGTTCCTGTGTACTCATTCCCTGTGACATCACAGTGGAGCACATGTATGAAGGTTGAATGGCATATCTAAGAGCTGAACAATCACATACGTAGAGAGAACTCAGCATCTCCAATCAAAAGCTTCTGCCCACTTAGTCTTGTGCACACCTCCCCACACCACCTCACCCTCTCTCTTGATCCATCACTGTGCCTATTTATAGCCCTCCCTCCCTTCCCCGAATCTCTGTCTCTTGTCTCCTTTCTTTCTGAGGATCCCATATTTATTTCTACTATGCCCCTATAAATTTCTTTACCACATAAGGGAGAGAAGACAAGAAAGCATCGAGGGCTGGGGAGAGAGCCTGGTGGGCAGCACTACTTGGACCCGTGTTTGAATCCTCAGCACCTGGGTAAAAAATCTAGGTGTGGTCACATGCTCCCACAACTCCAGTACTGTGTGGGTGGGAACGGGACGATAGTGGGGCTTGCTGGTCTCCCACCTAGCTCCAGGTTCAATTAGAGTCCCTGGATCAGGGGAATAAGGCAGAAGATTGTAGAGCAGGACACCTGCTGTCCTCTTCCAGCCTTGGCACAAATTCACACAGATGTACACACCTGCATACGTGTGTATGCACATACATACACATACAGAAACTGGGGGAAAGAAACCATTCAAGTGCTAAGGTTCAATAATTCCATGAAAAACTGACCACACTGTATGGGTTTAAGTCTGCTCTTCAGAAGGCCAGAGTCTAACAAGGGTATTCTAGCTGTCAGCCATCTCCATGGCCACAACTCCCAATTCCACCAATGAGTGCTTCTACGTAGAAGGATCACATGCTCCAAAATTAAAATCATGACAGGGAAGATCAGACAAAGGAGCACATGTTTTATTTATAGCAAGGATGGGGCACCCTGACACAGTCACTGAGATGTTTTTTTCTCTATTTTGAAAGGATAAAAAAAGAATTGTTTTAACCCTTAGTGAACCAATGAAGATTCTTTTAACCATTGCTGGTCTGGTTCAGTCTCATTTATGTCTATTACGCATGCGTGTGGTTATGTGCGCATGTGTGTATGTGTGTGTAGAGGCCAGAGGTCAGCCTTGGGTACCTTCCTCAGTCTTTCTCCATTGTTTCCTGTGATAAGGTCTCTCTACTTTGGCTGAGCTGGTTGGACAGCAAGCTCTAGGGATCCACTGGCCTTCATCTCCCCAGTGCTGGGGTTAGAAGTGAATAACACTATATCCAGTGTTTTAGATGTGGATTTGGGGGGATCAAACACAAGTCTTTCTGCTTGGGGAGCAAGCACTTTACCAATAGTTATCTCAGCTTCAGACATTTTAATTAATTACTTTACTATGTAATGCTATTTAAACCCAGAGATTCATATACAGGGGAAGTACTATATCACACCTGTATACCTATGTGTGTGTGTATACATATATATATATGTATGTATGTATGTATGTATATATATACACACACACACACGCCTACACATATAAGAACTGGGTGAAAGAAACCATTCAAATATTAAGGCGAAACCCTCCCAGAGAAAATCGGCCATACCACATGGGCTTAAATCTGGTCTTTAGAAAGCCAGAGTCTAACAAGGATATTTCATTCCACCCCAGTTCTGGACATTTTTAATGGGGAAACACCAAGACTAATGGAATACTGGACCCACATAAACTGAGCATGTTCTTTTCTGATCATTATTAATTAGCCAGTGTGGGAGGATCAGGAGGGAATTTGAGCAATGAATTAACCTCCGTTTGTGCCCCCAAACTGATTACTGGTCAAAGGCTCGGGCGATCAGATGATTATACAGTCATGAAGGCTAGGATTCAAGTTCTGATGTTACCATTTCCTCATCTGGTAACCATGGCAACTGCCTCAGTGTCCAGGCTCTCGAGGCTCATTCATAGTCTAGAACCTTGGTTAAAGTAGCACAAGTACTGTCTTCTTAGGAGCAAGATGGGGCCAAAACTGATGCTTTTGTCATGGAACTGCTGTGAGGGTTGAGGGAGAGATTTTGTAGAAATATTCAGTATTCTCAGGCACGGTGCTAGTAACCATTGGATAAACAGTTTCCCATGTTTGAATCCAGTTGTAATTTGACACAGCTGAACATTGTGTATGCCCTCCTACCACATAGTTGGAGGTGAGGTGTATGTATATGGACTGTTGGCTAAAAGTGACAACTTTACCACTTTTATGCGTATTTATGAGTTCTCACCCTTCTTCCCTCCCTCCTTCCCTCCCTCTCCCCCTCCCTCTTTCTCACAAAGATCTGCCTGCTGCTGCCTCCTGAATGCTGGGATTATAGGTGTGTGCCACTATGCCAGCCAGTCCTCACTACTTCATACACTACAACACCACCAAACGAGAGAGATAAGGCAGTGTGCAGTGCCTTCCGATGGAAAGGCCCGTCCTAGAATGGGCTGCTGTTATTGTTAAGCCTCCCCTTTGTTCTTTATACAGTAGCAGGGTAGCAATCTACTTCTAGGAGTAGGTATTCCCTTTATATCTTTAAAAAAGAATTTCGATAATGGTTGGGTATGAGGGACAGTTTTAACGGCCACCTTGATACAACCTTGAATTACCCAGGAAGGGAGGGGGTCTCAATGAGCGATTGTCTAACAGACTATGGGTATGTCTGTGGGGACTGTCTTGATTGTCCTAATTGATGTGAGAAGATCTAGCCTAAAAGTGGACAGCTTCGTTTCCTGGGTTTGGACTTGGGCAAGAATGGAAAAAGCACTAGGCACGTGTGCTTTTATTTTCCTGCTGCTCTTTGGTGTTGTATCTCTGACTTTTCTGTTGCTGTGGTAGACTATCCTGAGAGAAAGCAAGTTAGAGAAGGGAAGGCTTATTTGGCTTATAGTGCCAGAAAGGGATACAGTCTATCATGATGGGGAAAACATGTCAGCAGTAGTGTGAGACTGACCAATTTCATCTTCATACAGGAGGCAGACAGACACACACACAGACAGACACATAGACACATACACTCACACACACAGAGAAGAATGTATGTATGTATGTGTGTATGTATGTATGTATGCATGCATATCAGGAGGTGGGGGCAGTAGTACATTTCCTTCAGTGAAGCTCCATATCCTAAAGGAGGGTCCATTGTCTTCCTAAGCATCACCAAGTATCAAACACAGGAGTGTCTGGGGGACATTTTGCATTTAAAGCTCAACAGCTACAATGTGACCAGCTGCTTCACCTTCCTGCCTTGACTTCTCTGCAGTAATGGACTGTAGGCCAGAGAAGCCCTTCTCCCTTAAGCTCTTGGAGGTAGCATTCTGTAAGGTTATTATTGTATTACAGAAGTGGAAGGAAACTAGACCATCTGGAAATGAAGGAGGCAATTTCTTTATCCTGAAAGATGACGATTTCACTTAGCTTGAAGGGTTCCTCTTCTCACGCACCTGATGTTGCAGGAGGTAAGCAGTGGTTGAGTTCTTCATCCAGTTGGCTCTGCACTCAGTCCACAAAGCCTCTAAGGGAAGCTGCTTTGAGCTGTCTAGGAAAGAGCTACAATGGCCAAGTGACAACGGGACTTATCCCACCTGTTTCAGCATCAGCAACTGGCTAAAACTGGCCACTAACTAGCACTTCCCAGAGACTGGGTTCTTGGGGCAACGCCTAATTTCTTCCAGCAACCTTAGTGCCTGGTCAGAGATAAAACAAGCCAGACCACAAATACCAGCACCAAACTTAAAAGCTCCCACATTTTTGCCATTTGAAAGTCCCAATACTAGATCAAATGCATTACAGTCTGTATGTCAATTAGCCTAGAGATGGGAAGTGACCAGTTTTCAGGTCATCCCTGCTAACTGACCTATGTTCTAGCTCAGGAATAATTTGGATTTCTGATTTTTCAGATTCGGTATGATCAACTTGTATGCAAAAGCCAGGCATGGAAAGGACACCTGTGAGAACCTAAAAGCTCCTTTCAAGAGTTACCTGGCACCTGGTTCTGGAGCTGGTTGAACCTGATTCCTTTGTGATGGTTAGCTTTGTCACTCTGACACAACCTACAATCACCTGGGAAGAAAGTCTCAGTGAGGGACTGTGTAGATCTGGTTGGTGGGAGGGATTATCTTCATTATGTTAACTCGTGTGAAAGACCCACCCACTGTGGGTGGCATCATTCCCTGGGCAGAGCATGGAGTACTGTGTAAATGTGAAGAGAGAGGGCTGAGCACAAGCAAGCATTCATTACTTATTGTTCTCTTTCAACCATGGATGCAGCTTCTTCAAGTTCCTGCTGCCTTGACTTCCACAGTATGGACCATCACCTAAAACTGTGATCCAAATAAACATTCCTCTCCCTTCAATTTCTTCTGTTGGATATTTTATTATAGCAAAAGAAGTAAAATTAAGACACTACATTAGGTAGAAAGCTTGATGCCAGCCTGGGCCACATAAGAGTTTGCTTATGAAGTTTTTTTGTTACTATGTTTAGTAAGTGCTGGGTTGATGTCTAAATTGTGTTAGTCTGTAAGCATGCCTGTGAGAGGTTGTGTAAATTAAGTTAATTGGTATGGAAAGACCCAGCTCACTGTGGGTGGTACCATTCCCGAGGCGGAAGTCCTAAAGTGTGTGAGCTGAGCATAAGCAAGGAAGCAACTGAACATGAAACATTCACTTCTGTCTGTTCCTGAGTTAATAGATGTGTTATTACCAGCTGCTTCAATGAATTATAACCTGGACTTGTAAGCTGAAATAAGCCCCTTTGTCAGAATATTCTGTCACAGCCACAGAAATGAAACCCGGCCAAACCTGGGGAGGTGGGAGCCAAGAGTTAGCTGTGTGTTTGGGGCTGCAGTTAGGCACAAAGGAAAGACTGTTGAGTAAAGCACACGCTCTACATTGGTCACACCTGTTTAGATGTCTAGCTGAGATGACCTGGTGAAGAACCAGGATCAATCAGCCTGGGTCGCCTGAGTCATAGAGGGAGGAATGGCGGGGGGGTGCTGGGAAATTAGGGTGTGAGCAGCAGCTTCCGCTGTTGGCTACAGTTAGAATTTGGCTTTGACTACAGAAAGGGGAGTTCTTAGCTTGGCTAGAGAGTAGAGTCCAGACACCCTTCCACTGGTGAGTAGGATGTGAATTCTTGATGTTCATTATGGCCCATTAAATAAGAACCACTCAAGGGAAGGTGGGAACAGGTAAGGCAGTTAAACTAGGAAGGTAGGCTGGTGATGTTGAGTGCTGGCCTAATGTGCACGGAGGCCCTGGGCATGATCCATAGAAACAGGTGGTGGAAGTGTGTACCAGTCATCCCTGCATTCAGAGGTAGAGGGAAGGGGATCAGAAAGAAGTTTGCTCATCCTTGCCTACTTGGTAAGTTTGAGACCAGCCTGGGCTACATGAGACCCTGCCTCAACAAACAAACAAACAAACAAACAAAAACAAGGAAGGTAATGAAAAAGTCATATTAGTGGAGATGGAGAACTAAATCAAAATGTAAAAGGGAGGCATGATACTCAGGCCCCAACTCCTCTTCTAGAGTTTGATAGACTAAATGACCTATCTGTAGTTTTAGATAATTAGTTTATCAAAATTTATAGCTCTGTTAGAAGAGGCTTCTAGATTACCATAGCAGCTTCCCAATGCTTTAAGCCCCAGTTTTCATGTTATACGGCTATCCTTCTGTCTTCTGAGGCCAGGGCATGCTCAGACAGAGTTCTACTAAGCACTAGAAGCTCTGGGCTAGAAGCAGAGTTTCAAAGACGGCTTATTTTAGGCTCAGAAAGTAGCTTAGTGGGAGCATGCTTGCCCTAGCATACACTGGGTCCCTCCCCCCCACAACACTGAAGGAGCCAAAACCAAAGCAATACCAGAACCCAAAGATGGCTCATTAACAAAAATAATGAGCCCCCAAATGACTAAACACCAGCCATTTTTCCCTATCTCTGAAGATCTTGGGGAGAGAAGGCCAAGCTTGCTCCCCTCTCTAGCTGAGTCTGAGGAGAATCTATTCATTTTACAGACATTTCTCCTTGGCAGTTCCTGCTCTTTACCCCACATGAATGGGGAGAAATTGCTTTAAATCACTCAGTGGCAATGAAGAAGGAATTAGAAGCAGGAAACAATATGAACACAAGGCCAACTCGTCTTGTGTCATAGTTCCAAACTCAGCATTCATTCATCGCAGATGCCAACTGCTGGGCTCTCAATGTAAGGGGAGTCTTGGCCATGCACCACCTTGGGTTCCTCTTATCTATTAACAATTGAGTTATAACTCCACATGGAGTAGTTTAACATATTCTTTAAGATTTACTTGTATTTTAAATTATGTGTAGCTGTGTGTGTGTGTGTGTGTGTGTGTGTGTGTGTTTGTGTGTGTGTGTGTGTGTGTTTGCGGGTGCCCATGGAGGCCAGAGGCATCAGATTCTTTGGAGCTGGAGTTAAAGGTAGCCCAAAGGGGGTGCTGGGAACAGAACTTGGGGCCTATGGAAAGGCAGCATGTGCTTTTAACTGGTGAGCCATCTCTCCAGGTCTAATATAGTCACATTAGAGAAACAGATGCTAAGTAATTCTCACTGGAAGAACATTGTAAGGCACCAGTTTTAAATTAATTACTTAAAAAGTTTAGATGTGTGTATGTGAGTATGTACCCGTTTACCTCTGTTCCATGTGTTTGTAGCATCTACAGAGTCTATAAGCGTGTTAGAGCTTTTGGAACTGGAGTTAGAGGCAGCTGTGCTTGCTACAGCTATACTGAGAACTGAGCGCTGGTCCTTTGTAAGGGCAGTATGTGCTCTTAGCCATGAGCCACCTCTCTAGTCCCAACGCCTGCTTTTTATTGTTCTTAAGGATATATATATATATATATATATATACATATATATAATTTGATGGTATGTGTATATAATATATATTTATATATTTGATGTATTATATGATGGTATATGTATATAATATATATTTATATATTTGATGGTATATATATGTGAATGAGCATGAGCTTCTAAAAACCCAAGCCACACCCTTGGCTGTGTGGCCTACTCCAACACCATAGCTGGTTCTTACAGGCTTTTTTTCTTGTGTTCCTCCAGACAGGGTGGACTTCAATTTTGGTTCATTTCCCATTCTTGGACAAGGTAAATGGATGGTAGGCATATGTGGGTTCCTTTAAAATCTGCAAGGCTGAGGGAGCCACTCCCAGGGTTGGGCTAATAGAAGCGTGCAAGACAGTAATGACACACTGTGCAGCAGCTCTGCCCTGGCGTTATTTTAAAGGAACTTGAACTTTCAGCAGGATCGCACCGAAGGAAAGTGAAACGAGGCAAATGGCAGAAAATAGAATTGCTGCTGAGAGAGGGCTGGGACATCCTGACGATTCAGAAATGTCAAACTAAGAAAGAAACCGACAACGATGACGACGATGGGAAAAGAGCGGTGAAACTGGGGCAATCCTCACTCATAGACCCAAACAGTCATCAGGCGACAGGTGACAGGCGACAGGCAACCTTTTAAGGAATTACAAGTCCTCAAAAAATGAAACCCAGTGTTTGGACAAAGAGTTAAAATAAATTATCACAATATTTTACCCCTGAAATCACACAAATGACCTGGAGACAAAAAGAATCAATTGTGTTTACAGGACTGAGAAATAGACAGAAACCAGAGAGTTATCTATTTACCTGGGCAACAGTCGCAGACTCTGTTTATGAGAGGGCTGCACTATTGTGTGTGTGCTGTGTGAGCATGAGTGTGGGTGTGCTCATGCCATGGCATGGAAGTGGGGGTCACGGAACAGTTTCGGGGAGGTGGTTCTCTGTTTTCTTTTTTGTGGGTTCTGGGAGTCAAACTCAGATCCTCAGACATTAAGAAGCACGCGCCTTTTCCCGTTGAGCCATATTGCCAGCTCCCACCCACTCCATCTTTTAAAAGTCTCTGTGTGGCCCAGGATGGTGATATATGTCTTTAATCTCAGCACTCAAGAGGCAGAGGCAGGTGGATCTCTGTGAGTTCAAGGCCAGATTAGTTTACATACTGAGTTCCAGGACAGCTAGGACTATTGCACAGAGAAACCCTATCTCAAAGCAAAACCAAACAAACAAGTTCAACCCCCCCCCCCTCTGTGTGCAGGTCTAGAGGTCAGAAAATAGTCTTGGGTGTCAGTTACTGCAGCATACACTAGCTGGCCTGTTTAGCTTCTAGAGACTCTCCCGTTCCTGCCTCCCATCTTACCATAAAAGCACTGGGATTACAGATGTGTGCTACCACATCTGGCTTTAGGTGGGTCTTCAGGACCCAAACTCTTCATGGACCTGGCTTAAATCCTTTACTCTCTTTAGTCATCTCTTTAGCCACACCACTAAGTGTTAAGTGTGGGTGTTTATGAGGATGGTATGCCAAAGGGCCGGCAGAGCTTGGATTCCCAATTCGTAAGCATCAGGAGTTGGAGCCTCCTCCAGGACTGGATGAGTTTACTGTGGGAAGCCCAAATGTATAGACCCCACGGTGATGCCTGCTCTGTTCACCTCAAAGCTATTGCCAGATGCACCTTCTCAAACGAAAGTCTCGGGCTGGAGAAACAGCTGACTTTGTAAAGTGCTCAAGATGAAAGCCCGAATTCAGCCCCCAGAGCCCACATAAAATAAGTGTGGCATACTAGTGCACGCTTGTAGCCCTAATGCTGGGGAGGCAGTGAGAGGCAGAGCTCCTGGGCTCACTGTCCAGCCAGCCTCGCATAGTGGGTGAGCTGACGGCCAGTGAGAAATCCTGTCTAAAACAAAAACAAAAACAAAATTAAAAAAATAAACAAAATCCAAGAGGTAGGTTTGAGAGACAGCTCAGCAGTTAAGAGTTCTTAATGCTTTTGTAGAAGATTTGGGCCAATTCCTAGCACTCACATTGTGGCTCGCCTGACTCTTTTGATCCCAGAGGTTCTGCATGCACATGGTGCACATACAATACTTAGGCACACATACATACATGTAAAATAAAACAAATATAAAAAAAAAACACCCATAAGGTTAACAGTACCTGAGAAATGGTACTTAGGGTTGACCTGTGGCCTCAATAAGGATGCACACACGTGCTCATACACATATACTCACGTACAAACATATACTCATGGGCACATATGCCAATAAAAAAAACCTAGGAGGTTGCCCAACCACCTATGCCAGAGGTTCTGAACCCTGCCCATACCTGTGATAGTCAGATCCCATTTCCTTATCAAATGTCATATTTTAATACCACATATAGGTAAATTGGATTTCTTTCTTTCCTGGCTATGCCACTGGCACCTCGGCTCCCTGAATCTGGATCCTTTTGGTCCATATGCAGGGGGTTTCACACCTTGGTCACCTTGCAGTCTCCCACAACCCTCTAGAGTGCTCCTTGAGTTGGCAGCACTTTGTTTTCATTTGAGGAAGTGGGGGATGACAGCGTGCCAGGGACCTGGTTCCTGGAGCCACAGTGGCACCTGTGGCCTCTGCTACCCTTGTCCGAAGGCCAGCCCTGGAGCAGGGCCGTCCCTGGCCTTAGCTTTCCAGGCAGGGCCGTCCCTGGCCTTAGCTTTCCACTCAAGCTCCTTGCTTATCGTTCAGCATAAGCAAAGTCCTCCATAAACAGGGTTGTTAAGTTTTATTTCTTGGGGTCCAGGGGATAGAACCCAAAGCCTTGCACATGTCAGGCAAATGCTGCCACTAAGCTCTGGTGAATGTGTGTGTGTGTGTGTGTGTGTGTGTGTGTGAGAGAGAGAGAGAGAGAGAGAGAGAGAGAGAGAGAGAGAGAGAGAGAAATCTTGTCTAAACAAAAACAAAATCCCCCAAATAAACAAAATCCAAGATGTAGATTTGAGAGGTAGCTCAGCAGTTAAGAGTTCTTACTATGTGTATATATATATGTATATATATATGTATATATAATATTTACATTTTTCTTTTAATTGCAAAACATATCTTGAAAAAAAAATCAATGAATGAACTCATAGCAGCCACAATTTATACATTTATTACCTTTTTTTTCCAAAAAGAAAATAGCTACTCTAGAACATCATCACTACCTGGTTATTGCTTAAAGCTTAGACAGGGTCTCATATTCCGAGGCTTGCAATAAACTCCTACATATCTGAGGGGACTCCTGATGCAGAACTCTGAGTGCCAAGTGCTGAGATTACAGACAGGTACCATCATGTCCAGCCTGGACATTTCTCCTTTAGAGTCAATACACGGATACATTTGAAACACAAAACCACGTGCAAAGGGTCTTTAATTGTAAAGTATATATGTGTACACATACATATCCAGAAAACCTTGTAGCTATGGTAACCCAAGCTAATGTTTCTGTGGACTCATTATATGAATAGTTTAATAATAACAGTTATTAAAACGAGACACTACAGCATAACTCACATCTGGTTTTATGTGTGTGTGTGTGTGTGTGTGTGTGTGCACACGTGTGTGTGTGTGTGTATGAGTGTGTGTGCATGTGCGCACGTGTGTGTGTGTGTGTGTGTGTGTGTGTATGAGTGTGTGTATGTGTGTGTTTCTGGGCAAGCACTGAGCTATATCCCTAACCTATTGCCTAAAGATATATTTTACCATGAAAAGAAAGCATGAAAGACTCTGATCCCATTTTCAATGGCAGGGGAAACAGACCCATAAACCCTGTGACTTGTTAGGAATCCGCTGGAACGTTACCTTGGTTTCCCGGAGAAGAAACTGCAGGTCCCGGCCACTGAGAATGCCGTGGTTTTTCACGTAACTGGGAATGTTCTTGGTACTGGAGCCGTAAACAGTGGCGTGCACTTCCATGTACGTGTGAATGATATCCAAGTAGATTTTCTTATTCTAGAGAGGACACAGTAGCAGAAAGTGCATTAGTAAAACAACCTGCTTGGTAGGCCAGGCCTCTTGTAAGAGCTGCAAGGCACAGAGATAACAATGGTTAATGCGAGCTCTCGGCCCCGTGACATGTGGGTATTGAGATTTATCTTAAAAGCAGTCTGGCCTAGGGATGGAGACATGGCTCGGCAGGTGAGCTTGGTGGCCTGCCTGCAATCACGATGCTAGGGGAGCAGAGATTCTGGACCCCTGCAGCAGGCTGGCTAGTAGATAGGTCAAATCCATGATCTCTGGGTTCAAGTGAGAGACTCCTGTCTCAATACCTAAAGTGAACAATGATCAAGACAGAGACTGATGTCAACCTTTGGCCTTCATATGTACCCACATACACATGCATACATGTACAGGTACCAATATGTGTGTCCCTACACATGAAACCCACACACATGCATGCATACTGCAGAGATACAAACACAGATGAAAACAGGAATCTGTCTGGATCTTAAGGGCAGAAACAGTCATGTTTCCACTGTATCAGTCTGCAATCAGAACCGTGTGTGTGTGTATTACCATGTATCTAACCATGTTTACGTATCTTCATTACTATTATTATTTGAATATGTATGCATGCACACAATAGTAAAATATTACAGACTAACAACAGTCATGGCCAAGTGTCTGGATGTATCATCCTGATTTTGGGACTTACTAGGGACCCGGTGCATTGCTTTTGGCTCACGGTTTTTTTTTGGGGAAGGAAGTTTGTGTGTGGTGGAGCAGGGATGAGGCCTGGGGAAGGCAGGCAGCTGGCCTGGAATATTTATCCAGAGTTGTTAAGCTGTCTCCAGGGAATACAAACATCCCCTGTTGGCCAGTATTTCAAGTGAAGATGAACTCATGCTGTCAGAGCGGCAGCCTACTTCATTCTGACGCTGGGCAGGAGGGCGCTTGCTTTCTCTCAGGATGGACCGATGGACCCAGCAGCTGGAAAGCTGACCATACCCAGGTGAGCCAAAGGAGACAGAGGGGTTAAGTGGGAACTTTGAGGTGCTCTGAATCAGTGGAGAACACTCAGCCTTTATTTATTTATTGTTTTAATCAGGGGCGGAACCCAAGGTCCTGCATCTGCAGTCACAGGTTTTCAGGGTCCAAAATTGAAACCACCTGTGGGGAGGAAACAAGGTCCCTCTCACTTCCCTTTGGCGTTTGTGTGACAAAGTAGTACAAGCGGATTGTGTTTGGTGTGCCCCTCCCCACTGCTTCCTCCTGAATTTGAAGGAGTCAAGCTCTGTAATGGCTTCCAGTTGTGTCAAAGTAGGACATCCAATTTCCCATTCTCAGTGTCTTTGTTGCCCCCACACTGGGAAAATCTAATAATAGCCAGTTTGTGACCAAAGACTGTTAAGGAACTTGAGGGGGTGGTGGTGGGAAAGAGAGACACAGAGAGACAGAGAGAGAGAGGTGAGTGGCCCTAGCAGTCACAAGTGCAGAGAAGTGGACTTGAACCCAAATGAAGCTAGTCTAAGCCTCTCTGTGTACCATCCTTGTCCTGTGGCTCTCAGACAACACTCTGACTTTGGAGGAAACCTTTTCAAAGTCAAGTTCAAGTTAAAAATCACTTATTTTATGCATTAGAGTAAGAACCAGTGGTAAACAACTTTCTGACTTCAGGCCAGCCTACCAATAAAGCCCCTGCCTGAAACGCAGGCTCAGTCCCACACTATGTCTGGTGTGTGTGGGTACAAGCTGCTGGCCGTCTGATTTCAGGGATGTGAGCCCCTGACCCAACAAGAGTGGAACAGTTTATAAGCTCCAACTTCTTACTTCACGCCTGAGCCTTGTTTAGGGTCATCTACCTCCTGTAAGTTAACTGGAAGGGTTCCAGTGCTGGACACCTAGTAAATTCTATCCATCCTCTGTACTCTCAGAACCTCGTTCCCATTCCTTCAGAGGAACTAGGCTCATTAACCTTGCTCATTTCCCTACTGGCCAGCCTAGTGTGGGTCTGCCTAGAGTGGACCCAGTCCCAGGGAAGCTGCTAAGTCCCAAGGGACCTGTTAGATTCTCTCCAACGTTCAATGTGCAACCCAGAAGGCTAAGGGTCAAAGGTCACTCAGTGCTGGAGCCAGCGCAGGTAATGACGACGTGAATGAGAGAGCAAGAGAAACACAGAGTGAGATGGAGAATACGGAGGCAAGGCAGAGGGGAAGGAAGGGGAAAGAGTGAAGAAGAGGATGGAAGAGGAAGAAGAATAGGAGAGGGAGGAAGAGGAGGATGACAAAGGGAGAGGAAGGAGGATTAGTGTGAGAAAAAGCAGAGTCAGGGTGGGGATGTGGCTTAGTGTTAGCATACACACTTAGCATGCATGATGTCCTACATGGGCTAGCCACTGCATCCTGGGCCTTACAGGCAGTTCTGCTAGGCTCCTCCCAGGGACCTAGCAATAGCTTAGGTCATTACCTGCTGCCAGGTGCAGGCGGCTTAGAAAGGACCGCTTGCTCTCCATTCCCACAGGTGCCCAAATGGTCTCTCTCCCCCTTTCCTTGTTTTCTGTCTTTCTCTGTCCCCCCTTCTCTGCCCTTGTGGCTCTGCTCCTGTCTGCCTCTACTTTCTCTAGGCCTTTACCCCCTTCCCCCCTAAAAGCCCCCTATATACTGGGGTCTGTTCCATGCTGTGATTTCCCAGGGGGGCACCTTAGCATGGGCCTACCAGGTATCCCCCCTCCCAATGTATTATATTTCATAATACATAAGACACTACCTAAAGACAAACAAACAAACAAACAAACAAAACCAAGGCAGAGAAATGGGAAGAATCCAGTGTGTAAGTGTAGCCACGCCAGTCTATACTCCCAAGTCTCCAGATACCCATAAATGGGGCTGGGCACCCAACTCTGCCCAGATCCAACCCATGTTTTCACTTGAGTTGCCTCTCAGGACAGTTTGTTGGCTTTGAAGTGGGGGCTGGAAGTGGATGCAGTCATCTGTCCCTAAGGCAAAGGGAGGCTTTCCTGCTGCTGACTGGGGAGGCCCCCCACTGCTGACTGGGGAGCCCCCCCACCCAGGAGGCCCGGGAGCCCCGGGAGCGCACCGCCGCCCCCCCCTGCCGCCCGCCCATGTGGTTTCATTTGAGTCTAAACCCCTTTGCTGGATTCAAGATTAGGAGCCCAGACAAAGGCCTGGGAAAGGAAGGATCTAGGAGGTCACACGTGTGCAACAATCAAATCCAGGAAAGGCAGGGGCTCTCCGAGGTGTTAGAAGCAGGAAGGCTGAGGCCGGGAGGAAAACTATGGAAAGGCTCAACAAGTCCCAGAGGGCGCCTGGGTGTGGCGAAGTCTGAGAAGAGATCACAGCAGGTGATTGAAGCCGGGTGGGGTGGGGGTGGTCAATGTCCCAAGAGTCCTTTGAGAGGACAGAAAACCTTACCTCCCTCTCCCACAACCTGGTCAGAAATAAACATCTTGCCATCATTTAGGATGTCAGCTAGCTAGTGTATCTACCAATCGCTCACGCTTTGGAAAGTCACATGGTAATGGCATTTGAAGGTAGGTCTTTGGAAGCAATGAGGACTACAGCAATTAAGATCTTGTGGCGGTTCCGTAGAAAGCTGGGAGACGGAACCATATTTCAATTCCAAATGGAGTGGCTCCCCAGGCTCTCAGACAGCTCCCTGCTGAGACTAAAGACCAGACAGAAAGCAACTTAAGCAAAGAAGAGCTGATTTGGGGCAGACAGTCTGTCACGGTGGGGAGTGCATGCTGGATGAGTGGGAGGCAGCTGGTCACACTGCCTCCAGTCAGTCAGGAATCAGGGAGAACAGTAGGTTGGGCTGGGTTGTCAACCCTCAGCGATCATTCCCAGTGACACACACACCCACTTCCTCCAGCAAGGTTCCGCCTACTAAAGGACCCATAAATTTCCCAGAATGCCATGGCTGGAGACCAAGTGAACTTATGGGCTAAGGGGAACTCTCATAATTCACACCACAGTAGCTCCCCAGATGAAAGCCCGCTCATGGCTACAGGAGGACAGAAGTATTTCAGGTTCAAATCTCAGGCCTGAACTTGCAGTGGCCACTGGCCCCTTGAGCTTTGCCATCAGCCACTCTGTGGCTTCCTCGAACTCATCAGGTTTTAAAAAGGCAAGTCACCCTTTCTCCACCAGGCGCCCTCATCTACTTCCGATCTCAGCAGCTGGCACCAATCTCCTGTGAACCTCAAGCAGGCTCCTATTTATTGTTCTGACACCCCCTGGGACCCTTTAGCCAGCTGACGTCCTAAATTCAAACCTCGCCCTAGCTAGCAGCTGGACTGAGGGAGAGATTAGGGACAGATGCCTGAGCTCACCCCCCGCTCCCCACCCCCACCCCACCCCCACGGCCGTCCAGAGCTCTGATGCTTGCTCAAATGATTTCTGCTGGAATTAATATTTAATACCATCAGCAGTGTGTTTGTGTGTGTGTTCACGCACACACAAATATGGTGCTGTCCACCTCAATTTCTGAGGTAGGGTATCTCCTTAACTGGGGCTTGCTAATGGCGCTAGCCTGGCTGGTCAACAAACCTCAGGAGCCTCCTAGCTCTCTCTCCCCTGTCCTGGAATTACAATTGTGTACCACTGTAACCAGTTTTTTAACATGGGCTCTGGGAACCGGATTCAGGTCCCCCTGCTTGTGAGGTAAAGCACATTACTGACTGAACCATCGCGACCAGCATATTAAAAGACCCCTCTGTGGCTGAACAGGGCTGAAATGTCAAGGAAGGGCTAGTGTCACGCCTCACTACAAAATAACTACTATGCCTCGATGTTCCATTTGGAAAAAAAAAAGAACCATGGGAAGCAATGCTAGGCATATGGATAGTGTTTATACACGTGGGTGTTTGTAGTTCAAGTCCCTAAGTTTGCATGAGGATGATATAAACTAACTTCCAGATGGGGTTACTGAGGAGTGATGGTTTGCGGGGTGAACGCGGCAACAGCAGCCCGAGTAGTAACTTCAATGTATAATTGCCACGTTAAAATCCCACCAGACTGTAACATCTGTAAATCTGGGTAGCATTTGGATGTCAGCTCTGATTTAATAGGTCTACCAATGGTTCATGCTTTGGAAACTCACATATGGATGGGATCTGGAGGTGGACCCTTTGGGAAGTAATTAGGATTAGATGAAGTGTGAGGGGGTGGGGGTGACCCTCATAATGGAACAATGGCTTTATAAAAGGACCCAAAAAACCTCGGAGCTAGCACACTTGTGCTATTTGGCTGCATGCAGACCCCCGCCTTGTTATGATGCAGCTAGAGACCCTGGGCAGCCCCTGAGAAGACCAGCCAAAGCACTGGCTAAGGCAATGCTCTGCACTTGTACACACGGAGACTGGAGGGCAGCCTTGCCTGTTTTGCTCCTCAGAGGCCATCTACCTGGTTTCTGAGAGCTTGCCGATTTGCTTAGGTTGCGGGGGAAGCTCCCTGTCCCACTTCTCCAGGGCAGGAGATAAACAAAACTCCCCATGTCCGGCACTCACAAGGTTCCCGAGGGCCCCTCTGCAGTTACACAAGCAGAAAACAACCGCTGGGGCAGAGAGTGGCCAGCCCAGCTGCAGAGCCGAGTTCTCAGGACTGCTGAGCTGTCTCCAAGGACTGCTGCCTTACTGAGCTGTTACCCATGCTGGGATGGGCTTTCCTGGGATGGGGTCGCTTTTGAGTAATCCCTGCTCCTATAAGTAACTCCTTACCTATTCTTCTGTAGCGACCCCAATGAAAACTCATTGGTTTACCAAGCTGTATTTTTGTGCAGATGTTACTTTAGTCTGCAGTGGGTTCCCTTTCTGGCATAAGTAGGTGTGTGTGTGTGTGTGTGTGTGTGTGTGTGTGTGTGTGTGTAGAAATGGCATAAGATCACTCACCAAAACTTTCCTTCTCCAACTGCAGAAGTCCAAGGGCAATGAAAACAACCTATTCCTAATCGCCTATGGATGGATTCGTGATGCAGGAAGGACGTGCAGTGCAGTAAGCATTGGCAAAGGCAGGCCTCCATCCCTGTCTCACAGCCACAGCATGAGATGCTCCTGTGAGGCCTCAGACCAGCAACCCGCTGCCTTCCTAATGCTTCTTGAGTCTCCAGCTTAGTTTAAATTCTCATTTAAATTAAAAACAGCTGATCTAACTGATTAAAATGAAAACCTCCCAAACCTCATCTGGAGGCATGGGGGCATGAAGCAGAGGGACAGGGGAACAGGTGAGTGAAGGAGTGGACGCTGTCAGAGCTCCCTGGCTATTTCTGGCTATAGCTTGAGGGATGAGAGGGGGTGGGATATTAAGAGCTCTGGGAAGTCAATTCAATCTAAGCAACTCTGAGCTGTCCGGGGCTGGGTGAGAGGTGAGACCAAGAACCCGAGGATCAGAAGTTCCTCAGCCGATTCCTCTTATGGCCCAGGAATAAGAATAGTGCAGAAAACGGCATCAATTTCTTTGCCAAGTGGTGGCATTCTGGGTGTTGGGCTGCATGCGTGCTACACACCTCACTACTTCTTAACATTTCTGTTCTCTGCTGCAGGCATGGCTGGACTCTCTCTGGGATGTTTCTCCTCATCTGTACGGCCCCTCATGACCTGCCACTTAAAATAAAAACGACGCTGCCAGGGAGATGGCTCAGTGGGGTAGTTTCTGCACAAGCATGAGCACCTGAGTCCAAACTCCCATGTGAAGCCCTGGGTGCAACTGCGCACAGCACTGGAGGCAGGGGAACAGAGACAGGAGGATGCTGGGCTTCCCAGCTGCAAGCCGGGTCCTAGGTTCTGTATGAGAGCTTGTATCAAGGGAGTAAGGTGGAGAATGACAGAGCAGGACACACGAGGTCCTGTTTTTCTACGCATGTGTACGTGTGTGTGCACGCTCGCGCGCGCGAGCACACACACACACACACACACACACACACACACACACACAAACTGGCTGACAGGTGGTTTGGAAAGGGAGATAACTCCTGTCTTTGTAACTCAATGACACATTCCTTACCTATGAACAGGAGACCATGACATTTCACAGTTCCATTAGATGCATACTAGAACCATGAAATTGATATAAAGGTATCTTAAACTGTGGTGCTAATAACAGCCTGGAAGGTATAAAGGAACAAGCCATGGTTGGGAATCCTGGCCTGGCCAATGCTTGCACTGCTCTGCCCAGCTCCACCCAATGCTCGCTCGTATCCCTACTGAGCCAGCTAGTTAGCATGCTCCTTGTTTTCCAATACTGTGTTTCAGGGCTTTCTGCATCTCACAAATGCCTCTTAAAGGGCTCTGGGGAGCTGCTAAGTTTGCAAGAACAAGAAACCCTTTACCACGACCCTGCTTTCTGCTTAGAGCGGGGCAGGAGGTTGTCACATTGGAAGCTCGTTTCTTTTTTTCCCAGTGCGGATGCAGCCACTTGATGGATCATGATGTCCCTTAATCTACTTGGACTGACGCAGTCCTCTAGCAGCAAAGCCTACCAGCTTCATTGCACTGCTCCGGGAAGGGACTTCGAAGGCTGGAAGCAGACCACTGTGGCTCATGTGTCAACGAGTCCCCAGTATGCTGCGGGCTATCAGCCCCGCTGGGTAGTAAAACCAGAAACAGCGCATGGGTAAAGAGAAAGCTGTCACAAAGGAGAGTTAGAAGGATGCTGGCAATATTCAAGTTGTGCAGTTGTGTGTGTGTGTGTGTGTGTGTGTGTGTGTGTGTGTAGGCCAAATGTGCGCCCCAGATGTCTTTCCCAGTTGCCGTCGTCTGCCTTGTTTCTTGGGGTAAGGTCTTAAGCTGAACCCAGAGCTCACTGATTGGCTAGGACAGCTTGCCAGTGACTTCCAGGGACCTTCCTGGTTGTGTCTGGCCCTTAGCACTGGTGGTAGAGATTCCTGTCACCACCCTGGGCTTTTAACAGGAGTGCTGGGCATATGAACTCGGGTCTCATGTACGCACTTAGCAAATGCTCTATCAACTGAGCGTCTCCTCAGCCTCGTGAAGCTGAATGTTTTTACGTACTTCCCAGAGTACTCGTGGATGGCTGATGGAGTACATGACCTAAAGACTCCATCCCTGAAGCTGAGCTGAGGGCTTTGGTGGAGGTTGGCTGCTGTTTTCTCACAAAGGAGGCCTGTGAATCTCACAAGGTGAGCTGGCCAAGGTGACACTGGTGGTAGGTGTGAATGGCCATTAAGTGAGCGCAGACCCCAGAGATCAGTTGCAAGAACCCATGAGTCCCTTAAATAAGCAGCCAGCCCTCCTCTAAAGGCAGAGCATAAGAGGCCCATGGGACTCATAGGAATGGGTACTAGCTATGACATACCTGAGAAAGGAAGGAAGATGTCTACGGAAGGATAAGTTCCCAGTTCCACCCAACAAGGCAGGGGCCTTTTGGGAACCATTTGAAAGGCCTCACTGCCTCCTCCAGGAACTTCTGTTACATACTGCTGGCTGCCAGACACAATGTATACAGCCAGATCCTGAGCTCCCAGGATTGGGCTTCTCTTAGGGGAAGGGTGGATGGCATGGAATGACGGTGCCTAAATAGGGGACTACTTGGCAGAGTGCTGCCTCTCAGTGGGGACAGGCACAGCAGGCAGCTGGAAAGTCAGGAGTCTGGAAGAAGTCAAACCACTAACCCAAGAAAGCCGAATACAAGCTGGTGGCACACAGGGGCTGGGGCCGTGAACGGTGGCCAAGAAAGCCATATAGTGATAGAATACAAGCTGGTGGCACACAGGGGCTGGGGCCGTGAACGGTGGCCAAGAAAGCCATATAGTGATAGAATACAAGCTGGTGGCACACAGGGGCTGGGGCCGTGAACGGTGGCCAAGAAAGCCATATAGTGATAGAATACAAGCTGGTGGCACATAGGGGCTGGGGCGGTAAACGGTGGCCAAGAAAGCCATATAGTGATAGAATACAAGCTGGTGGCACACAGGGGCTGGGGCAGGGAAGGGTGGTCAAGAAGCCTGGATACTGTCACTGGAGAGAACTGGCTTTTGTCACCTGGAGAGCCCAGGAGGTGGGGCACTTGGTTCCCATTCTCGATGTAGACCTTTCCTCACTTTGTCCCGGAATGGGCTTGGGTAGGGCAGGGTAGGCAGGGGAATGATGGGAAAGGATGAGGAGGCTGGGGAGGTGAGAACTCTTGGGGGGAAGGAAGCCTAACTTCAAAGGCTCTTCAGAGTTTGAGTGATTAAGCTAGAGTGGGTACTTTAATTACTGCAATGGTATTGTCCCTGGGATGCAGAGTAATAGAAGCATAAGCGCTTTTTACCGTTCAAGAGGGAAAGAGTCTGTCCCAAGTTGAATCCGAAGAGCAGAGAAGTAACTCTACCGTGTGAGGGTTCGGACAGTTGTTTGTTTCTTGTAGCCTGTGAAATCCTACTCCTTCCACTTAATGCTACAAGGGGCTTTCAGGTGAGGAAAGATGCATCTTGGCTCACACAGGCCCATTTCTAAGAGGTTCAGAAAGACAGCATCCCTGTAACCCCAGTCAGAAACACACCCAGGATGCTTCTGACTTTGTGTCAGTCAGGGTTCCTTCAGTGACTGGGGCAGGAAGAGCCATGATCTGCCTCTCCCCCGAGCTTGGGAGTGGGCAGAGCTGTTCACAGGATCTTTGGCCTTCCCTGGTAGGGAAGATTCCAGGTTGGAGGATGGAAACAAAGAAGGATGGCTATCCCCAGAACTACCTTTTCCCTTGGCAGCTGCAAGCTGTAAGTGTCGCTTCCGACAAACAGTGCGGAGAAAGTCCCTTCCCCGCCTGGTATGAAGGGTGGCTCCTCTCTGCGAACTTCAGAGCTGTTTCCAGAGAGAGGCTGGGCAAGGCTCTTTAAAGTGCTGTGTGGAAGGCAGATGGTCCCTTGCAAGTTGGAGATCCCCCTAAAACTGGCCGGATTAAACCTGGCTAAGTTTAACCCAGGCCACTTTATTATTATTATTATTATTATTATTATCATCATCATCATCATCATCATCATCATCATCATCATCATCATCATCATCATTATTATCATTATTATTGGTATGTGTGTAAGTGTGAAAGGCACAGGACATCCTCAAATGTTTCTAAGGCACTGTATGCACACACACACACACACATACACACACACACAGAGTTAGATAACAAAGACACACACTTGGCAGCTTATCTGACATGAAGTGACTATATAGTAATCTAGGCGGGAGGATCTGTGGAGACGAGCCTCTGGTATGGTTCTGGGAAACCAGAGAGGGTAAATAATGTCAGCCAGGGCCACTTCCATGAGAGGGAATCCATCTTCATTCTTCATCCTTCATTGTAAAAAGGGGGTGGCTCAGATGCCTCTGCTGCTCTCTATGGCTGGAGGAGTAAGGGGCACACAGAAAGTACACATTGTCATGACACTCTCAGAAGTGTGTGGACTTCTGAGTCCTTCAAAGGCAGTACATGTTGTGTGACACCAAGAATGGCTCCATTCATTGATTTTAATTACATACGTAAAACACAAGCCAGGGGCCAGAGGGATGGATCAGAGGAAGCCTTGTCATGGAAGCCAGGAGGCCTGAGCTAGATCCCTAGACCCCTGGTGGAAGACAGATGTCCTCTGATTTCCATATGTGTGCCATGGCATAGATGCCCCTCCAACCTCTAACACATTAGGTTCACATACAAACAACAACAAAACCCAAACAACAATGACATTCAAACTACAGAAGCCACCACAGCCACCATGTCACGAAGAAACAGCTACACACCGCACAGGGCTGAAACTTTACTAAGCATTTGTCCCACGGAGGGGCAGATGGCTCAGTGGGTATTAAGAGCATGCCACAGAAGCATGAGGACCTGAGTTTAGATCCCCAGCACCACATAAAAGCTGGCATTGTGGTGCATGCCTACAGTGCCAGCACCGGAGAGGAACATCTCCACTCTGAAAATCACTGGGCAGGGCAGCCTGGCAGAAATCCTGAGCTTCAGGATCAGTGAGAGCCCCGAGCCTGAAAAATGAGATGCAGAACAGGAAGACACACAGTGTTATCCTCCGGCTCCCACAGACTCATGCAAAGGCAAGGGTGTGTGTGTGTGTGTGTGTGTGTGTGTGTGTGTGTGTGTGTGTGCGCACGCTGATGCTCAGAGGCATTCCTTTCTTTGGAGAGCAATCATTACTGAACAAGCACCTTTCTGGGGATATCAGGATGGTCAAACAGAATCAGGCAGGTCACAATGTGACGGTGGCGCCTGACGCCTGACAGTAAGAAGGTGGCAGACTCCGGGTTAGACAGCCCGGAATGTGCCAGGAAACACTTGCTGTTCTAATGACGAAGTGTGGCAGACAGCACCGCTTCAAACACGCCCAGGATGCTTCTGCAGACCTCATGCTTGTCAGGCCTCACTAGCAACTTCACAGACTAAGTAGCTATTGTGACTTGGTGTGAGGCTGATCGGAGGATCTGTAAACAGGCGGGTTGCCACATGGCCCGGGGCCTGTGGACTCTAGTTACATTTAACATGGTAAGAAATTGTGGTCAAAACAAATATTCTAGGTTAAAAAAAAAATCTAAAAAAAAAATATGTAGTTTAGAAGATGCATTGTGTGTGTGTGTGTGTGTGTGTGTGTGTGTGTGTGTGTGTGTGTGTATGTGTGTATAGATGGAGGTCAGAGAACAATTTGGGGACTCAGTTCTCTTCTTCCACCATGTTGGTCCCTGGTCTCTGGATTTTAAATCATGTCATCAGGCTTGGTAGCAAGCACCTTTACCTGATGAGACATTAAAAAAAATTTTTGTTTTATGTATATAAGTACACTGTCACTCTCTTCAGACACACCAGAAGAGGGCATCGGTTCCCGTTAAAGATGGTCATGAGCCACCATGTGCTTGCTGGGAATTGAACTCGACCTCTGAAAGAACAGTCAGTGCTCTTAACCACCCTACATGCTGAGCCATCTTGCTGGTCTAAAATAATCTACATTTTTAGTTCAGTTTGGTGACTAATTTGTGGGTTCTTGGACAAGCTCCCAAGCTTTAATTTTTTTTTTCTTGTAAAAAAGAATAACTCCCAGGAAGAGGCCGTAGCTTAGCTGGTAGAGTGCATGCACAGAATGCAGAAAGACCTGGGTACATGTCTGTATTCCCAGCATTCAATAGGCAGGGAGACAGAAGGATTGGATCAAGGTCATCTTTGATTACATAGCGAGCTGAAAGCCAGCCAGAGCTTCATGAGTCTCTGTCTAAAAACAAAACAAAACAAAAGACAACCAAACAAATAATAAGCCTCTTAAAACTATTCCATTAGGGGCAGGAAAGATGATAGCTCAGAGGTTCAGAGCATGCTTTACTCTCAGAGGTGGTTCTCAGCTTGGTTCCTAGGGCTTGCTGTTAACTTTGGGGATCTAGCTCCAAGAATCTTTCTTCTAGTCTCCATGGGCACCTATGCTCATGTAGAGTCAAACACACACATCCACACCAAAATACAACCCGCCCCACCCCCCAACTAACAAACAAAAATCTCTCCCCCTCCCCTGACACCAAAA
>NW_022196891.1:23942941-23952640 GCF_008632895.1 Mastomys coucha | reverse complement strand
TTTTTTTTTTTTTTAAATAAAACACAACAGCCAGATCTAAAAATAAGTTTTTGAGACCATCTTGGCTCTCAAGAGAAGACCCTGTTTAAAAAAATACTCCACAAACAAACAAACAAACAAATAAACATTTTCCACCCCCACACCCCACCTCTCATGGGACTCAATTCCAAATGAACCAAATCAAACAAAGCCTGCCCTAGCATTTCAGGGGCATTCACAGAAACATGACTTTTTTTTTTTTTTTTTAATTTTTATTTTTTGGTTTTTTTCAAGACAGGGTTTCTCTGTGTAGTCTTGGCTGTTCTGGAACTCACTCTGTAGACCAGGCTGGCCTCGAACTCAGAAATCCACCTGCCTCTGCCTCCCAAGTGCTGGGATTAAAGGTGTGTGCCACCACTGTCTGGCAACATGAGACATTTTTAAAAGTTTGTGGTTTGAAGAATCTTAACTCCCTGCCCCCATTTTCTCTCTTTCTCTTTTTACACATACCCTCCATTCTTGACTTACACCTGAATGTCTGGGCCCAGCAAACGACACAGCCCCCAGAACTGACCCAAATGTGTGGTGCAGTGTAGGGCAGACCCGTTACTTGCCTAGGAACCCGCCAACTTATACTGAATGAAACATAAGGATATGACATTCCAAGGTACAGTTGAGGTTACTGTAGATAAGAGGGAAGAGACCAGGCTGAACTGGGCCATGAGTGGAGAGAGATGAGGGAAATGGAGTGAGGAAGAGAGGGTAAGAGTGGGGACCAGGAGCCAAGAGAGCACATGGGACCTAAGAGAATATAACCAAAATTGCTGGGTTAACTAGGAAAAGAGAAGCTGGGGGAAGGGAAGAAGGTCCTGGGCCTGAGCTTTCCAGGATGACTCTGTAACAGGTATTGGTGGGTAGGGACCAGAGGGAGACTGGTGACCGGAGTCCTCTTTGATGTGTTGAGTGGGCACCTCACTTAGCCATTTGTCCTGCCATTTTGAGACCTAACAGATATGGAGCCTGCTGACACAGGGCTCCCCACTAATGTCAGTGGACTCTGGACTGGCTTGCTTTTACAGAGCTACACATTCGCTGTGGCAACTTTCTAGTCTCCAGCCAGAGCACAGAAGTGCCACACCTGTTAAATTTCCTCTCCCAGGCCTCTGCCCATGCCACCGGTGCTAATACCCAGGCTTCAGGATGATGGATGTGCAGTCTGGTAATAAAGTGCATAAGCTCTCTCCCCTCAGAATTCCACAGGGCAGCATGCTGCTGCTGGGGGCTAGGACCTGACGGGTGACAGACCAAGCCACTTTAAAACACAAGGTTCTCCCCCTTCCCGACTCTGATCAAAATGAGAAGCACCTTCTAAATCGCAGGCGCAAACTCTGTTTGGTCGAGGTGTACAGATTGAGATTCTGATTCAAGGGCAGAGGCAGAGGTTTTTTTTTTTTTTTCTCCACAGACAGCTGACAGCCGGCTTTAAAGGGATGGCTGATTTGTAAGAGAGGAGCTAAAAATATCCTGCCTTTCCTCCCCTCCAAATAAGCCAAGTGCTGTCTGTAATGTCTTCACTCTATTCCTGATTTCTTGAAAACATGAAGATAGTAAAATAAAAGTGATGACTGTAATCTGCACTGGAGTATGAAGTGTGGCCAATACGGTATTTAGGAAGTGGGGTGCTGCAAGTGTGAAGCTGAGGGGCCTCGTATGGAAGCAGGAAGGGCTAGTGTACAAGAGGGACAAGGAGAGCCAGGGGCTCAGCGTGCTTCTGGGAAATGTCTTCTATGATTTCATGCCCTTCCCTTTCCCACTCTGCCCTGCTTCTTTCTCGGCTCTGCTCATCATCACCGGGACTAACACAGACATCCTCCAGGGAGCCGGGGGAAGGGACCTGAAGCCCTTGAGAAGTGGGCTCACCCACCTGAACCTAGAGCCTTCCAGAAACAATTGAGACTTGTGATCTGAGTAAAATGTAATTTCTGAAAACAAAACGACCTCCTTATTAAAGCATGGTAATTCCTGTATTTTTCTGACTTCCAGAAGTAACGGAAGTTGCACTTGGCACTGTGGTACTTGGCTCGTTTGTAGTACACTGCTTTTACTGGAAACCCAAGTATTGACCAATCCAAGATGTAGATCCTCTAGGGGATGAGGAAAAAAAAAACGTGATTTGCTATGATTCTCAACATTTTAATAATAGGAAGGACACCATTATGGTACTGTATATTCATTAATCATGTTTGTGTGTATATGGATGCTCATATGTGTGTACATATGTGTGCATGCACACAGAAGGCAGAGCACAACCTTGGCTGCCATCATTAGAAGGCCATCCTTCTTTGAGACAGAGTGTCCCATTGGTCTGGAGTCATCAATAGGCTAGCCTGGCTAGCTAGTGAGCCCCAGGGAGCCTCCAGTTTCTACCTCTCTGCACCGGAGTTAAAATCCACCCCGTGGTCTGTATTTTTTTTTGTGGGATCTGGGGCTTGAACTTAGGACCCATGTTTTCCCAGCAAGCACATCACCAACTGAGCTACTTTCCTGGAACCCCTAACTGGGCATATTCTTAACAGTACATTAGTATCTTCATATGAGAAAGCTGTATTTTTTTTCATGAATGCAACCTGTAACAATGAAACAAACTGAAGGCAAAATGGCAAGTTGGAACCTTGTAAGAAACCAGTGGCATCAATTGCTTTGGGCAGTGAAGACACTCCAGGGTCTCCCCCTGTTGTGGCCACTGAATATTCTCAATAAAACTGCTCTCTAAATTCCAGCAGACTGTAGGAAAGAGTGAATGAATCCACCACAACCATTCCTAAAAGGGGGGTGTTTGCACCCTGGTCTTTGACAAAGTTTCTCAGCTGAACGTGGCAGAGTTCCTCTAGGAGTATCTCCCACCCATTAAGGCAAGAACAGGGATGCTTCAGATCTTTTATAGGAGCAGCAAGCGTGCCCCAGCTCACATTAGGTCTAGTTCCAAATGTATTCAGGTCACCTCCATACAGCATTAGCTCAGCTACCAAGCCATCAGACACCATATGTGCATGATCGAGGGCCTCGGGGTCTCCAGGAAAAGAATTAATCACTGGGAACCTATCTGGCTGGCTGGCTGGTCTGATAGTTCAGCTGGTACGGCATATGTGTAGGCACACGGAGGCTGAGGCTGAAGTCGGCTTGGAAAAATGCAAGCGAGAAAAACTCTCCTTTAGGAAAGAGTGCGTCTGGGAAAAGCAGAGGAGGCGGCTCTCTGCAGATGTTCTCCAGGTCTGACTTTCCAGATGGTTCCAAAGTTAGCATTCCTATGCTAACTTTACTAGTTAATATAGCATCAATAGGAATAATTGTAACAGGAGCTGGGGTGGTGGTGGTACCCCATTTGGTAGAGTACTTGCCTTGAAGGCATGAAGACCTCAATTTGAGCCTCGGAAACCATGTTAAACAACAAAACCAGCCCCCCCCCGAAGTGATGCATGCTCTCTTATAAACTCAGCATCGGGGAAGCAGAGACAAGCAAATTCCTGAGGATCACTGGCCCACACACCTAGCTGAATCTGCAAGGCTCAGGCCAGTGAGAAACCAGAGTGACAAAGTAGATGGTAAATATGCATACATGTAGATGCTCATGAGCACACACATCCACATAAAGATACACAAGCACACCTACATGCAGATACACACATTCATCCATACCCCCCCAAGCACACCCACATGCACATCCACACAGATCCATACATACATCCACACACATGCACATGGACACATACACATGCACACATGTACATAGACAAGCACACACACATTTACACACACATGCACATATACACACACACATAAGCACACCCATACGTATATCCACACGCACACTTGCACATGCACACACACATAAACATACCCACATGCAAACCCACACATGCACACATATACAGACAGATAAGCACACCTACATGCACATCCATACACATACATAAGCACACCCATATGTACATCCACACACATGCACACCCACAGAAGCACACCCACACATGCACACACACACGCACAGACACATGCACACACATACAGATAATCACCCACATGCACACACACACACAAGCACACCCACATGTACATCTACACACACATGCACACACATGCAAACCCACACATGCACACACATGCACACACGTGTACATACGCGTGCACACACATACGCAAACATATATATATATGCACAGACATACGCACACATGAAAAACCAACGGGCATTACACACACTTAAATTAAGGAACTGTATAAAGACAGTCGGTATATGCTATCAGGTATCACTAGCAAGAACAGAGGAACAAATGGGCCTGGGAAATGATTGTCAGTGGCTGCTAACATTAAGATCAAGATACTGTGGCCAGCAAGATAGCTCAAAGTGTACAGGTGCTTGCTGCCAAGCCAGAAGTCTAACCTGTGGGCCCACATGGTGGAAGCAGAGAACGTGTTCCCAAGAGTTTCCCTCTAATTAAAATATAACAAATATTAAACATTTTATAAAAGAAAAGCAAGATGCTCGATGTCTTGTGTTTGTAGACATCATCAGCTCCTGGCCCTGATTAAGGAGTCTTGCTACTGCATCTTATCTACCAATTTCAGAAAATGCAGCAGGAAGACAAGAGCCATACATCCTACCTGGCATACACAATTAGGAAAATGTAGGCTGTGAGTGGAGTCAGCTGCTTCAGCAAAGAAATCTCCACAAATGGCGACTGCACTCTTTCTTTCTTTTTCTTTCTTTCTTTCTTTCTTTCTTTCTTTCTTTCTTTCTTTCTTTCTTTTCTTTCCTTCTCTCTCTCTTTCTTTCTTTTTTTTTTTGAGACAGGGTTTCTCTGTGTAGCCTTGGCTGTCCTGGAACTCTGTAGACCAGGCTGGCCTCGAACTCAGAAATCTGCCTGCTTCTGCCTCCCAAGTGCTGGGATTAAAGGCGTGTGCCACCACAGCCCAGCCACGACTGCACATTTTCTTCTTCAGTTCTGGGGATGGACCCCAGGGCTTTGGGTACTGCAGGCACACGCCCACCATTCATCCCACCTCCAGCTCTGCCACTAAGAGCTTTTGGGTTGCTGGGAGGGGCTTGGAGAAGACTGGAGTTTAGGTCCTAGCACCTACAACAGGTGGCGCACAACTGCCTGTAACTCCAACTCCAGGGGACCTAAAACTGTCCTCTGACATCCACAGGTGATTAACATGAATAGACACATGTGGTGTGTATTCATATAGACAGAAACCAAAGGAAAGATAGAAACCCTTACTATTAAGTTCAGTTGTAACAAGGGACTATGGATTTTTTTTTTTTTTTTTTTAAAGATCCTTACATCCTAGAGATGCATATCCAAATACAATACCAAGATCATCTATGGGCTGAGGAGGCAGCTCAGTTCATTAGCTATGCAAGCACGAGTACTTCATTCAATCTCTAAAACACATATAACACCAAGTTAGCAGTGACCCTTTCCTTTCCTATCCTTTCCTTTCCTTTCTGTTTTTGAGATAAGGCCTCCCTGTAGCCCAGGCTAGCCTTGAACTTGCTATGTGGTTGAAGACACCCTTGAACTTCTGATCATCCTGTCCCTCCATCCCGAGTGCTGAGATTACAGGCACGTGCCACAGGTCACTTCTAACCCAGGGATGCACGCATGCTGGGCAAACACTCCACCAACCGGGCTACATTCCCAGCCTTACAGGTGCCCTTTTAATAACTGACATTTGATTCTACTGTGTCTGCTGTGGCTTATTAAACGAATGACTATAACTAAGCCAAGGATTCAGGGACTGAAACCCTGAAAAAAACAGATCTAATTAACATCTGGTACCTTCTTTAAAAGGCAACTTACAAGAAGATGCCCAGCATGGTAGAGAGGGAGAACCATGGGGGCTGGACACAGCAGGTGCCTAGTCGGACGACCCAGCTGGCGCGTGTCTATCTAGTTCCTTAACAACTTGGGCCTCTGGATCAGTATTTTAGGATGGTGGTACAGATCTCTATTTATAAGCTCAGCTCTGCCATAAAAGTTCTTGATGCTGGCCTTGCTCAACCTTTTAACAATGTAGAAACTGTACTTAGGTCATAGGCCACATAAAAGCAGGTGACGGTGGGTGGGCTGGAGTGACCGAACCTGCTTTAGTGTTCTGACACAACATTGGATGCTGCTCACTAACTGGCTGTAGTGGGTACTGGTAGGGTAGAAAGGAGCCCGGGACAGATGGCGGGTGGAACAGTTCTCGAGAGAATTTTTTGATGAGAGGCAGCGCAACAGGCAGGTGAGTGAAGAGTGCTGGCTGACATTTCCTCCTGGTGCTTGACTTCTATCAGAGGGAGTTGGTGTTTTGTAAGAAATAGTGCATTAAATTGTATGTCATTAAATAACAAGCATAGAAAAGCCAGCACAGAGGTAGATATGCCAATGGCTCTCCATGGGGAGTCTTATTTATCGACTGGTTGTTTTACTCAACGTAGGGATGGAAAAAGTAAAGGGCTGTGGACTCGGCTCAGTTGTAGAGCACTTGCCCAGCAGTAAAAGGGAAATGCAAGGAAGAGGAAGTCATTACCAGCTAATTAACAAATCCCCACACTAGGGGAAAATAAAGAAATGCCTATAGTCAGGGAACGCTTCATGTCACTGAAACGACAACACACTCTCTACTATTAATTTCCTTCTTTTCTCCCTTCTTTCCTTCATTTCTCCTCCTGCTCTTCCTTCTCACCCGTTACTCACTCCCTCGCTCCCCCTGCCCCTCCCTTCCTTCGCTTTGAGGACGCCAGGCTGCCCTTGCACTCGCTATGTTGCTGGGGATAACCTTAAGTTTCTGATCCTTCTACTTCATGCACTGACTGCTGAGGTGGCCTCTCAGCATCACACTGCTCTGTGTGGTGTTGCAGACCAAGCCCAAGGCTTCATGCACTCTGGGAAGCTCTCTAAAAGAGCCACGTCCCAGCCTAAGTAAGCTTTCTCCAAGCTGCTGCTCTGGTACATAAATACTTCCAGAGCAAGGTACATGCAAACTTAGCTCTGTGTGTGTGTGTGTGTGTGTGTGTGTGTGTGTGGCAATGGGAAGTTCTAGAAAAGTTACAGATGTCTCCTCACCAGGGGGAGGAACTTACACTGCCAGCTCTGGGTCTGTGGCTAAGCCGTGACTCATCCATCTTTTGGATCACAGCCACAGCAATAATTGTCTCTTATTTTATTCTTGAAAGAATCAAACTGGAAGGGACTACTTGATTCTAGAGAGGGAGTAAGAACAAGTCCCGGAAAGAGAACAGAATATTCAGAACAGTTTTATGCATTTCTGAAAGGCCCTGGGCATAACATTTCACAACTGCATCACCAGACCAGTGCTAATCTATTACAGCAAAGAGTCTCAATGCACAGGGGCAGAGCTGAGAGGAGCCAAAGAAAAGATGGCTACAGCAGGGGATGGGAAAATGCAGGAGAGAGAATGGGAGAGCAAGCCAGGAGGGGCTGGGGAAGGGGTGGGCGACTACACACAACTGGGAGGATTTAGACAGAGTGGGGTAAATGACGGCCAGTCCAGTCTGCATGGGGAGCCCGGGCACCTTAGCAACAGCCCCTACTTAACCATGCCCATGTGGCAGGCCTGATCCATAACCATTGTCTCAGGAAGTCAGAAAATCCTGAGTTGTATTGTATGCAAGTTGGTGATAGGACTTGGAAACACATCTTGCTCTGTCTCTAGCCCTCCACTTAAAACTCGTGTGTGTATGAGTATGGGTATGCCTGTGCCGTAGTGTTCGTGGAAGTCCCTGGACCCGCCCTGGCTTTCCATCCCGGTTTGAGACAGGGTCTCTAGTGAGCAAAGCAAGGCTGACTGCAGGCCTCTGGGGAGTCCCATCTTCCTATCAGGGCCCGAGGATTAGAGTGGACCATGCTTTGGAGCAGGCTTTCTATGAAGGTCTGGGGATGGAAGCTCAGGTCCTCCAACCTGCACAAGCGCTTTCTGGAATGAGCTATTTCCCAAGCCTACAGGCCTCTTCTTGTAACTGCTGCATAATCTGGATCCAGGGTTCTACATATGCTGGTGGGGGGCTATGGTGAAAGTCAGACAGAGAGGCATTTCAGAAGATGGACCTCTCTTAACTTGTGCTTCTCACGTACTAAGTCTTAAGCTTACACTAAGCTCTGACCTCACAGTCCCCAACCTGCCCTCCCTCCCTCCCTCCCTCCCTCCTTCCCTCCCTCCCTCCATCTTTGCGCTACAAGAGCTACTAGTGAATTAGGCACCAAATCACCGTATCCCCCGTATCCCCGGAAGTGCCTTTTCAGTGCCTCTCCAGGCAAAGCTCCGGTGGCAGCTGCAAAGAACAAACATTTCCCGGTCCCACGTCCATTTTTCACAGAGATTTAGGGTGGATTTGGAGCCCAATGGCAGAGAGCAAACACTGGCATGCTTCAGAGGGGGCAGGCATCATGGGATCTGGTCAAGGGCTATGTTAGAATCAAGTCCATGCCACCTGCTTGGATGTGCTTGATGGTCCAGCAGCATTCACCATGGCCAGGTCCCCTCTGCCTCAGAAATCAGGAGTGACGAGACAGACAGACAGACACATGGAAAGTTGTGAAGAACACTGAGAGTTTTGATGGTAGGAGCCCTTTCTTCAAAACCTGTCCAAGCTATTGGGATTTGGAGAACGGGCCAGGAGGATGCGGAAGAGAAGTCACGGGTGAAAGCTCATTTCCCTCAGACCAGGGAATGAGCGGTAGTCCATGCTTCAATTCAAATCTTACCCTTGTGAGAGGCCATAGCCTCCACCTGCCTCAGGTGTATGCTCATACATATTCCTGTGCGGAGGTACACATGAGCCTTTGAAGACCAGAGGCCAACAACAGCTGTCTTCCTCATGTGAAGGCCACCGTGATTTTTTTTTTCTTTCTCTTGAGACAAGGGTCTCTCACTGGTTTGGAACTCATCAAGCAGGTTAGGCTGGCTGGCTGGCAGGCTAGCTCACCCCATATATCTCCCTGTCTCTGCCTCTCCCACGTGCCCATGGCACACAGCTTTTTAGGTGGCTTCTGGGGGTCAAGCTGAGGTCCGCATGTTGGGGGGCACACGCTTTACTGACTCTGCTGCCTCTGAATTTCACCCACTCTGGTTTTCATTTAAAGCTGGGCTTTACAGTCCTAAGGACTCCGTAAGCACTGTGATGACTCCCCTGGCATGCTGGGAACACTCGGATGTTAGCCTGATCATCTCCGGAGGACCCTGGTCTAGTGAAAGAAGAGGCTCAAAGAAGGGAGAAGCCAAGGGCAGTCATTCTTAGAACATTTCAATACAGCAGGGTTAACGCCAGGCTCCCCTGGAGCTCCATCCTCCTGTGAGGAGGATCAGGGCTCTGGCTCATCTCCAGGACAGATGGGCTCACTCAGCACATAGGTCTGCACAGCCGCAGCCAGAATTCATGAGCATATGCTGCCTACATAATTTTTATTTAAGCATAAAATTGCATATAGATGCTAAATACGATTTTAGAAGCATGGATGTTATTACGTTAAAAAATATTTTCTAAATTGCTTTATCACTATTTCTCAATGTCGCCATACTTCTTGTAATAAATCAATGGGTTCTGCTTCCAACAAACAGCCCACACTGTCAAATCTTCTTTTAATTAATATATAAATGTTATATACATACATACATATATATATATACATATACATGTATATATATATATAT
>NW_022196891.1:23941352-23942931 GCF_008632895.1 Mastomys coucha | reverse complement strand
ATATATATATATATATATACACACACACATGTATATAACTCTATCAAGAGGCTCTGTCCTTGCAGGACCTGATCCAAGGGCTTGGTGACATACTTTACATATAGAAGGTTCTACAGTGTAGGCAAATTTCATGATTTCAGTTTCTACACAAATATGACTCCTGCACTTTCTGGCTGGCAGGGGAAGCCAGTTAGGTACCAATGCTTGCAAAAAACAAAACAAGACAAACAAACAAAAATCCATCTACAAGATGCGAGCAGAAAGCCAGCCCCCTGCTTCCTTCTAGCGGCTGTGATTTTGCCGCACTGGCTAAGTCTCTGAGTGCTGAAGACTCGGGAGTCACCGAGAACTCCTGTCAAGGTATTCCTGCGAGTGTTGTGGGGCAAGGCCGTGGTGCAAGAAGCAAGGCCCGAGATGAACTTCTGATATTTTTCTTTACTGGTATCTACTTTATTTGCTGAAGACGGGGTTTCTCACCCAGATCCTCAGGTTTTCACCACCAAAGTTTTATACATTGACTCTGGGGCCCAGAGTAGCTGTGAATGCTGCCCGGTCTAAAGCCAGGACTCGCTTAAGCGATGATGAGGTTTGTTTTAAAACATATAGACAGAGAGCCACATAAAAGACAACACAAGCATGACCTCACAACCCGTAGGCTTTGGGTTGGACACCCCTGGATTTAATACGTGGCCCAAGCCAACTATTTGTTCAGTGTGGGCTAGAGAAGCCCAACAACAACAACAACAAACAAACAAAACAATAATAAAAAATAAAAACCCTGGTTACCCTTAGTCTAACTGGAGAGGAAATATCAACCTGGTTTCATGCATGTCCTTTTCAGAGGACTGTGGCCACCAGAGCACAGTCGATTCGGAGGCACTGTGGATCCATCTTCACTTTCTACAATGGATGAAAACAGCCCTGGAGACCATGCATGCGTGCCCATGCTCACAGGCACACATGTGAATGTGTGTAGAAACCAGAGCACAACCCCAAGGGGGTTTCCTCATCCACAGTATTTTTTTGAGACAAAGCACAGGCCCCTTCCCTGCACCCCCAGGCTTAGCGCTCACGGAGTAGGCTAGCCTGGCTAGCCTGTGAACCTCTCTGGGATCCTAAGAGCATGCCACTATGCCTGGCCTCTTCACATGGATTCAGGGGACAGACCTTAGGTCCTCAAGCTTGTATGGAAAGAGCTTTATTGATGGGGCCATCCCTTCAAGCCCCTGAAGTGCTTTAATGGCACTTTCTGTGTAAGTTCTCTGGCACCAGGCTCCTCAGTCATCGTTTGGAGCTTTCGTCTCCTCCACTTCCTTGGGCTCGGCACACTCACATGGACTCTCTATGCTGCTGTACTCTGTATTGTACATGGCCAGCTCCCGATGTCCTCCCTCCACACTGAGAGAGCACGATGCCTTTTGCTCTCGCCACACCATTCTTCCCACATCAGCTGCCAAACTGTTAGAGCTGGAGTAATGGCAAAAGCCTCCGCGTAGATGACAATCACAACAGCTGTGTTTACTAAGAGCTAAGAATGAACATATCCCAGGGCTATTAGTGTGTGTGGGGGGGGGGGGGG
>NW_022196891.1:23861565-23941342 GCF_008632895.1 Mastomys coucha | reverse complement strand
GCTGGAAGCACCCACTCTTAGGATATTTCCTGAGCCTCCTGCTTCTCAAGCTGGTTTTGGCTTTTGGGAAAGACCTTCCGGAGCCCGGTCGCTGCTGCCCACCAAGGGCCTTTCCTCCCCCGACAGCTCTTTTGTTATTTTATTTTATTTTTTGTTATTTTATTTTCGAGCTTCAGTGATCTACACATGGCTGCTCGTGCTACTTAGAAGAGCAGCTGAGCACAGAGCAGCAATGGTCAGTGGACCGGCGGGTCACGTGACTCCTGGGCTGCTCCACGGGTGGGTCACGTGACTCCTGGGCTGCTCCACTGGCTCCCTAAGCACCCAGAACAAAGCCTAAGAATCTGCCAGTCATCATTCCGGCCTTGGGCCTTGTACTGCTGCTCCCGGGCGGGCGTAACTAACCGTGCAGAAGGTTAGTTATCCAAACCCCCATCCACACCTTACGGGAGACTGTCTCTTCTAAAGTCTCCAACGCTTCATTCTAGCATCTCAAGGATTTGTTCCACGAGTCAACGAGAGTGCCTGGTAGCTTGTGAAGTCCCTACCAGATGCTATCTGGGTTAGCGGGCAAGCACTCTTTATTTTTATGCTTTTGGTTTTAAATACTATAGTTATATTTACTTATTTGTGTTGGTGGAGGCAGGTGGGAGGTGATATGACAAAGTCTAGGGACGAGCTTTCTCTCTCTCAACACGTGGGGCTGGGGGCCTGAACTCACGTACTCAGGCCCAGCTATAGCACTCTCATCCACCCCACCATCTCACCGGCCCTGTGTTTATGTATTTGAGACAGGGTTTTGTGTTGCCCAGGCTGGTCTTTGTCTTGCTATGTAGCTGAGACTGGCCTCGATCCTGCTACTTCCACCTCCCAAGGGTTGAGGCTGTAGGTGTGCTATGGGCATGGTGCTGGGGAGGGAACCCAGCGCCTCCTGCGTTCTCCCCTTGAACCGTACCCTCTGGCTTTGAAACTGCAAACACCTCTGAGCTTCTGACCAGCCCTGGAGACCCTAGATGGCACCCTCAGATAGGCTGTCACCCTAAGCACGATCCAGTCCCTGGATTCGGGAGTAGCACGCGCTAGTTCCGAACAGTCATGGGGTTACAACTAGACACTGTCTAGATTTTCAAAATAAGCTTGAATTTTTGGTGTTCCTGATGACCTATTTTCTTCTCTCTCCCGTCCTTCCCCACTGCCCCCCCCCGCCCCCCGCGTCCCAGTCTCTGCCCCCTTCCTGTGGAGGTGTGCACATGGACGTGGTCAGAAGATGACCTTGGGTGCCACCCACCTTATTTATTTTTGGCTTCTTCATTTCCTTTACCGCCTGTATTAAATAGTTCTTTGTTTACATGTTATACATGGGCTATACACATGTTATACACATGTCATAGATGCATTCTGATCACTCGCCTCCCTCACTCTCCTGCAGGTTCCTCCCCTGTTTACCCCTTTTCCTTACTAGTCCTTGTCCCAGTTTTGTTCTGTTGAGTTGTTTTATCATCATCATCATCATCATCATCATCATCATCATCATCATCATCATCATCACCACCATCATCATCACTATCAACTTATCATTATCTTATTATTTTCAGGGACAGGGTCTTTCACTGGGATCTGAGATTTGGTGTTTCTGAAGACAGACTGGCTAGCCAGAGAGCCTTAAAGATCCTACTGTCTCTACCTCCATGTGCTGCAAGTACAAACACTTGCCACCACGTCCCACTTTTCACACAGGTTCTGGTTCTGGAAATCAAACTTGAGATCTTTATGCTTGTCCAGCAAGCACTTTTCCGAGTGAGCCATCCCTCAGTCCCCCAATGGCATATTTCCTAATCGACAAGAATATTGTGCTGGCTAAACCTAAGAGTCTGGGAGTGGGACTTAGCCTCTGCCAGACCTAAGATGTACTATACACACAGCTGTGACTGTGCCAGCCTGGGGTTCTCCTTGCAGGGTGCTCCCTCCATCCCCCTCCACCCTCCCTGACCTCTCTGCCACTCACATTCTGTCAGGACAACCTGAGGGGTGCCAGGGACCTTACAGCCGGAGAGACCAAATGCCCCGGTACTGGAGACTCCGCCCCTGTGACTGCAGCCACAGAGGTAGGGGCTGGATGGCTTCCCACATGGCTCTCGCTTGAGTTTAGCCACCTCTGATCTGATGTTCCTGGAAACACTCAACTCTTTCTGTCCCTTTGCAGCTTGGTCCCTTCCTCAACAACCTTAGCCTTGGTTAGACCTTGCTCACCTTGCACACCAGTTTCAATTCATTTTCAAAGGACGGGTTTCTGAATCTCTCCACATTTTATCACTTCAGATCAAAAGCACTTTAATTTAATTTGCTCCTAGAGAATTATTTATTTGAGGCAGTTTCACATAGCTCAGGATAGACTTGAACTCCTACTGTTCAAGCCGAGGATGACCTTGAACTTCCGATCCTCTGCTTCCACCTCCCACCCACTGGTATTACAGGTGTGCACCATCACGTCTAGTTATGTGGTACTGGGAATGGAATCTAGGACCTTGTGTATCCTGGGTGAGTGCCTTGTCAACTGAGCTGTATCCTCAGTCCTGAGAATCATACTAGTAACCTAACAGATATCAAGGAAGAGAAGGCATTACTAGAACACATTTACACCCTGTCATGCATTTCTGTCATGGACCGTCTGTCCAATGGAGGCCTGTGTATTATGCACAACTGGCCAACACTGCAGCCACTTTCATTTACCCACTCTGTGCTGTCCGTATAAGGATGAGCCCATCTAACAATGCATTCCCAGAATGTCTTCCCATGCTCAACTGAAGCATGAGTCCATTTACTAAGTCATGCAACCTCCTTCAACCCCTAACAAATATGCGACTGCTTCCATCCATTTTGCAAAAGAACTCAGGGACACCGGAAGCTGAAGTAACTGGTCTCATTAAGAGATGGAATCTCACTATCTCCAAGTGGGCACACTGGTACAAGAGGCAGGGGTCCAATACCCTGAGTGCTTGCAAGGAATGGCACGATGCCTGGTGCTCTGAAATAGGAAGGAAAGGGTTCCTTTATCCTATGTTAAGCCTCACTTGGAGGCCCCTAGTTAATTCTTGGCAGACCCACACCATCCTACTGTCGAGGCATCCCTTAAGCCTCTTATACTCGTGGATACTTTCCGGGCAGCTGGGTTTGTGGCCTCTGCACCTGACCTGCCCCATTTCCCTGCCCTCTGTCCCTCCCCCAGGCTCCTGTCTGGCTCTGTCCTATTTCTGACCCACAAGGCTGTGTGCTAGGTCACTCCCTCCTTACCCCTGATTTTGAAAGAATTAGACAAGGCCAAGGAGGACTCGGGATTATAGCATTCTGGACTCTGGGGATGGGGGAGAACAGGCAGAGAGGCCGCTGTCATTGTGCAGAAGAAAAAGGTGAGACCAGGAGAGCAGAAGCAGCCAAGGTCAGACAGCTGAGAGCATAATCAAGTCTGCTTTTCCTGCCCAGGGCTCCTCCTGCTGCTCCAGACTGTCCGCGGTCAGCATCTCCAGGCTGACAGATGAAAAGGCCGGGGAGAATGTGCTCTTCTGCCAACAGACGAGGAGCTCTTTAAAATGGAAGCAGAGGCTTGCTCAGTCGGAACAGATGATCAGGAAAATGAGACAGAAAAGGTTGCCTGATCTTCTCTGGTCTTTACACTGTATACTCAGCAAATATGAAGGTGCCTGGGTGGGGAGGGGTGCAGCCCAGGCTGGCGTACAGTCAGCCTACAGCCGGTGCTATTTTGTAAGAGCCTTTCAGAGTCCTGGACTGTAAGCTTGGCTGTGTCTGCCTGGTAGGTGTGTGTGCACATGCATGTGGATGCTGGACTCAACCTCAGGCCCTGATCCTCAGAGTCTCTCCACCTTCTCTCTCATTGACAAAGAACTCCTCAAGTAGGCTGGGATCTACCTGTCTCTGCCTCCCCAAAGTTAGAATTACAAAGGTGGTTCCACACTCAACTCCTGTCTATATTTATCTGGAACTCGGGCCCTCTTGTTTGTAGAGAATGTACTTAATGACTGAGCTATCTTCCCAGTTTCATGAGGATTCATTATTTTTCCCACTTATTTATTCATTTATTTGGGAGGGCAGGGGGATGGTGTGTATAGAGGTCAGAGTTGAGATAGTTGGTTCTCTCCTTTGACCCTATGGGTTTCAGGGATCAAACTGAGCTTGTGGGCTCGGCAGCATGCACCTTTACCCAATGAACTCTCCATCATTTTGGATAGTTCCTTTTGTTTCTTATCTCTATTACTTTCTTCTCAGTTATCGCAAGCTATTACTTTAGTTAGAAGAATCTACCACTGGGCCATACTTTTCTGTGTGCCAGGTACAGAACGGATGCAAACGATCTCGGCCTGGTGAGTGGCTGGCTGTCCTCAAAGGAGTCCTTACTCTACCTTCTCCCATGTGCTCCTGGTTAGCCTAGTGGCTACTCCAAGGGCAAGAAACTAGAGGGGGTACTCATCTTATACAGCTCTTTTTACTTTAGAACTGGAATCAAGAGCTTTGCTGGGGCAGGAGACGGGATCGGACGTTAAGTGGGCCTATTGCTCTTGCAGAGGACTTGGTTTCTAGAATCCATTGTCTTAGTCAGGGTTACTACTGGTGTGATGAAACACCATGACCAAAAATAAGTTGGGAAGGAGAGGGTATATTCGGTTTATACTTCCACATCACAGTTCATCATCAAAGGAAGCCAGAACAGGAACTTAACACAGGACAGCAAGCTAGAGGCAGGAGCTGATGCAGAGGCCATGGAGGAGCGCTGCTTGCTGGCTCGCTCCTCATGACTTGTTCAGCCTGCTTTCTTATAGAACCCAGGACTACAAGCCCAGGATGGCATCATTTACAGTTTCTTAATTGACGCTCCCTCCCTTCAGATAATTATACCTTGTGTCAAGTTGACATGAAACGAGCCAGCACGGCCATATTAAGTAGTTCATAGCCACCTTAACGGGTGCTCCAGGGGATCTAATATTCTCTTCTGGCTTCTGGGGCACCCAGGGCTTCATGTGCACACACCCACACATAAAAACATGCACTTACATATAATTTGAGAAGTAATAAAATAAACCATTTTTTAAAAAAGAACTATGCCAACATCAGACTTCAGCAGACTCAACACAATCAATTTCTATTATCTCAATACATATGCTTGGGTTGGCACAAGGTGCCTGTCGATTGATGTCATTCATCTCTGTTATCTGGTGAGAAGGAAGTATGGTCACAGGGTTAACCTACTTACAAAAAAAAAAAAAAGCATTCTTTTCAAGAATTTCAGTCTATTCTCTAATTATAATGGTCTTTGGTGGTTCATTAAAACCACACATTAAAAGCAGTTAATCCCTACTATGAAATCAAATGGAATTTCTCCAAATGACTCCAGTTCCCAATTCTGCCTGCATTTCAATGAAGCCAGAGTCGACCCAATTAGTAAGCCAGATAATTACATAGTTCTTTGGATGGGGCTCTATCTCCGACTCAGAGGTCACTCAGACTCCTTTCCTCTTTCCAGACTTATTTCTGGCTGTTAAAAGCAATGTTGCCACTGCTTTTGAAATATTGCAATCATCACTGCAGAATGCCAGGGTGTTTCTGGGAGGGTAGGCAAAGTACAGTGTGGCTGGTCTTTGATAGCTCGTAGTGACTGTACTGTAAGAGTTCCAAAGACCACAGCTAATCATTATACATGGCAGGGGAAGTATGTGGCTCAGGCGGCGCAGTGCTTGTCCTGTCTGCAGGAAGCCCTGTATTTCGTCTCCATCACTGCATGTATGTAGTATGGTAGTGAAATATTGCCATCTCAGCACCCAGGGAGTGGAGGCAGGAGGATCATGTGTTCAAGGTCATTCTTAGGTACACAGAAAGCTGGAGACCAGTCTGGGAGTCTGGGCTATGAGGTCGAATCTGAAGCTCACCAGTTTGGATAGGCTAGCTGGGCAGGGAACCCTGGGATCCACCCTCTCTGCCTTCCCAGGGCTAGGGCTGCAGGTGTGTTTCAACTTGCACAGCTTTTACTTGGGCTCTGGGGAGCTGAACTCAGACCCTCAGGCTTGTACAGTAAGTACTGTAACAGCTAACTTGTCTCCCAAACTCCCTAGTCCACATTTGAAGAGCCCAGGGCTCTTAGATATTGAGATGGGTTAGGGAAGCTTGTGTGTGTGTTTGTGTGTGTGCAAGGGAGGGAGAGGGAGAGAGGGAGAGGTAGAAGGAGAGAGGGAGAGGGAGAGGGATAGGATGAGGGAGAGGGAGAGGGAGAGGGAGAGGGAGAGAGGCCTGAAGCGAAGGGACATGCTATTGGTTGGAGTTGAAAGTTGAATGTGTGTGCTTTCAGCTACAACCTTGGAGGTTTCAGCTACAACCTTGAAGCTTTCACATGGGTGGGAAGGCAACTTGCTTGTTGCCAGTCAGAATATGGCTGCAGCAAGACAGGCCCTGGGATCTGAAGCAGAAAATGATTTGAATGACTCCCATGGAGAGCTATTCACTCAGAAGAACTGTGAGACTATTGCTGATTTGGCTAGCAGGGAGGTAAGTGGCCAGGAGCAGTGGTTTATCTGCTATGCTAATATCAGCCCTGGGGCTCCTGCTGGATGCTCAGGTTACACAGGTTGGTGGTCAAGGGTCGGAACACCGGAACACGGGAACACCACTTTGTACAGGAAAAGGGACGAGGAGCAGAGGCAAGAGAGGAGGGCGGAGCCCTGACCCTGACTGGCCAATGGGGACTCATCATTGTGAAGGAAGACCAAAAGGAAAGACCTCAGCACTCAGCGATCATGGCGAGGAAGGGCTCTAAGAAGTGGGAACACGCCCTAAGCTGTCATAATGCTGGAGATGGAATGCAGAGTCCAGCATGTGTTGAGAATTTAATCCAGAATGTTTACCACTGCGTCATCTCCATCCCCCACTGGCCCAAGCCAGCTTGCCACAAACCTCGATATTACTGGGAAGAAAGAGCTATCTCCATCAGATTTCCTGGTGGCCTCATCTGAGACATTTCCTAACTGCTATCATGCACGAGGACCCTCCCGACTGGCAGCAGCACCATCCCTAGGCAGGTAGACATAGACTGTAGGAGGAAGGTAGCTGAGCAAGTCAGAGGAAGCAAATCAGAGAGTAAGTGGCATTCCTCAAGAGTTTCTCTGTTTCAGGTCTGCATTGGCTTCCCTCAGTGACAGACCTGTGAGTCAAATAAATCCTTTTCCCCTTCAGGTTGTTCTTGGCCAGTGTTTTCTCACAACAACAGAAACTAAACTAGAACAATGTATTAGTCATTTCGTCAAAGCCTAGAAAGGGAGCCAGCTAGATGTTTCTTTGCACACGGAGTTTTTTCTTCAGAGTGAACTGAATTTTACTGACGTCTTGCTTCACTTCTCCACAAACAAGTTATTCCCCGCCATAATGAAGAGCCCCAAAATGAGTTCTGGAGAAATAGCTCAGTCAATGAAATCTTTTCCTTGGAAGTATGGCGACCTGAGTTGACCACTCAGAACCTATATAAAAAGGCTAGACATAGTGACACCTTTGTAAACAGGCCAGTCCTGGGGAGGTGCTTGCACCCTCTATGTATCCACCTACAGAGAGAGGTAGGGATGATGGGGAGAGGGGAGAAAGAACAGGAGAGGGGAAGAGAGGAGAAGGAGGGAGGGGGTGGCTAAGGAGATGGAAAGGCCGAGTAAATGCATTCTCTGAGAGACTGGGTTTGCCCAGGCCACCCTGAGTTCAGAGGGAGGCGGAGTGGTCCAGGATAGGGCAGCCAGTACATACTGTCCCTCTGTAAGTCAGCTTGCCTTCACTACAATGCTACCATTTTAGTACAGAAGCGTCCACAGACAAAGGGTAGGCATGGCTGTCTTCCAATAACCTAACAGGCCAGACTCTGCATGGCCAGGGTGCACTGACTGTTGACGAAGTTTAAAAACGGGCGGTGAGTATCCTGCAGGTGAGCTGCAGATGCTCCCAGGCTGGACCATTCTCGCCTGGGGAACCAGTTCTCACCATGGCAGTTTGTAACTGGCCCAATAATGATATCAGTGATAGCAACATTTAGTTATGATGTGAGCTACACTACTCAACTTACATTTATTAATTCACGTGACCATCACAGAAGCCCTACTGAGGAGTCCTGTGAACAAAATAGCTTCAATTCCTGAACCAGGGAGATTGAGGGAGAAGGTTAGCCTGGATAATGTGGAAAGAGCCTGTTTCAAAATAACAAGGCTGGTCAGGAGGTCCTCACCTCAACATCTGTAATCCCCAGCAATTTAGGAGGTAGAGGTGAGAGGTTTGTTAAAGAGTTTGAGGTCAGCCTGGGCTATAGACTCAATACTACTAGACTGACTTAGGCTACGCAGTGTCTAGTCAGAAAGTAGAAATTATGAACAGGAAGTACAAGAGGGCTACAAATCCTCAAGGCTACTTCCTCTAGGGAGGCCCCACCTCCTAAAAGTGCCAACATTTCCCAAAATAGTACCACCAGCTCAGTACCAATATGGCACATGAGCCCATGGGGGAAATTCACATCCACCGCACAATATACTCGCTTTTTATGCACATGGGATGAGAGTCATTTCCTGCAGTTTTGAGTTCAGACCCTGCCCCGCCCCTGCCACATGATGCTGGGGTGAATTTTTCCACCCCGTCCCCCCACCTCTCAGCATGATGATGGCACCGAGTATTTTGGATTTCAAAACTTTTAGTTAGTAATATTCAACTTGTGATGGCACATAAGGAATAACCCTTTATTTTACGACTCCAGGAATTCCCCGGTCTTAGGATCACGTGATATCAGTGTATGCCAGATAATTATGCTGGGGAGCCTCCCTGAGCACTGTAGGATGCTTACAATATTTCTACCCATCGGACAGTACTACTATTACCAGACATGACAATCAAAATTATCTGGAGACACTGCCAGGTTGCCCTTTGGAGGCGGGAGGCAGTGACACTGTCCCGAGGTGAGAACCATTATACTACAGAGTACAGAATTTAGCTGTCTATAATAGATTCCCATCATCTGGGAATGAGTCAGTGTCTATAATAGCCAGTGGGACCAGCAAGGTGGCTTATTCCAGGAAGGTACCAATTGCCACTAAGCCTGGCACCCTGAGTTCGAGCTCAAGAACATCGAACTTACATGGTAGAAGGAGAGAACCGACTGCTCCTGCAAGATGTCCTCTGACCTCCGCATGCATGCGTAGTCATTCACTCACACACATGCATGCATATGTCATTCACTCACACACATGCATGCATATGTCATTCACTCACACACATGCATGCATATGTCATTCACTCACATGCATGCATATGTATGTCATTCACTCATACACATGCATAGTCATTCACTCACACACATGCATACATGTCATTCACTCACATGCATGCAGTTATTCACTAACACATGTGCATGCATACGTCATTCACTCACCCACATGCATGCATTCGTCATTCACTCATACATGCATGCATACGTCATTCACTCACATACAAAGAAATGAATACATGTGGGAAAAAAAACTATACCAGTTTCCTTGTTCTCTTGATATAGTCGACACTGCAGAGCTAAGAGTGGGCAACACCTCGCTCTCTGAATACTATATCAGGAAAACCACCTAGACCTCCTGGCTGGGCATGTCCCAGATGCCTTCAGGGGTCAGTTTCTAACTTCCTTCATGGGGTAGACACAAAGCATGAGCTCACAGCTATGATTATCCCAAGAAGGATTTTACTGGACATTTAGGGAGAGGTATGTTTGAAAGTCATGGGGATGTCTGTCCTCCAAATGTCTTTTAAGGTTACAAGATTGGCTCTCTGCAGCTGATACATTATAAATAAAGAGATTGGTAACCTTCTAAACCATGCTTCACTGGGATTTTAAAGGTATGCTTCATATTGAACTTGCGGACTCAGCTAGGCTGGCTGACCAGCGTCCCCTAGGGATCCTCTGTCTTTGCATCCACCAAGCACTGTAGGAGTTGCAAGCATGTGCCATCATGCCCAGCTTTTTGTGGGGTGCTAAAGCTCTGAGTTTAAGTCTCCAAGCTTGGTCAAAGAGCACATTACCCACGCAGTCGCTCCCTAGCCTGCGGCTCTCATCTAACATGCAAACCAGTAAAAAGTTTGGGGGAGAGTTGCTGTTAGTGGAGACAAGGACCCCCAGCCCCAGTTAAGATACCAGCCCGCTGGAGCAACCCATCCCCTGAACACTTCCGTTAATGTCTAGTGGGCAGAAGCCCTGGGCATTTGGCTTGATTACTCCCCAGATCAAAGCAAAATTAAATTACCTCACAAGCTTCCTTTTAGAGAGCTCGACACGCAGGCGGGCTGACTCACCTTCCAGAAACTATCCACTTTGCCATACACAAGGGACTGGTTCTGCCTTTTGATCTCGTTAATGTGGTGGATGTCGCTGGAGTTCAGGTGCTGCTCGACCACGAAGCCCAGAAAGCTGTTGTCTGGGGTATGAGCTGAGGGGGGAAGCAGAAGACAGGGCCGTGAGCGGTTAACCGGCACAGAAGAGCAGAGGCATGACAGCCGACACAGGCCAGTGCTGACGACTGGAGCGTTTGCTCTTTATTTGGTCCCCCCTCATCCGGGAGCTCACAGTCTACGCTGATCCCAGCTGTGTTTACCGGCTTGTTTGGGTAAATAAAAACCAAGCGGCCTAATCTACAACCTCACCTCCACTGTGGCTGATTCTCTGAGAAAAGATGTACAGGGGCTGGGGGCATGGCTGAGCTGGGCGGTGGGGAGCCAGCACAGCCCAATCTCTTGCCGGGCTAAGCCTGGCAATTAGAGGGTGACCGGTTGAGATGGCTCTGTGGGGGGAGAGGAGGAAGGTACCTGCGACACGTGTGGGCATCTGAGTTTTATCTATTATATTGTGTGCAGAGAAGAAGCTGGGTGTGGTGGTGTGCATCTGTAATCCTAGCGTGGGTGGGGAGTCAGGTGGATCCCAGGGACTCTCTGGCCAGCCAGGCTAGCAGAAAAAAAGATAAACTCAAGGTTCACCGAGAGACTCTGTCTCAAAATAGACAGACAGACAGACAGACAGATAGAAAAAAAACTAAAAAGGAAAGTGATTGAAAATAAACATCAACCTTTGGCACACACACACACACACACACATACATACACACACACACAAGACATACAGTCATGGACTACACTACTATAGTTAAATATGGATTGTATAAACAACAGCTGTCCCTTGAGGTTCATGGCTCGATGACATCCTAGCCATCTCGGCTTGGTAGGCACAGGCTAGGCTGCCTATATGACAGCTACACACTGCGTTTTGGGGCAGGGTTTCTCTGTGAAGCTCTGGCTGTCCTACAACTTGCTCTGTAGACCAGGCTGGCCTTGAACTCACAGAGATCTGCCTTCCTCTGCTTTCTATGTGGGCTCTGGGAATTGAATTTAGGTTTCCCTGTGGCTATCATTTTAACAAGTGGGGTCACTGCCTCAGCCCACATGATTTTCAAGTATGTTTCACCAAGAGGGGACTATCTGATTGGAAGACAATTCTCTCTTGATTAGATAGCAACCCTCATCAACTCTACCTCCCATCTTGTTCAGATAAATTTCAGCTTGTCGGGTGATGGCTCAGTGAAGGTCACACACTGATGGCTGATAAGAAAGGAAGCAACCCTTGTTTAGCCTGACTCAAAGAAAACCAGCATAACAGAGAAGCGGACTCCCCGAGGAATCGAGACTGGCCACTCTGTGCAAACCACATTCTGAAACTTCAGCCATGACCGTTCACCTTCGGGTGCTGACGTGGAGTTGAGCTTAAGCAAACTTCTCTTTTGCTTTGCTCTGGGTTTCTAAGAGCTAAGGAATGCTTTGCCATTTACAGAGTCAGCCCAGCAGTTGAGAGCGCGTGCCTGCGTGCGTGTGTGTGTGTGTGTGTGTGTGTGTGTGTGTGTGTGTGCGTGCCTGCGTGCATGTGTGTGTGTGCCTGCATGTGTGCGTGCGTGTGCGTGCGTGCGTGCATGTATGTGTGTGTCTGGTGGAAAGGGGTGGGATTCACACACAAGTGTCACTATATGCATATGGGAGCCAGAGTTCTGATGTCTTCCTCAATCGATTTCCACCTTATCGATTTTCTAAGCCATTTATAAATTTTATGTGTATAGGTGTGTGCCTGCATGAGGCCAGAAGAGGGCATCAGAGGTGCTTGAACCTGAAGGGCAGTGTGTGCTTTTAAGCACTGAGTTGTATCTTTGGCCCCCTCACCCTCACCCCAACACAGACAGTGTCTATCGCTGAACTCTCTGCTTCTGGCCAGTGAGCTCCATTAATCTACCCATTTCCATCTCCCAGAGGCTGGGATGGTGAGCGAGTGAGTGCTGCCACACCAGGCAGTTTTATGTGGGTGCTGAGGATGGACTTTATCCCCCGGAGTGAGCCACTTCCCAGCCTCCAGAGACCTTCTCAACCCATCAGAGATGACCTGCTCGGAGTGAGACACCCCAGCTCTGTTCTCATCCTGATGAAGAGGAAGAGAGGCGGTGCCGCAAAGGCGCTCTGTGGAGATGCACAGGCTACATACACTTCTTGTCACCAGGTCATCTCCAAGGCAGGGAGGGGCCTAAAGAGGGCCACAGGAGGAGGGGCTGACAGGGCTCTGGGCTCAGTCAGGCCAATCTGTTACTCCATTTCTGGGTTTTTGAACACGTGCCCAGAGGCAAGGGCCATGGCTACAGTTAGCTGGAGAGGAAATTACTGAATTAATTCGATGGCCAATGAGAGACAAAGCAAGAGCTGGCTGCTGGCTGCTTTTCTGCTAGTTTTCCTTTTTTGAGGAGCGCAGAGGGGAGGGCACTAGAACTGGCAGGAACAGGGCGATGGCAAGACAGCCCGTGCATGCTAAGCACCCCTTCCTTTGTTTCTCTTGGGGCTCTAGACTTTAAGATGATAGTTTTAAACTTGTATTTTCAGGAAACGGTTGGAGTGACTAACACTCCACTCTTGGGATATGTGTTCTGTGACTCAGTTTGTCTACGTCCTCATATGGGCACTTACAACACAATGACTATCTAAAGTATTTTTTTGTCTCAAAGTCTAAGTAACACAACTTGCCACCAGACCCTGGGGTTTTAAAACATGAAGGCACAAGACTCCCCCCTCCTCCCAAAACACACACACACACACACACACACACACACACACACACACAGCAGGTGATTCTAACTGACCTCAGGCTCCCTGTGGCTGGCTACAAGGGGTTGCCCGGCAGCTGTGTGCATCCAGGCATCTGTGGTAAAAACCCTACTCCACACAAGCATTCTTCATTCTGCTTATAAAGCCTCCAAAGCCACAGATACTACCAAACGTGACCTTCTTGGCTGCTGGAGAAAAGGCTCAGTGGTTAAGAGCACTCGCTGCCCCTGCAGGTGATCCCAGCATGGTTCCCACGAGTGGCAGGTCACAGCCACCTGTAACTCTGGTCCAGGGGGACTCCATGCCTCTGGCCTTGTTGGCACCTGCGCCTTCCCGCCAAATCACACATGTACATACACATGTTTTACAAACTGACTTTTCATCTGGCTCTAACCTCAACCCAAGTTTCTTTTTTGCTTTGCCTTATGTTGAGAACACAGGCATCATTGGCTGTGGTTGGAAGGGCATGTGGGCGAATATTTGCATTTCAAAGGAAATCAGTAAAATTACACTGTAAAGGAGACTCGGGGACCACTGCACTTTCTGGAATCAGTCCATCCCAGAAGGGAAACACATGGGAGTTCTATAGAAACCACCCTGATATCCCAGTTCTCTTCACTTTCCAAGTTCTGTTCCAAGCAAGTGTGATGACAAATCCTGTCAACTAGAAGGGAGCTGGGACCACCCAGGAGAGCAGCCTCTGGACAACTCTGTGAGGAAGTTTCTAGATTGTGTAAGCTGAGGTGGGAAGCACCGTACCATGGGCTGGGGTCCTGGACTGAAAGGAAGGGAGAAATCGAGCTGAGCACCGGCATCCATCGCTTTCTGCTTCCTGACTGTGTCATGTGACCAGCTGCCTCCTGCTCCTGCTCCCATGCCTTCTGTGCCTCGATGAACTGTAACAGGCACCCCACTCCACCCCCACGCCGACTATGAGCCAAATTTCGATTTCTCCCTTAAGTCTCTCTGTTAGGGGTTTTGTCCCAGCAACAAGGAACATGAAGAACAGAGCATATGACAGCAACTCTTTCATCCCTCACTTCCACAACTCTGTAACAGATGAAGACACCGGGTTCTCGCTAGTCTAAAGCCAGGAAGTGGCAGTCCTGAGATTCTGAGGCAGAGTGCACCTTCCCACTTCTAACGGACAGCATCATAGTATACATCTTATGCTCTGTGCCCTATGAATCATGGCAACAAACCATGCTTTCAGAGGAAAACCATGGTCGACTACAGTACAGAACACAAACCATGATATCCACATTATATACTATTATACATGTATACGCCATATCAGTGCAGTTTTTTTTTTTTTTTCCCGAGACAGGGTTTCTCTGTGTAGCCCTGGCTGTCCTGGAACTCACTCTGTAGACCAGCCTGGCCTTGAACTCAGAAATCTCCTTTCCTTTTCAGAGATCCAGCTTCCAAGTGCTGGGATTAAAGGTATGCGCCACCACCCAGAGGTTTTTTTGTTTTTGTTTTTGTTTTTTTGAGACATGTTCTCACGTAGCTTGGGTTGGCCTTGAACTCACTATGTAGCTGAGGATGACCTTGAACTTCTGAGCCTCCTGTCTCTCCCTCCAGAGTGCTGGGTGACAAGCATACCACTGTGCCCTGTTTATGTTGTGTTGGGGATGAAATCCAGGGCTACAGGCATGCCGCTTAAGCATTCTTCCCTGTAACAGAGCTACATCCCAGCCCCTCCTGCCTTCTTTAAAGAGAAATGAAAAATTCACAGCAAGGAAATTACCTTTGCTTTCAATCTCCAAGGTCTATTTTTCTCCTGGTAAATCTTAAACACTTCTAAGAATTTTGAGTTATACCCACACTACCTGTTCCCAAAAGCAGAACCCCAAGAACCAGCTTGGGCGGGTTCCTCAGCCTTCATAGCCACCAGGTTTGAGGCGTGTGAACTTCTCAAGATTCATCAAGTACCTCCCTCTTTCCTCTCTTCCTTTTAGACATAGCTCAGGCCATATTGATTTTTGCCAATAAACATGGTTTTCTTCCCCCTAAATACAAACGCTTTAATTGCTTTTCCTGTTATAACTGATACATGTCCTTAGTGTATAACTTTTTCTTTTTTGTAACAGAGAGAGATATAAAGAAGTTACTTATGATTTTACTTGCTTAAAAATAGCCACTACTGGTGGGCCTTACTTTACCCTCTAGGCCTATGGGTAGTTTTTAAGCTTCAGAGTAAAGTGGATACTGTTACTTCTCTCTCTCTCTCTCTCTCTCTCTCTCTCTCTCTCTCTCACACACACACACACACACACACACGTTATTATAGCTACATATGTATGTACGTGCAGATGCCTGTATGTCTGTGAGTGTGTGTGTGTGTGTGTGTGTGTGTGTGTGTGTGTATACCCACCAGAGAATGACCCTGGCTGCCATTTCTCTAGCTGTACACTTAAAAAATAATTATATTTATGCACATGAGTGTCTTCCTCCACATATGTATGTGCACCACATGCATTTTTGGTAACCTTGGAACCAAGAGGAGAATGTTAAATCCCCTTATAGGCACTTAAGAGCCACCATATGGGTTCTAGTTCCTCTCCAAGAGCAGGACTTGCTCTTAACAGCTGAGCCATCTCTCTGGCCCTCAATTTGTTTTGTTTTGTTGTTGCTTTTTTGTTTGTTGGTGGGTTTTGCTCTTCTGGAAACAGGGTCTCTTAGAGTTCAGCAGGCAGGCTAGCCTGGCTGGCCAGCGAGTCCCGGGGTCCTCCTGTCTCTGCCTCCCTAGCACTAGGATTACAAGCACATACCAACCAGTCTGTGTGGCTTTTTAACAAAGGCTCTGGGGATTGACCTCAGATCCTTCAGCTTGCACAGCAAGCTCTTAGGCGAGCCATTTCACCAGCCTATAATCTGGATTTTAAAACTGCACAGAGAGAATAGCTAGAATGTTCAAGTTTTACCCAAATGTATGTTTTCAAATGGTTACGATGCTTGGCTCACTGAGAGGAGGAGGAGGAGGAGGAGGAGGAGGAGGAGGAGGAGGAGGAGGGGGAGAAGGGGATGGAGGAGGAGGAGAAAGGGGTGGAGGAGGAGGAGGAGGAGGAGGAGGAGGAGGAGGAGGAAGACGAAGAGGAGAGGGAGGAGGCTGGGCAAGATCTAGGGAAACAGCAAGGCATAGTGGAACTAAACTCGTGAGTGTCCGAGCTGTCCACAGAGGCGCAGCGGAGCGGGCTGTTCGAGTGTCAAAAAGCACTTTAGGAGGGGATGCCCCTGAGAAGAGGACCCCACCTGAAGGCTGATCCTCAGAGTTAGAGTCCTGGGCTACTCTGACTTGCAGGTCTGTATAGGAATAATAGTCCCTCTGGCTGTCCTCGGAGTAAAACTGTACAGAAGCCCCCGACTTCCGAGACAGCTCCTAGGTTGGCAGGGCAGAGGATCGGCTCACTTCCGAACTTGAACTTCCTGTTGCCGCTGCTGTTCATTCTCAAACACCTCAGGGGCGCAGCCTCAGGAATGGCAGCATCCTGAGGGGAGGGATGGCCACTGAGCCGAAGGCTGGGAATGCTCTACTATCCAGTCAGGAAGTGAGCCCACAAGACTAGAGAGAGGGAAGGCACCACAAGCTCTGAGGGTTCGAACTCCATGCCAACAGCTCTCAAGACACAGCAGGAGGGCTTTGGTGTCCAGTTTGGAAGGCAAACAAGCGGCTTGCTGAGATCTGAGTGAGAACCCGTGCTCAGGAGGAATGACACACTCGTCCCCTTCTTGAAACAAGCCACCACTTAGGGCTAGAGAAACAGCTTAGTAAGCAGAGCGCTTGCTGTGGAGGCACGAGGTCAACTCCGGGTCAACTCCTAGCACCCAATGGAGGAAACCGGCAGTATGTCCTTTTAATCCCAGAACTGGGGAGGTAGAGACAGGTGAATCCCTGAGGCTTGCTGGCCAGCCAGCCTGGCTAAAACTGATGAGTACCACGTCCATGGGAAACCCTTCTCAAAAAGATACTGGAGAATGACTGAGAAAGACACTCCATGTCAAGTCTGGCCTCCAATATGCATACACACAAACACACAGAGTCATCACTCAACGGAGTTAACCAAAGAGTATCACTGTTTTACAGCCGGGCTGGGAATCAGGCATGGCACATACCTATAGACCCTAAAATGCCCAACTACAAACAGAATACACGAAGACATTGTTCCACTGCAAGCCCTGAGATTTGGAAAAGAAACAATAAGGAAATGTGAGGAACGGCAGAAGTTGTCAATGAGCAGTGCTCCGTCAATATAGTAAGGAAATACTGCGCTGGCCTGGTCTATTTCATTTCACATCTCCTAAAGATGGTGTGCCCATATGTACTTTTCTCCTACCAAGGGCTGGACTCCCCGTATTGAATACGTGCCCAAATACTACATCTCCCAAGACAGGTACCTTGAAGATTTAATTCTATGCTTCCAAGGTCACTCCACTTCTGGAGTTTCTCCTTTTGTTGGTGTAGCCAACAGTAAAACAAGCTCAATAGTCTCAACATTGGTACATATTTACATATTACTTATATAAATACCACTTAAATGAAACATTAATACATGTGCCACATTAAAACCACTACCTAAAAAGGGCGGTAGAAATTTAGCCCAGTGGCAAAGTGTTTGCCTATGAGTATAAGACCCTGGGTTTGGTCCTCAGCTCTGGAAAAAAAAAAATAAACAAAAATGAAAAGGGATGAATGGGATCTAGCTCAGTTAGGAACATCATTGTCTACTAATGCATGAAGCCCAGCGTTTCACCCCCAGCACTGTGTGAACTGAGTATGGCTGCTCATGCCTCTAATATCAGTAGTCCTGAGGTAAGAACAGGAGGAGCAGGAGTTCAAGGTCATCCCTGGCTACACAGTGAGTTCAAAGCTACCCTGCAATACATGAGAGCCTACCTCAGAAAATAATTAAAAGGAAAAAAAAAACCCGACACATTTTGGCACTTCTCTTCTCCTTTCAAATGTAGATCACCAGACCAGCCCCAGCTGCCCCACAAGCTGATCTTGTTACACAGGGAGGAAGGGACCCTCTGGACCAGAGGACTGGAGGTCACTAAGGGCAGAGCCTGGCGAGTGAGGTACAGATTTGGCTCTCTATTGCGAAGTTCCTAGCCTCGGCATGCCTCGACATGATGAATGCCGCACTGTGCCTCATTTCCTGCCCTATTTCCATATTCCCCGTGCTGAAGAGAGCCCTGTCTGTGGAAAGTTCTCCACCAACTCGTTACCTGATGGGTTTCACTGAGGCTGACGATCGATCACAGGCTCTGCATTCTCATTAAGAGTTTGAGGGTGCTCATTCCCTAATCCTTCACTCTGCCTGAATTTGCAGGGCTGTTTCCCCATTATGAGCAGTTTCTTATCATCAACCATCTGATTATCTTTGAATATAATTCGTGCTAGAAAGGCAGGAAGATCAAAGCTGGGCTCTCCCTCCTTTATTATTCAGAGGGATGAGATGGTATCCTAGCAACTTGCAAAGGTGACCCGCTACATCTTACTTGGCATATCATTACATCACTTAGAACTCATCAACTGCTCTTTTCTTTCTCCCTTTTAAGACAGGGTCTCAGGTATCTCATGCTAATCTTGACCTTGCCATGTAGCCAAGTAATTGTGACCATTTCATCCTCCTGCCTCCATCTTCTGAGTGTTGTGATTATTGGGTGCAGCAACATACCACGTTAATGTGGCGCTGGGGATGGGACCCAGGACCCAGGACCCAGTCACTCTCGTGACTGAGCTGCACACCCAGCCCCATGGACTGTTTTCTTTCATTCATCTGACTTTAAGCCACTGTAGCCAGTGTTCCTTCGATGCTGCCTGGGGATCGTCTGAAGTCCAGATGCCACCCCTGTGGTCCTTCCTGGATCCCCTGCCTTCCCTGCAATCTGACTTTCTCTAGGAGGGGGTTCTTTAATATGGAAAAAGATGTCTGGGGAAACCTGGTAGGAAGGCTTGCATACTTATGACCCTCATCAGGCTGGCTTAATTTTTGGTCCTTTTCCAAGCACAGAATTGAAAACATTGTGTGTGATGGTATATAGTATATGGTGGTGGTGGTATGTGTGTGTGTGTGCGTGTGTGTGTGTGATGTAGATTGTGTATGGAAGTCAGAAGACGACTTCGGATGCCATTCTTTGGGTATCATCCACCTGGTTTTCTGGAGACTTGAAGCTGAGCTGACTGGCCAGCAGGCTCTAAGGACGCACCTTTCTCTGCCTCCCTCCCCCACCACCCCCAGTGCTGGGATTACAGGCTTGCACCAACATGCCTGGCTTTTTGCTTGAGTTACTGGGATCAAACTCAGGTCTTCGGGCTTGCATGGCGAATCCTTTAACCCATGGAGCCATCTCCCAGGCCAATATTTCATTTTTACGACTTCACTAATACCCCTTTCAGCCTGAAGATCACCCAAGGTCTCCACACCAACGCCGTAAATATGCCTTTCTTGTGTACAGATATCTTGGCTCGTTTACATCCCTCTGACAGTCTCAGATAACCATGTAAACATTCTCTACTGCACTGTTTGCTCTCGGTGTTTTGGGTGGTTGGCAATGTTCCGCTCTGTGGGTTCTTTTCTTAAAAGGCATTCAACTGTGTCAACTTTCTCCTGGTCTCTGCTGAATCCAGGAACTGTATCCTTCTTCCAGGTTAAGAGAAAGTATTCTCTGCTTCTGGCTTTCACTACATTTTAAACAGAGAACATCTTTCACTGGAAGGAAAGCAAGCCTTTATCCACGTAATCCCGGCAGGTTTGCATGGGGCCGAGTCCCTACTCTTCATTCGGAGAAAACTCTATCTCCGCTCTGGGGCAGGGCACAAGGTTACTGCCATCGTGTCTTGGAAAGTTTATGCAAGCATAGTTTTACCTCCTGGTCCTAACACAGGTCCCTGCTTTAGCTGATTGGCTGGCACTTCTTTCCATACTCAGGATTTCCATAGCAAAGTCAAACCCCAGGCAGACTCTAATCATGTCTTGCCGCGCTGACAGCCATCTGTTACCTGGTGAGGCAAATATTAGTTTGTTCCCTGAACTGTGCCCCTGGGACAGGTGGCAATAACAGGACAATATAACTCCAATAATGATAATGTCTATCATATACACAGCATGCTCTAGCCAAACTCTCTGGGCTCAACAAAACATTTAAACAGGTAATTCTTCCCCCCACCCCACCCCATCTCTCCTTGTCTCTGTCTCTCTCTGTCTGTCTAACTCTCTCTGTTAGATTTTGTGTGTATGTGTGTGTGTGTTTGTGGGTGTGCATATGTGCACACATGCACATAGAGGTCAGGGGATAATTTCGGGCATCACTCCTAGGCACCATCTATTTTTTAAAGACACTGAGTGTGTTTGGCTGACTGGCCAATGATCTTCTGGCATCCACCCATCTCTCCTCTTCCCAGCACTGGGATTACAAGCACACACTGTCACACCTACCTGGCTTTTCCCACGAGTCCTAGGAATCCAACTCAGGTCTTCTCATACACTCTAGCAACAGAGGCATGTTCCCAGTCCATAAACATGAGCTGATTTTTAAAATTGTGGCCTCACCAGCTGGATATCCCTCCTAATTATTTTTTTTTCCCCCAGACCTAATTCCCAAGGATTAGTCTAACATGTTCACTGAGACATTTAGGGAACCCAAGAAAGGATCCCCTCTGGACAGCTGTGTAAGCCATTGAGAGACAGCCACAGAAGGGAAAGACAGCTCAAGCATTTATAGGGCCTTGACTCAGCCAACCAATTAAGACTGACATTTCAGAAATTGTTTTAGCATAGAAATATCTACATGAAATCATACTGATAACTTTGGATAATTTCTCTGTCCTTAGCCTTCAAATCAATGGTTTTCTTCACTTGCTCTTACATTTCAAGAGTAGAGACTTCCGTCATCATGGGGGTGGGCACTTAATTTATAACTTAACTTTAGCACAAACACCGTCTAGTACGGTACTTGGTTTTACAGTCCGTGCCTAATTAGAAATAAAGCAAAAGCAGGGAAATGGTGAGCAACAGTAGGAAACAGAGGTGACAGGAAATGGCTGTCATGGAGAGCTCTCCGAACCCAGCAGCAGGGCCAGAGAGTGCCTCATCCCAAGCAGGATTTGTAACACCCATCCATCATGTCGGCGAACTGTCATGAACCGTAGGAGCACAGAGAGAGGTTGGCTCCGGTAGGAATCTCCCCCTTCAGACCCAAGCATGTTTGAGAAGAAGCTGGCCCCGTGACCCTGTGGCAGAGAAAGGAGACTGGCAAAACAACCAGGTATTGTGCCTTGACGAGAGCGAGAGGGGGAGTTCTTTCCAGGCAAGGTTATTGTTTATTGTGTGCTTGAAAATGTCTCAGGTGGGAATGGCAGCTGTAAGAGGCTCTTGGTGGAGGTCCCAGCATGACTGTCTCTCCCTCAGCCAATTTCTATGGCATGCTGGAAGACCCAGTTCGATGACCATACCTGTTTGCTCTATCAGGTTACTCCAGCTGTCTGCTGCACACTCTAAGTACCCAAGATGATGTTTTCCAACCTACCTGCCTTTTTATTTTTTTTAAACTTTTTGCTTGCTACATGCTCAATAAAGTCACTCATTTGAAACTAAAACTATAGCTACTGTGGGTGATTCTCTAGACCACATAGAAAAAGCTCTCACTGCACAAGCTTATTAAATACCACACAAACACTGCCAAGGGCAGCAAAATAGTCCGAGTCCAGGAGCTAGGCGGCCAGCAAAGTATGAAACTGAGTTTAAAATAGTCCTAATTCAGAAAAGGCAGGCATGTGTGTGGTACGCGTGTGTATTCCTATGTGCGGGTATATGTACGCATCTGCGCATGTATGTGTGTATGCTGTGCGTGTAGAGGCAAGAGGTTAGTTATGTCACTGAACTTTGTATGCTAAGCCAGAACTCGGCATATTTTGCATGCTGAACTTTGTGCTTGAACCAGAACTCACTGATGTGTCAACTCTAGTTAGGCAGAGCCATCTCTGCCCACTGGGTGGGCGGGGCGAGGGTTGGAGGCGGAGCTGGAACTGCAGGCCACGCCCCTGTTCTTACTTGTCATTCCCACATGTTCTGGAGATCAGAACTCCACCCTCTAGCTTACAGGGCAAGTGCCGAACCCACTGAGCCATCTCCCCAGCTCTGAGCTCACTTTTTCTTTTAAAAGCTCCCTGCTCAGTCGGGCAGTGGTGGCTCACACCTCTAGGAGGCAGAGGCAGACAGATCTCTGTGAGTTTGAGGACAGCCTGGTCTATAGATTGAGTTCCAGGACAGCCAGGGCTGCACATAGAAATCCTGTCTCCAAAAAAAAAAAAAAAAAGCAGCTTCATGCTCAAATGATTAAGATTGAACTCTGTGGAAAGAACTGGGTTGACATGGAAGACCTTGTTCCTCTTCAGGATGCAATGGCCCCCTAGCAGCATGGATATGGTGCTGGGACACGTTCAATGACTGCTCATTTGAAGGTGATCTGCAGGCCTTTCCCTTGTGGCTTCTACTGGTAATCTGTATTGAACACTTTTCTCTAGGACATCTCTAAGTCTCTTCACAGAAAGTTCATGTGGGTTTTCAATTCCAACTACTGAAAAAAAATTATTCCCAAGGAAAATTTTCAAAGACCCATACTTTTTCAGCTAAGGGTCCTGAGAATCGCAACCCCAGATAAATGGTTAGCTAATTAACCTCTGCACCTGCCTCTGGTAGCTTTCTGAAAGGCAGGGTCCACCCAGCAATACTCACGGAACATGGTGTAAAACTGCTGCGGGTTCAGATTCCACTTTCCCCAGGGGGTCTTGTGGCCTTTCGACTGGGCATAACTCGCATGATTGAACTCAGGCTCTGTTCCAAAGGAGTCCAGCACCCGGAGCATGCACCTGCAAGGAAAGCAGTGCGTGTCAGACTATAACCCCGGACGGTGTGGTGCGGGAGACAGAAGCAGACAGACAAACCCTTCAAAGTAAAACTGCCACTGTGAAGAAGCTGAGGTCTTACTTTCTTACTTGTTCATTTTGCAATTATGTTTATGATTCTGGGAGTTAAACCAGCTCCACCTGCAAGCGAACTAAACTCTCCACTTCTAAGCTACATCCCTGACCAGGTGGTTTTGGAGTCTTAACCATGACAAGCATCCATACCTCCAAAGAAGGTGTCAGGCGCCCAGACAGACAGAACAGGCTAGCCACTGAAGGTGGCCCAAGGCCCATGGATGCTGGAGGGGGCCTGCAGGATCCATCGCACTGAACTTAGTGACTAAAGAACGCGATGAAAGAAACAAAGCACTATTATCTCTACAGATCTTATTCTGCTTAGAGCATAGGACGTGCTGCAGAGGCTTGTAGCGTTGGTCAACCTTCCCATCAATTAACTAGATCATTTGACTTCAGGTGATGCCTGTGCCACAGCTACAAGTATCTGCTTCATACTGGAAAGGCACCCCTCACACTGGTATGCTGATGTCATTTGAAGGCAGGGTTTGGGGGGATAATTAGGGATAGACACGGGCCCAGGATGCCACTAGTGGCTTTACGAGAAGATGACTAGAGACTCAGGCCAGAACTTTTTCAGTAGGATACGGCCTTCCCTGGATGGGGGCCATTCCATCTTGGAGTTTTCAGCTTCCAACAGTGCACAATAAATTCCATTTTACAATAAACGAGTCTGGCTCCAGTATTAGGTTGTAGTAACACAAAACAGACTTCAATCTCATCTAGTAGGCAGGGTTGGCTTTTATACATCCAACTATAACGAATTAGAACCTGATTGCTAGATTGACTAGAAACTGATGCAGTACAGTAGAGTCTCATTGGTCATTAAACTGAGCCAAACCTGTCCTTAGTGTAGCTGTGATCTAAGAGTTGACTTTTATATTCTGTGGTGTGCCTGGGTATGTGTTTGTTTGTGTATGTGCATATGTGCACAGGGGAGAATGAATGTGTGCTGGGTGGCGGGAAGGTAGGTCAGGGGTCAATTTGGGAATAACATTCTCCAGGGGCCATCTACCTTGGCTTCTTTTGAGACAAAGTCTCTTGCTGACCTGAAATTTGCCCAATAGGCTAGGCTGGCTAGCCAGGGGGACCTAGGATCTTCCTGTCTCTAACACCTCACCGCCCCAGCACTGGTGTTAAAAGCATGTACCACCATATCCAGCTTTGTCATGTGGGCCCTGGGGCCAGAACTCAGGTCCTGAAACACCGCACAACACTTACTTCACTGACTGAGCTCTCTCCCTAGCAAGGTTTCACATTCTCAAATGATTTTAAAAGACACCACAGAGGGAAATTCTATGAAGCTCACTCATATTTCCACAATGGAAAACAAAGTTTTCTTGGAACCTGGCCACATTCTGCTGTGGACAGTCTGTCTGTAACTTGGTGAGTGTCTTCAAGCTGTGGCGGCACAGCGGAAAAGCTGCGGCACAGATGACACCCGGTTGCAAAGCACACACTAATCACAAGAGGGTTTTTACAAGAAAGCCTTCTGAGCACAGGTGGGGCGGGCACAGGACGGCTGGGAGGGAGGAGTCAGAGAACGCACGTTATTGATCGCGGTTGCACTGACTGGACTGAGGATTTTCAAAACATGTAAAGGAAGCACGCGAGGCTGGCCAATGGGGACAGTTGTTCCCTGGCAGTAGACCGCTGAGCAACTTCCACTGACTAAATAAAACGGAAGCCCACGTCTAGGACAGATAGTGGCAACACTTCTAAGGGTTCTTTTTTCTTCCTTTTCTTATTACCAGGAAACTACGCTAAATTTTGGTAAATTTTCACTTTGAGGTAAGATTCTGAAAACAAAATAAAATAAAACCAGCCAAGTCCAGATTCCAGATTCCATCCTCCAGGGAATACAACTGTCAACTGAAGTCTCTGTGCGCTCACCTTGCTGCCAGTTGTCTACACAAGGAAAAGACAAGTGGAGGGAGGGGCCTGGCCTCGGAGTGAGCCGCGCTGGGACAGCGTTCTCACTTGGATTCTTACGTGGCTTTCTTGGATCCACTCTCAGCATAATGATAGGTCTCTCTTTTGGGGATATGTATATTCACGTGTGCATATGTGTGTTTGTGTGTACATATGTGTTCACGTGTGTGCATATGTGTTCACAGGTCTGCATGCATATGTGCATGCAACCATGTGGAAGCGAGAGGTCAAATTCTGGTGTCAGTCCTCAGAAGCCACAAACGTGGGATATAGAGACAGGAGGGCTTCTAGTTCAAGGTCCTCCTTGGCTACATGTTAGACCTGTGTATAAACTACATTTATACCTGTGTTAATCTTTATGCCATTGCTTGGATGCCCTCTGTGTGTCTGAAACATCAGGAACCTTCTAAGGATTTGAACATGTATGTGTCCCAGTGCCCAAAGTAGCTGGCCTTTCTCTAAGAGGGACCTCGGCAGCAATGCCAAATGATTCCTGGAGCATTCTTATTGATCAAGGCTACACTACAGTGAGAAAGATACTCAGAAGCACAAGGCCTACTTCCTAGTTGGGAATGCGGTGTGAAAGCTGGCATGCTGCCACCCACTGGTATCTCACATTCTTTTGTACTCTCAACACTCAGCAATGGATTTCTGTGGAGCAGAAGGGGGGTGTGTTCTGTAATACATGCTAGGGTACCAGTAGTCTGTCAGCATTTAATAAGTTCAATCAAATGTCCTAGGTTTTCCAAGTGTTTTTCAAAGGTCACGCAAACAGACAGAAAGGGCTTATTGCTCATTGAGAGATCTGAGGACACATTATGGTATGCAGTCCTCGTCACCTGCCATCAAGCAAGATGACCACAGTCTGACAGCCTCTTTTGTGTGCATGCCTCTACATGTGAGCATATGTACCATATATGTATGTATATGCACTTTTGTGAAGTGTGTGTACATGTATGTGTGCCTGAAAGCCAGAAGTTTCTTAATAGTTCCCCGTCTTATTTTCAAAGACTGAATCTCTCAGTGAACTTAGAACTCACCGAGTTGGCTAGAGTACTTGGCCTGAGAACTTCAGGATCCTCCTGTCTCCATTTCCCCATGCTGGGATTACAAATGCACACTATCCTACTGGGCCTTTTGGATGCAGAGATCCAAACTTAGGTCCTCATGTTGTACACCAAGCACTCTGCCGATGGAGGCATCTCATTGGCTCCCCTCCATCCTTTGATTATTTTTTTGAGACAGGGTCTCATGTAACCTAGGCTGCCCTCACATAGCACAAGTGCTCAAGGATCACCTTGAGCTTCGGTCCTCTTGTCCCTACCTCCTGAGTGCCAGGATGACAGGCAGGCGCTGTCACACTGGTTTATTAGGTGCTGCGATTGAACCCAAGGCTTCACATACAATAGGCCAGTGTGATACAAATGGAACTCTATCCCTAGGTGCCACTTCTCATATTTAAAGGGAAAGAAGTAGGCAAGAAAATTTCTAGGAAGCCTGCTTGTCATTTGATGAAACTGCAGCTTTGCTACAAAACAAAGACTGAGGGCTAAAGTGCCAAGGGACCTCCTGCTGTTTCCGGCTAATTCAAACCATTATGGAAGAAAGAAGGAAAACCATTATGCATATCCATAAGCCCTGAGAGATGGAGCATTTTCACACAGCAAGCATCAAATACCAATCAACAGTGACCATTTTAATAACAACATGGCCTTTCTTAATTGACCCACATCACCACCGAGGATATTTTCCCATTAAAACAGCCCTTCTTAATATCAAGGACATGAGAGTCTATGGAGGCCCAGTTTTCTTTGCATGTTTTCTAGATTTCTATAGTTCATAAAATGACAGAAAGGAACAACTCTGACTGCCTTTCCTGAAGGCTATCACCTTAGGAAAAAAAAATTATGTTTACAATATGGCTTATTAACCAAGAAAGATGGTTATTTCTACATAATTAAAAGAAGTGATGGCTTGTGATCTGGGAAAAAGAAAACAATAACAGGGGAAATATGATATCAAAGAGAGTGGAGCGCCAGAGCTGAGGAGAGGGTATAGTGTGCATGGTGCTTGGTGCCCACTTGGAAACCCAGTGCTGGGGAAGTAGAGGCAGGGAGATCCCTGGGGCTCACTGGCCGGCCAGCCTACCCTATGGGGTCATTGAAAGACTGTCTCAAAATTAGGTAGAGAGTGTTTCTAAAGAATGACACCCAAGGTTGTTCTCTGTCCTCCATATGCATACATACCTATACACATGTGTATATGAACATGCAATACATATACATATGCACAAAAGAAAAGGCAAATAAAAAGGACAAAGCATTATCTAATCAAAACTTTTCTAAAAATAAAAAGAATGGTAATATTCCAAGGAAAGGGAAAGGACACAGAGACTTTAAAACCAGCATATTCAACAGTCAATAAAATCATCACAGACAAAATACAGTCAAATACTTTGAACATCACAGTCATTCAAAACAATCAGCAAAATCAACAGCCAGCCGATACAATCAAGAGTCAGCCAGTACAGCCGGCCGGCATAATCAACATAGTCAACAGAGTTGGCATAGTCAGCAGTCTGCACAGCACAGTCAACAGTTAGTCAACAATCATTGTGCACAGCCAGCACAGTCAACACAATCAAAAAAGGTGCAGTCATTCGACAGTCAACATACACATTGACAACAGCCACCAGTCACATCATTCAACAGTCAACAGAGACAACACAGTCAACACAGACAACACAGTCAACACAGACAACACAGTCAACACAGACAACACAGACAACACAGTCAATAGCCACTAAAGTCATTCAACACAGTCAGCAGCCATTCAACAGTCAACACAATCATTCAAAGTAGCGAACACATTCAACAGCCAACAGTCAGCCACAACAGTCAACTGTCATTCAACAGTTAATACAATCGCTCAGTCATTCAACATAGTTAACACAGTCAAAACAGAGCATTCAGACCCTTCATACAGCTTTGGTCCCATCAATTCCTTTGCTGTAAATATTTTAGTGCTCAATGAAAAATTCTTGGCTGCTGGGGGCAAGTTTGAAAGGGGATTTTTTGTTTTGTTTTGTTTTTTGTTTTATTTTTCGAGACAGGGTTTCTCTGTATAGCTCTGGCTGTCCTGGAACTCACTCTGTAGACCAGGCTGGCCTTGAACTCAGAAATCCACCTGCCTCTGCCTCCCAAGTGCTGGGATTAAAGGTGTGTGCCACCACTGCCGGGATGAAAGGGGATTTTTATAGAGAATGGATACCACTAGACTTGGGATTTTTGAGAAAATTCTTTGTATTTTCACTTCTCATTTTTGTCTGCCTTGTAAAGGAATTCCAGTCTGAAATAATCTTGGAGGTTTAAAGTTAAAAAACACTAAACATAGCTAACAGGAGAGATAAAGGCCTCCTTTATGCTATTCATGGATTGGATTAGTTACAGTGTGTGATGGTTCATCTTGATTGACAACTTGACTGAACTTGGAGAAATGCCAAGGAGATTGCCAAGCATGCTTCTAGATGTGTGTGTGTGTGTTTGTGCGTGTGTGTGTGTGTGTGTGTGTGTGTGAATGTATCTCCAGAGAAAATTAACCAAAGGGAAGTTCTACCCTGAATGTGGGTGGCACCATCCTGTGGGCTGAGGGAGGTGGGGGGGGCAGACAGAATACAGAGGAAAGAGAAATCCTGTAGTCAAGGCACTTTTTTCTCTCTGCCTCCTGACTGCTACAATAGAGCTGTCCCTGGAACACTCTCCCCACCACAATAGACTGAAGCCTTTGAAACCATGAGCCAAAATAAGACTTGTGTCCTATAAGGTATCCTGCTCAGATATTTGGTCAAATTGACAGAAAATTAACACAGAAGACCACGTAAAAATTTTTTTACCCATTAGTTGCAACGAGGAAACAAATGGAAAGGGGCTGGAATGCAGCTTATTAGATAGAGTGTCCAGCCCGTAATAAGTCCTGGGTTCCATCCTATCCTTAGCACTGAAAATAATCAGTTGTTGTGGCTCACGGGACAGTTAACCTAAAGTAAGCCACACAGCTGCAGAAATAGTAAGAGAGACCATGCCTCATCAAGGTGGAAGGTGAGATCATCCAAACTCCAAAGGCTGTCCTCTGACTTCCACATGTATGCTGTGGCATGCCTGTACACACACTCACACAAATGCACATGCGCGCACACACACATACACACACACACACACACACACACACACACACACACACACATGAGAAAAATCATTTGATTAAATGCACGAGATCCTCACAGGTATACAAAGAGAGGGATGCTAGGAACTGGGGAAGATAAATGAGGCTGGAAGATAAACACACAGTCGGTGAAAATAACCTGAATTTCATTAGGAATGGGAGGTATACTCCTACAGATGATAAGGTAATATTAAATTATCCTTAAGGTTTTTGTTGTTGTTGTTGTTTGTTTGTCTTTGTTTTGAGACAGGGTTTCACTATGTAGCTCTGGCTGTCCTAGAACTCACTATGTAGACCAAGCTGGCCTGGCACTCACAGAGATCTGCCTGACTCTGCCTGGAATTAAAGACCTGTGCCATTATACCTGGCTGGACACACTATTCTCAGAATATCAATATAAATAATAAACAAGCCCAGGAAACACACAGTCGGTGAAAATAACCTGAATTTCATTAGGAATGGGAGGTACACTCCTACAGTTCATAAGGTGATATTAAATTATCCTTAAAAAAAAAAAAAACCGAAAAAACAAAAAACAAAAACAAACCAAAGACAGAAACACCTACCAGCACAATCCTTATTAGGGGCAGAAAGGTCTTAGCATGTAGTACTTACTGGTAATGAACCCAGGATGGTCCTAGTGTTTTCTTAAATTGAGCAAGTCCCACAATGTCGATATAAATAAGCTCAACGATTCTGTCTCCTACAGTTGGACAGCCAGACCGGTTTCCAACAACCTTCTTCATAATTCTGGAGTGAGGCAAACGGGAAAGAAAAGAAAAAGGCATCAATAACATTACAATACTAAACCTGGCAAATGTGATAGGTTCAAATCACAGCTCCAGTCCCTATTAGAGATAACGGGCTGATGATCGAAACCTCTCTCAACTCTTCATAGCTCCTACTAGGACCCTTCAAAATTAGATGCTGGGAAGCTGGTGTATAAACACAGCCTGTGTAGTTGAGAAGCAGTGTTACCCATCTCCACTGCGGAGTAGACATGAGTTAGCTAACCCGAGTCATCTCTCTGAATCTTGCTCTCATTAGCCTTCAGGGTTGGGAGGGAGGACTGAACACTGCTATGCTGATATTTCCTCCAAATTCAAAGATTCTGATCCGGAGAGGGGCTCTTTAAGATTCAGGAAATATAACCTACAAGGTTCAGGAAGTCCATGAGACTCACAAGTCCCAAGAAGCTCCTGAAACACAAGATTCTCGAGGACCCTCCCCAAGGTCATACAAGCAGAAACAACGGCTTAGGAGAGAAGATCCTCTGGCCAGTAGATTATCTGCAAGTCATTCAGGCAACCTGAGGAGTTGTCAGCCATGCTGGGGTGGGCCTTTTAGTGATGCACCTGCCTTTGAATCACCATGCTCCTTCTAAGAACCCTTCACCCACAATCCTGGTAAGTAACCCCAATGGATTCACTGATTTACCAAAATGGACTTGGATGGACTCACTTCTTTCGTCTTTCTTGGCGTCCTTTCTGGTGTGAACAGATGTTCACATGTCCCCAGAAAAAGTCACACAATGAATGCAAAAACCTATGATATCCTCTCACTCTCGTTTGTAATCCCTAAACACCTTCATTTCCCAGGCCCTCGGCTCTAGTTACTCCCTCCATGGTCTTGTTGTTTCCAGTGACTCCTTACAGAATGGGCTCTATGGCTTAGATGTTCTCCTTGTCTTGTCATTCAGCCACTGACCCACTTTTCGACCCTGACATCTCTAACTGCCCATGTGCTAACAGAATGACATCGTATGTGACTGGTATATGAATCCTGATTGGCCAGAATAAGTCTGAAGGGTAACTGCTGTACACCCAGAAACCAGGCACCACCTTTTCCTCTTGCCCCTGTTCATATCACACAGTAAAATTTAACCAATTTACAAAGCGCCACTTGCAAGTGACAGTGGTCACAAACCATCTCCAGTCTTCACACTCACTGCTCCAGGCCCCTTCTGTCCCTTCTCTGGGCTTCTGAAAATCTCAAGGCCCACTGAAGCGATTTCTCCCGAAGACTTGGAAAAGGTCCCATGAAAGGCTGGACGATAAATACTTTCACCTTTGCATATTCAACATAGCCAGGCTATGCTAGTGCTATGAGTAAGCACTAGGCACACAGGGGGTGAGATTCAATGGTGAACGCTCCCTGTCCTTCCATTCTAGTATCCACACCTCCATCAGCATCAACAGAATTACAATTAGTATGCACACTGCTTAACGCATCAGTTGTGATTATCGAAAGACTGGCAGCTGAGCACACAGGCCATCTCTGAGGCCAGACAGAGTGGCTGCAAAGTGCATGATGTCCTAGGTTTCGTGTTCTGCATATTTTAAAGCAAGCAGGAAGGCAACAGGAGACAGGCTGGCAAAGGAAGAGGAGAACGGGTTGGGGCGCAGAGGACCTCAAGTTCATCTGACTTTGAAGGAGAAAGGAAAGGCTGAGTACAACGGCAGTGCAGACGTTAGATACCAGGCTCACATCCAGGCCCCTGCATGCTACCCAGAAATCTCAGAGAGCTCGTGCTCAGTCTGAGCACAGTTTCCTCAGCTATAAAACACAGATGGCAAGAGGACCTACTTCCAGGTACTAACGCTTAAATGTGATACAACGTACGGGCTGCCAGGATAGAAGCACCCACAGTGGAAGGAGAGACCTGACCCCTGAAAGCTGTCCCTCTGACTTCCTCGTACACCATGGTACACACCTGCCCACATGTGCACACACGCAACCATTGAACAACAACAACAACAACAAAAATAAAGCCACACAGTGTTTAGTACAGAAGACCCAGTAAGTGGCTCAGTATATAGTTTTAATAGCTGCCATCAGTGCTGGGTGGGGCTGAGCTGGCACAGAGCCCGCCTGGCATGCTCAGAGCCCAGGGTTCCTCACCCAGTGCCATATAAGCTGGACACAGTGGTGCACACCTGTAATTCTACCCAGCACTGAGGAGGTGAAGGCAGAAATCAGCAAGTCGAGGTCATCCTCAACTATATATACTGAGTTTAAGGCCAGCCTAGGCTACAAAGACCTAGTCTCGGTGTTAAAAAAAAAAAGGTCCCGATCAACACTATTGCTGGCATAATTCTTGGTATTTCTGCTGTAAGCCAACCTCTATCATGGCGCTCAGCATCTGGAGAGCAATGAAAAGACTGCTAAGGCTATCTTCAGACATTACTGCCAGCAACCTTGGTGTATCAACAGTCCAGTAGGAACAGGGTTGAATATAGATAGCTGCTTTTTAACCATCTCCACTATTTCTAGACTTCTCCCAAAGGTTGGCACAGCAACAGGACCACTTGTGCGCCGGGTTAGAAGTCTCTGCAGGCAGTTTTTGGGGGACTGTGGGGACTCCAGTTCATCTGTTCAGCCAGCTGTAGTAACTGGAAAGGGACTGAGAGGGGGTGAGAGCTGGATGCAAATCTCAGTGGGAGAGAAGACTCAGGGAAGAGAAACAGCCTGAGCGAGAAGCTAGCTAATTGTGAAAGGGTTGGAGCCGGGCTTTCGGGAAATCTATTTTACACATATTAAATTACAAAACAGGAACTGGCCCTGCTTCAGGCTTTAGAAAGCTTGATGTTGAGCAAGCAGTAGTATGAGTTTTGGCAAGAGGCAGAGAATTAGGCGAGTCAATAGAGTCTTGGGCTGCAGATGTTGGGAACACCTGGAACGGCAAAGAATAAGCTCTTTAGCTCGAGTTGTCCTGGCATTCATTTATGAGGCCCCGGGAGCCTGCAGCGCCAATGAAAACATATTATCCTTTTCATAGTGTTTGTATTTAGCTCCTGAAAATAATCTTCTTATCGGCTGTTTAGAGAATTATCACTCTCCTTTTCCCCCCACAAGAAATTGTACACTAATAGAAGGGCTTTATAAGTTTACTATTTCGTTTTTGTATTCTGATTTTCAGATTGAAAAAGTAATTTCCTTACTCCTTGAGCTCAGCCAGTGAGGCTGAGATCCGGATGTCATGGCCCAGCAGGTACAGAGATGTGATTAGGTCACTCCACTGAACTAGTTCACCCAGAGGGCCACCACTGAAGGCTGTCTCTGCAATCTTGAAGCCTGATTCCTTGGTCAGGAGTCCCAGGTGAACAAGGATCTGCGAAACAAAGAGGAGACACTGACTTCTGGAGCCATGCTCAAAATGCACAGAAAGTCTCTGCTAAGGCACTGTGCATACCACAAAGGAGTCAGGCAGCTCCCAAGGAACCACCGAGGTCTCAGTATGGGGAAGGAAAGAATTTTCCACTGTTTTAGATAAAAAAAAAAAAACCATGAGCTGCCCTTGGTAGAGTCATGAGTGTGAGTTATAGACAAATGAACATGGTTTTTAAAAATGGAATATATGGCTGGGTCAGTCAGGAAAGAACTTGATCAACAAACGTGAGGTCCTGAGTTCGAATTCCTGGAGCCCGATGCAAATGCTGGACGCAGTGATGCATGCTTGTAACTCCAGTGCAGAAGAGATGGAGTCGGCTGCACAGGCTGGCTATTGTGTCCCAGGGATCACCTCAGTGGGCTTGACACGGCATTTTCATGTGAGATCTGGGCAACGAACTCAGGTCATGGCCGTGTGGCAACTTCTAACAGTTGAGCTCTCTGCGCAGCCCTCAGGTCTGCTGCTGAAGCATAGTCTAATTATGATCCATGAGGTTTGTTTGCTTTTTAAATAAAATACCATGGAAATAAGCATAGTTAATGTTCCAATGAACTTTAGTCTCTGACTATTCAACCAACCCAGTTTGGCGCTGGGGAGGCTGTTGCGGTGGGTACCTCCATTCTCTGGCCAGAATCCTAACAGCCTCTGGTAGCTTTTCTGCTCTTGGATAGAAGAAGATGTCCTAAACTCATCAAGTGCAATTTCTGTCTCAGATCTTAATGAGCCATTTCACTTATCCCACCTAGTGGAAACAGCATTTACAGATCAAAGGCCAGTTCTCAAGGGACTCTACATAATTGCTATTTGGAGCTTTTTCCAATGGCCCTAGCTAGAAACCTCATTTCCCCTCAAAGACACAGCAAACTATGGGTTCTTACTGGAAGTGGCAATTTAAACGTGTATGTGTGTGTCTCTGTGTGTGTATAAATATATATAAACACATATTTACATTCCTTCGATTATTATCGTCCATCTTTTGCTGGTTATTTACTTTCTTTTACAATGAAAATTCCACTTTGTACAGACAGGAACATGGTAAGTCACTTTCTATACTCTAATATTCACAATGGCTCTATTAAATTTTTTCAAAGTGCTCTTAATTCAATTCACTGTGTTCTGCAGCAACAGCAGTCCTCCCTTGTGAGCTTGCATCAGAACTGATGTTGACATGGTCAGGTCAGCTGTTACATTTTCCTTATGATTTTTAGATTTTTATTCTTTTTCTCTTTTTAAAATTGAAAATATATTTTTTTCATATAACACAATTCTGATTATGGTTTTTCCACCAGAAACTCCTCTTAGCTCCTCCCCACTTCCCTACTCATTCAAGTTCACACTTTCTCTCTCTCTCTCTCTGTCGTATAAACAAGAATCTAAAAAATAATAATAAAGTAAAAATGAACAATTCAAAATAGGGCAAAGCAAACGACCAGAAAAGAAGTGAGGTGCAGCTTTTTTTTAATTAAAAATCTTACTGGGCAGTGGTGGTGCACGCCTTTAATCTCAACACTTGGGAGGCAGAGGCAGGCGGATTTCTGAGTTGGAGGCCAGCCTGGTCTACAGAGTGAGTTCCAGGACAGCCAGGACTACACAGAGAAACCCTGTCTCGAAAAACCAAAAAAAAAGAAAAAAAAATTCATCCTATGTAAATGGTTCCAGCATCAAATCAACAGGTATGAAGTCTAAGTCTGGTGTCTATGCTGGCCATACCCACTCTGTTCCTTTCCCTCCCATCTTTGACCATATAATTCTTTTCTTACTGAGGAAAAATATGTGTAGCTTAACACAGTGGTCACTGTTTGTTTCTTTTGATTTTTTTTTTGAGACAGGATTTCTCAAGTCCTGGAAGTCACTCTGTAGACCAGGCTGGCCTCCAATTCATGCCTGCCTCTGCCTCTCAAGTGCTGGGATTAAGGGTGTGTGCCACCACTCTCACTCACTCTCTCTCTCTCTCTCTCTCTCTCTGTGTGTGTGTGTCTGTGTGTGCGCATGTGTGGTGGGGGCGTACAGAGAGCCGTGTATGCAGATGTGTATGCCTGTGTACACATTCATAGGGGACAGAGGAAGACATGGAGTATGGGAAAAGAGATCCCAAAGCAAGGCAAGGCGATGCTGAGTTCATCTACCTTGATGGGCTGCACTTGACGCACGGCATCTCCTTTCCTGTTGTTTCCAAGCAAAATCAATTTTTAACCTAAAGCAGGCACGTGAAGGAACAGAATGAACAAACTCACTTTCTTCCGTTTCCTCTTCTCGAGGTTTTGTTTCTCTGCCAGAGACTTGATTGCTTGGATCCACGCGTCAGCCATTCGCCGGATCCGAAGTCTCATCCAGCGGAACTCCTCATGCTTCTTCATCATGCCGTAGAGAATGTTAAAATCCGTACGGATTTCCGCCTAGTGGGGAAGAAGAGAGACATGTAACAAAATGAGCAGAAGACTAAAATGCTAGGAAGCAAAATGATTTTCATGATAGGTCATCTTAAACCTGAGAGTCAATTAAATCCAGGATTTCAAAAGAGTACCGAGGGTGGGTGCTGGCAAGATGGCTACGCGGGGACAGGCTCTTGCCTCACAGCCTGATGATGATCTGAGTTCAATCCCTAGGACTCGCACGGTGGAAGGGAGAGAACTGACTCTTCTAAGTTGTCCTCTGGTCTCCACACGTTCATGGTGACAAGCACATGCCCACATACACACGCATACACACATAAAATAAATATAATTAAAAATACTTTAATGAGCAAGCGTTGCTAGGGCTGCAAATTGAAACAATCCTTAGGAGATCAGAGACCGAGAAAGGAAGCGTAGTCACAGGGAAGCTGTCGCTCTGCTGACGTGCAGGTCTCACAATTAGCATACAAGGTGCACCTTCAAACCCCATGTCTAAATGCATTTGTGTCTTGGGGTTGTCTGCTAAGCAGCTGACTACCAGGAAAAAGTATTCTCAGCTCCAACCGGCCAGCCAACACTCAGAGAGTTACCACAGGGCCTCCTTTGCCTCAGAGTAAGATGAGAAGCGAATGATTATCGTCTCATTTCATCCTCATCCAAACCAACAAAAATTTATGATTTTCTAAGGACTTTTAAAAGCTAGGGATGGCCTTTGCTTCTACCATAGCCAATTACAATTTAAAATTCAGACCAGAATAATAAAAGGTCCAGGGAGACTAGATTTCCTGGTATTCTGGATATGGTAGCTGGATGCAGCCCCTGATCAGAGCATAAGAGAAACATGACAATCTTGGTTTTTATTTCATAGGACACCTGAAGCATACGGAATTCATCTCTTAGCAGTCGGTATGGGTATGGTTCATTCTTAGCGTCTGTCTCCCTTCCTGCATCAGCAACCTCGCACAGGCTACCCTTGAGCCCACAGGCGCTGGCCATGCCCCCTTCCTCCTGGCTGCCTGCTTGTGTACATGACGTTTTAATGGAGCACAGCCATGCCCTTCATTACATATTACCCAGGGCTGCACTGTGTGCAAGGGCTGCAGAATTGAGTAACTGCAGTGAGATGAAATGTCTGGCAAAGAGAAGAACAATATCTTGCTTATCACATTTGTACTTATTTAGAGTGTGTGTGTGTGTGTGTGTGTGTGTGTGTGTGTGTGTGTGCAAGTCAACAGGACAACTTGTATTGGTTTTCTTTGTGGACCATGTGGGTCCACAGGAATCAACCCTGGGTCTTCAGGCTTGGCAGTAGGGGCCTTTACTTGCTGAGCCATCTCACTAGCCCTATTATTTTTGCACATGATGGGGTCTCTAGTAGACCAAGGTGGCCTTGAACTCTCTTATGTAGCCAAGGATAACCATGATTTCTAATTCTCCTGCCTTCATCTCCGAAGGACTGATGCTCTCTTTTTGCCTCTGTGGGCCCCGACATGTACATGGTGTATATGAACCCATGCAGAAAAGTACATACAAATCAAATCATTAAAAAACAACAAAGGAGCTGGGCGGTGGTGGCGCACGCCTTTAATCCCAGCACTTGGGAGGCAGAGGCAGGCGGATTTCTGAGTTCGAGGCCAGCCTGGTCTACAGAGTGAGTTCCAGGACAGCCTAGGCTACACAGAGGAACCCTGTCTCAAAAAAAACAAAACAAAACAAAAACAAAAACAAAAACAAAAAACAAAAAACAAAAACAAACAAAAACAGCGAAGGATTTACTGATCTACGGTCTAAAGAAAATGAAAATGTCCAAGCTCTCAAGATATCATTGAAAGGTCTCTGGAGTCCCTTCCTATCTTTCTAATTATACCTTCAGCCAGCATGTCCACACCTCTGACCCTGCCCACCCAACCTTGCAGTGTGATAGGACAGCCCGACTCCCCATAGAGATGTGCCTCTCTCATACTGTCCCTCAGAATACGGCTTGTCCTTTTAAATTCAGCTCATCATCTTCTCTATGGAATCTCCCTTGGCCTCCGCAGCTGAGACCATCCTTCCTCATTAATCTTCCTTAGCAGGCAAGAGAGCCCGATGACAAGCCTGGTCATTATGTACAGCCAGTCTCCTCATTAGATCACCCAAGGCCTCCACATCTGGCACCAAAGCTCCTGCCTCTCTGTGGCCCCGTCATTTAGGGACCTTCAGAGAACTGCTCCATAAATAAATCTGCGCTAACGGTTGTATGATTTGGCCAGCTAGACTTGAGATTACAGCTGGCACTTCCAAAAGGCACTGTGTGTATCCCTTAGCATCCGACCTAAGCGCACAGGTGCGAGAAGAGTATTCCAAAGTCATTTACCAGTGAGTTATGGTCAGCTTCTTCATAGGGATTTTTTGCTCTCCAAGGTAAACGAGGACACCAATTTTCAACCTGAAAAAGATAAGTCAGAAAGACTAAGTACACTGGTTCATCTTTCAGTGGATGCACACGGACAGAGGGCTAAGAACTACTTCCAACTTGCAAGGAATATGGTGTTTATATGGGATATTATTAACCAGATAGTAACCAAACTCCTGCCCAATGTAGGTGCCCTCCAAGGTGCAGAAACCTTCGGCTGAGGTCTGAGGTGCCCGTCCTACATTACAGGGAGTGGCTTCTTCCTCAACCAATCCCCACTCTTCCACAGGAGAGAGGCGTGCCCTCTGTCAAGGGGTAAGAAGATCTGAACACTTGTGCAGGGGCACTGCCATGTGAAGGAGTCACTGTGCACCACTCAATGAGTGGGCACGGATGACTCGTGATCTGCTCAGGTGTGTCTAAAGGGAACAGATGGCATTGAGGCCCAAAACATTCTTCTCTGATTTGAGGATCAGGAATGCAAACCGTGGTTGAATGCTAATTAGTCAGGGTTTGTATTCTGCGTATAAAGCAGGACGGGTGGCTCACACCCGTCATGTCAGTACCCAGGTTGTGACCAACGGCAGGAGAATCAGAGGTTCTAGGCTATATAACAAGTTCTAGGCCAGCTTGAGCTACATGAGACCCTCTCTCCAATAGCAGCAAACCAGGAATATATTACATATCTATTCAGTGATCTTATGAGAGTTCTTCCACAGAAGGATCTGTCGGTACACAAGCTGTGTCCAACCTTCTAACATTGAGGCAACCGAAGTTTACACACACACACACACACACACACACACACACACTCCATAATGCTTTAAGTAAGTCTATAATTTTGTGTGAGCTTGCATTCACAGTTCACTTGAGCGTCTGTGGCTTACAGGCTCAGGCTGAACACACCTTACAGCTGTTGGGGGAAGGAAGAAAGGAAGGAGAAAAAGGACTGGGCCTGTAGATATTTCTTTAAGAAAAGCTACCAGAGATTAGGGAAATCAGTAATTGTTAGGAAGGGACTGGAGAGATTCTAGGAAGGGGTTCTAGGCATGCATGGCTCAGAGGTTAAGAGAGACTGCTACACTCTCAAAGAGCACAGCTCAGTTCCTATCACCCAAATGGGCAGCTCACAACTACATGGAATCCCTGCTCCAGGGGACCTGACACCTTCTTCTGGCTTCCAAGGGGGCTGATCTCACATGCACATGTTGACCCCTCTTGATATATACATAATTCAAATAAAAAAAATTTCTAGGAAAGGAAAAACAAGAAATCCATTGGGTGATAGTGACATTTGCCCTATTTATGTAAAATAGCTACAAAATTTCAGTGATAGCATGGTCATCCCTTTATTAATTCATACAGCGTCACTAAGGATGGTTCAAGAACTGGCACCAGAAATTACTGCTCTTCAGTTAGGGGGACAGGTAAGATTTTACAGAGGAGCATCCTTTAAGGAGTCACCGACTCAGGGGGACCGTAGCCTTTCGGGTTGGCAGATCAATCAGACAAGAAGAAAATCTGTCTTCCAGGTCTGGGTAGGTTTTCAAAGATACATGTGAGTAGTTTCAGTAATCTAGAAGTTACTCAAAATGCAAGGTGGTATTTACTGTGGCCGAAAATAACTGGCCATATTTGCATAAAGCCATCTGCTGTGGAAAATGGTCAGAAAGCAGCTGAGCTCAGGGCAGCAAGGCTTAAGGGGTGGTAGGAAAAGTGCAAGATTCCCTTTTCTTCTTGTGGAGTAAAATTAGATTCGTGTGATGTTTGCGAGTGCCCGAGCTCACTCAGAACCCCTGCCCATGGGGAAAGCACAAGGCCTGCACTCATAAAACGAGAGAATACTAAGCTGCCTGAGGCCCGCAGCCTAAAGTACTGTGGACCTTCACCAGTATGACCATGATAGGCAACAGGCCCAGCTCCACGACTCAGGAAAACGGAGCGGAAAAGGAGCCTGACGAAGCACGACACTTCAGCCAGTCCCAGAGACGCCACACATCTGTGCTTTCTGCTCTTAGGCCAGATTGATTCACTTGGCACCAACTACATTTTAGTAAATGGACTCAATAAAACATCCCTATGAAGCATTTTTATAATATGAAGGCTTCAGACGGGTCCTGGGCTTGACTGCTAGACCTGCAACCACGCATGTAAGTGTGTTTATGAGCACGCGTGCGTGCGTGTGTGCATGCACACACACACATACACAGAGCATGATGTCAAGAACCCTTACAGATAAATACACAACTAAGTTCATTTTTAAAAATTACTTTTATCCTCACCCACTTGGATTGCCTTTGTTATGTGATATATGTATGCTTCCCTCAGTGCGCATGTGTACATGTAGATGTGTGCACATGTGTATGCATGTGGATGACAGAGGGTGATGTTGGATGTTTTTCCATTACTCTTTGCTCTTTCTTTCCTCCTCCTCCTCTCTCCCTCTCTCTCCTCCCCTCTCTCTCCCTCCCTCTCTCCCTCTCCTTTTCTTTTTGGAGACAGGGTCTGTAGGTGAACCTGCAGCTCATTCATTCAGCTGGGTGGCAAGCAAGCTCTAGGGAGCCACCTGTTCTGTCTGCCCTGCTCTAATGTTGCAGGTTCAGGCCCCGGCGTCAGCTGCTTATTATGTAGGTGCTTGGAAAGCCTAGCTCAGATCCTCGTGTGTGAGCCGCAGATGCCTGACTGATGGATATCTCCACAGCCCCTGAATAAATGAAGCCTATATAGGAACCTGTCAGGATAAAAAATAAATAAATAAATCTCCCCATGAAGAGTATAATGGGGAGAGATGAGGCAAGACTAGGACTAAGGAAACCCGACGCCACCATGGTGTGCCAGACATGGGTAATGCCCCCTCATACCTTCCACCCCGATGGACCGTCCGGGTCTTACTCTGATGAAAACATAGGCAGTCCAAGGTGATTTAAAACAGGGCTTCACTAGAGAGCTCTCAAGGCTATAATTCCTTTTGTGAGCTGATCATTTTTCTTGGTTCTTCTTCCTCTAAATCACTAGCTACCCCTTTGCTGCCTCCAAGGACATCTCTGCAAATATGGAAAATAGAGTGGTCCAATTGAGCTTTTAGGCAGCAATTTCAGCTCCTCATGTAATTGGAATGGTGGGAAAAGAGATAAAGACCTTAACCCACAGAGGGCGAGTGGCTGAGGTTGTTTTCCACCTCAAGGATGGGATAACTAGTTGATGAAATAATTAAATTATATGTAAACCAATTACCCTGTGGGAAGAGGAGGAAAAACAAACAAACAAACAAAATTATTTTCTCTTCCTGGAACCTCAGAGGATTAGCAGGATTGGAGGAAGGCCAGAGCTGGCCATAACTCAAGTAATGAGCAGACTGCCTTCCACAGGGCAACATTTTCCTAAATAAAAGTGCCATAATGAGCATTCAGGGGAAACTGCTTGTAGCTGATAACTCTACCATCCTGCCTCCCGATATGTAACTGCATTTTCTATCTGATGTGTCCAGCGTCACTTAATGATCTTGGCCCACCAGTTTAACAGCCTATCAATAAAGCTGACCCCAGGAGGGGCCCACTCCCTGACTCCGGAATCGTGCTGACTGGAAGTGTTCAGAAAAGCTACTCTCTGGCTCGCTCCCAGAGTCCATGGTTCCTGTGGCTGCCTCCGGACACTTGCCATCATGGCTGCCTCGGCCACATGTCTCCAGCTGTGGCTTTTCACTGCATGTGGCCCTCAGTGAAGAGGCCACTGCTGCTCATCCTCTCTTACCTCTCCAATCTTACGGCATACAATCTTCTCTCAGAAGCAACAACTCATCAAAGGCAGTCAGTCGTTTACCACAGTAAACAACAGGAAATGGGATGTGGGAGACAGCTCCGTGACTAATAAAGCTTTGCTACTCGTGGGTGAGGTCCTGAGTTTGATCCCTAGAGCTCATGTTAAGTATCTTGTGGGCCACTCAGTATATATGCCTGTAACGTAAGCACTGGGAAAGTACAGCCAGGAGGCATCCTGGCCAGTCTAACTGAATTAGCAAGCTCTAGTTTCAGCGAGAAACCCGGTCTCAAAAACAAAGGTGGAGAGTGACAGGAAGACATCCAACCTGCCAACTCCTGGCCCTGCACACACAACTCAGACAGGTACACACTCACAAACAGGTGTACACACGCAAAACTGAAAACCATCTGAATTCATGGTAGCAACACATCCCGGGGGTGATAAAGAGGTAGCGCCACTCGGATCACGTTCGATTTGAAGGCAAACTCTTTAGACACAAACTAATCTTTCTAGCGCACTAGCCACAGGCTGCAAAATGAAGAGGCAGCAGTGAACCCTTGCTGGCCCAGAACTTCAGAACACTAATGGATATTCAGTGGTGAGGGCTACACACATCGCTTTCTTTAGAGATGAGACATAAAATAAGACAATTTTGACATACCTCCTGGTGATTTAGACTTCTTTGAACTGAATAGGTTTTTTTGGCTTTGTCAGGAGGCTGGTGAATCAAAACAGTATGAGTTCCTAAAAGTTCTAACTGGGTCAAGCTGTTTTTTCAAGATCCACAGTACGGAAGAGTCATTGCACTCAAGGAAAAAGAAGCTGTTGGCAGATACACACAGGGCTGGAGGGAGGTGAAAGGAGGAAGCCGGGGCCTGCTAACAGGAGAGGCCGGGTAGATGCAACGCCCAGTCCTTAAGGGCCTGGTCTCTCTGGACCAATGCTCTCTTCTGTGGACAGAGCCTCAGTTTTAGTCTCATCTCTGGTTAATGTAGACGAGGCTGTTTTATCCTAGTCTATAGCTGACTCCAGGGTCTCACACTACCCCTCTCAGGTAACAAACACAATCAAAACCAACCACCAGGCATAGTAGCGGACATATTTAATCCCACTGCTCTGGAGGCAGAGGCAGGTTGATCTCTATGAGTTCTGGGCCAGTCTGGTCAACATAGGGAGTTCTAGGATAGTCCAAACTGCATAACCTTGTTTTAGAAAAATCTAAACAACGAACTAACAAAATTTCTGCCCCTGAAACTAAATGCCTAAGAAAAGAGAAACTGTCTTTGTGTGTTGTGGACTTAAGAGTGTTTCAGTCTTTTCCTTTTTGTTAATCTGCATATTATAATGAAGGTATATATGTGTTCATATGTGTGTATATGGGCCACAGATCCATCTACCTCATCCCTCCATACCTGCAGCATTCATAAGCCCAGGCATTCCACAGAGAAGACCTGGATCTATAGTTACTGTGTGCTTTCTTCTGGTAAAGAGTTTAATTTTTAAAATTTAATACATTTTTATTTTTTGAAATGAAAATATAATGACACCTTTTATCCCCTGGCATCAGGCCCTTCGCTCCATGGTGGCTATACCCTGGAACTGTGCGCCCAAGCTAGCTTTCTCTCCTTACCTTGCTTTGGTAGGATACTTTGTCCTAGCAGAGAAGAGACATTGACACACACAGTAAGGGATGAACAATAATTAATAAGGGGGAGATGTTATAATGATATAGTAGAATAAAAGTCACTCAGCGGCTGGGCAGTGGTGGCATGCGCCTTTAATTCCAGCACTTGGGAGGCAGAGGCAGGCGGATTTCTGAGTTTGAGGCCAGCCTGGTCTACAGAGTGAGGTCCAGGACAGCCAGGGCTATACAGAGAAACCCCTGTCTCAAAAAACCAAACCAAACCAAACAAACAAAAGTCACTCAGTGAATTGTTTGCTTCTAGCAATTTCTACTGAATAAAATCAGGCCTCTGTTGATTATGGGTAACTGAGAATGCTCAAAGCCAGATGCAGATGGGGCAGTGAGCATGGGGTCTAGAGAGCACCTATCATGGCCTCTCCTGGAGCAGGCAGGAACACTACAAACACAGAATGACTCAGCCGGCCGTGTGTAGGAGAAAGCCAGGGGCTGGCATGATGCTTGGGAGCCCCACTCAGGCTATGGCACAGAGAAGCTGTGACCAGTCTTCCCTGGGCCTCAGAGTGAGTGGATTCTAACAGGCTTATGCCACAGGTGCTTTACAATCCAGACTGACCCTGCTTGAGAAAAGTCACTTTTCATCACCCAGGAGAGAAGGCAAATGAACTCCTCTGTAGACGATCACACAACTAACACAGACACACCGACCTGCTTCCTCCAAAACTTCTCCTTAGATGTTCAGTGCACTCAAAACTGGTTTCACCCAGGCCGAGTCCACGTGAATAGCCAGAGGTGGGAGGCCGCCACGCCACGTTCCAGAGACCAAGCACACCACTGTTCTTTGTTGTCTAGCACGGGACTGCCTGGTTATTGTCTTCCCTGACCAAGGGCATAGTTCTGTAATTGACTCTTTCATTCTAATCTGTTTCTTCATTCTCCCTCATGAAATAATACTGGATGGAACCACTGAGTAAACTCAAAAGTCCCCTGCTTTGTGTCTCAATCTCAGTCTTAGCAGGTTTGATAAGATAAGGCTATAGCTGGGAGAAATCACCAATGTCAACAATACCAATGTCAATAAAAGGGTATGCACACCCTAGTACTTAAACTATGAACAGAGTCATTCATTCAATAAATGTACGCATCAGGCACTTCTATTTTTTTTTTTTAACAAAACAATCAAACAGTGATAAAATGATGATCAGCCAGAAAATAACGAGCGTGGATCAAACATACCACATGTATATCAACCAAAGACTTCTTAATGACAACAAGAAAAAGAAAAGAATGCAAGCAATCCAAAAACAAAACAAAACAAACAAACAAACAAAAAACCAAAACCAATCCTCTTTTAAATATTAAAAAAATGTTAGATAACTGTGGAAGCCACCTGGGAAATGAAAGTTTCTCTGGGGCCAGTGTCCTCACTGGTCCAGTAGAAAAGGAGGTTTGGGGCTAAAGCTCAGTCCCCAGGTCCCACGGGTAGGAGGAGAGCAGTGAGCCCTGCCTGAGACTGAGACTTGACCATCACATGTTATGCTAATGTTATGCCCAGGCTCCCAGACATAAAAGTAAGTAAGTAAGTGATAAATATCATAAAAACATTTCGAGGTTTCCATTGGAACTCTTTGGGTGACTGGATAGGAAATGAAAGTAATCTACAGCAGTGGACATCCCTATGAATGAAAAAAAAAAAAAAAGAAATAGAAAGGGCATTACTGCTCCTAGTTATGGTTGGAGGAGTAGGTGTATTGTAGATATTTGAGAAAACACAGCCAGAGGCAAAGAAATCTTGGAGAGTCCAGAGTGGATGAGCAACAGACTGAGCCGGGCTACGTGTGAAGGGAGAGGAGAGAGCCAGGAGACTAGCGACCAAGAGACCAAAAGGCAAAAAGGGGAAAAAGACTGGTGAAGCCAAAGTGGCTGGCTGGGTTATATATGGAAGAGCAGCTGGCAGAAGGGCAAGCCCAGCCCAGTCCCTGGGCTAGGAAAGTTTAGAGGTAGAAGGGCCCTGAACTGGTATGGACTGAGGGATGTTGGGAGAAATGCGAGGCCAGTGTTCACTTTAATATGTCAGTAGGCATCTCAGCCATTAGTCCCGGGTTGTGACCTAACACCTTATAAAGAAGCGTATCTAGGCATCAGGATGCTGGCTTAGCTTTCCTGAAGCCCCAGCGTAAGCTAGAAAGGCAAGGAAGGTGGGAAGAGAGAGGGTGTGAAGGGGGGGTCAGCAAACACACAACCTAGTAGTATAAGCCTCCTGGAACAAGTGTGAAACACCATCCATCCATGATGCAACAAAGATCCGCAGCCACACTGTAATCAGACTCCATGAGACAACCAACAGAGGGCCAGGACCCAGTGCCACAGAGAGAGAGTCACCAGAAGTCAGAGCTGGACACACTGAGAGTGAGCAACGTGAAGGAAGTTTCTGGTTTTGCCTTTTCCACTGTCCCTCAGGTCTCCACGTGAGAAGTCTTGTTAAACTCACTGGCACACACAAACCAGGCAGACAGAGCCTGGCTTGTGGCTCAGTATTAGCATGGCAACTCATCACTGGGACACAGAAATGGCAGGGGAACAGGGGCTAAGCAGTTAACAGGGTGTTTGCCTAGGATTCAGGAAGCCCTGGGTTCCATCCCAGCGCCACCAAAACTGGATATAAAAGTGCACACCTGCAGTCCCAGCACTTGGGACGTTCCAGGTCATCCTCAGCTACATACAAAAGTTGAAGTTGAAGTTAGCCTGGCTGTGAGACCATTCTAAAAAAATGTGAGATGGATTCTGACCACATGACACAGACACTGTAAAGTATGTAGAGTTCAGCTGGAGGATGGCTCAGGAGGTGAAGAACAAGTGTGAAGGTCTCATGCTTGTAATCCTAGAGCAAGGGGATGCAGCGAGCAGAATAGTCTCAGAGTCTGAGGGCCAGTGAACTTTGCTATACACAGCAGAAAAGCAACAGAGACTCTATATCAAATTGGGAGGTGAGAACTGACACCTGAAGCTCTCCTCTAACTGCCACGCATGCTCTGCAGCACACTAATGTCCACATTCACATACACACAAACACACACACACACACACACACACCACATGCAAAAGCATGCACTCGCTTAAACACGAACACACACACATACACACACACACATACACACACACACACACGCGCACACACCCCACACATTCACACATGCATGAACACATGCACACATGCATGTGCTTGACCACATACACACAAACACACACATCAAGTGCACAAGCATGCACTTGCTTAAACACGAACACACACGCACACGCACACGCACAGATTAAAAAGAGACCAGCTAAGGAGTTTACTGTACCGGAGCCCTGCCAACCACATGTTCCAAGGAGGACAGGCACAGGAGGGTCTGGCAGCTCTTGCTCTCTCCCTGTGAGTTCTGCACGGTGGAGATCAAGAAAAGATGTCCACTCTAAATGTCATTAAGAAAGAAATGTCATTAAGACTAATTGTGGGAGGAGAGTGGTGGGAAAGTGGCAGAGACATCAACCAGCTCTCCCAAGTCGGGATGGCTTGAAAAATCCTTTTTGCAAAGGGCATCTTAACACCCAGGCAACAAGAACAATGAACGTAGGGAGATGAAAAGCTGGAGATGAAGTCTGGGTGTAGAAAATGGAAGGACCTCAACCATAAATCTCAGCCAACTGCCTGAGTCTCTGACTGCCAGGAAATCTTATCTTATGGAAAGAGAATTTCTGACTTCGAGCAGCTAAACACCTTCAAGGCACATTTTGGTCCACTCGGGCAACAGCCGGGAGGGACATTTCAAGCGTGCCTTGACCTGTTCCCACGCGTCAGTTTTGCTGTTGTTCGGGTTTTTTTCCTGCAGCCTGAACAGTCAATTCTCCAAGACTGCCCATTCTGACAGATTAGTCTCTGTAACACCATTTCCAAGTTATCTTTCACAGCCCACACAGGCTATAAATCCTGATCATTGTGCGGGTTATTAGGATTTCATTTCATGCTTGCATTCACAAGCATTTAAGCTTCCAACCTTTCCTGTTGGGCATTAATCTTGGCAGTAATCAAGGGATTAAGTACGCTGAATTTAAACTCAAGGTTAATAGCATGCTCAACCAATATTGGTTTTACATATTGCCAAGGGAAAACCGAAAGGCAGGGACCTTTATGTCCATTGTTCATGAAACGGAAGGAACAGACTCATGGGTAAGGCATGAAATTGCTTCTTTTGTTCCATTAGGAAGGTCACACACACATACACACATGCATGTGCGCACACACACACATGCACGCGCACACACACTTGTCCAGACTGGCATTTGGAGTGGTAGTTTGTAAACATTTAAGATCTAGCAATAAATCACTGGGCAATTTGATTATCTCATACTAAATATACCTGCAGTAGCTAAAGAAATGGTTCAAAAAATCGCATCAACCAAAGGCTGGGGAGAGGGCACAGTTGGTAGGATGCTTGCCAGCCAGGCATGAGGATCTGATTTCTGTCCCTAGGCTGGGTATGATGGCGTGCACTTGTAATCCCAAGGCTAGGGAGGTAGGGAGACAGGCAGATGCCTGGGCCTCACGGGCCGGCCAGCTTAGAGTACTTGGTAAGCTCCTCCAGGCCAGTAAGGGAAGGGAGTCTGTTTCAAGAAAAAAGTTGTATATGTAGAGGGCTCAGGAGACAGCTCTGTGAGCAAAAGGCTTACATGACCAGTTTAACCCTCCACCCCTATAAAAGCCAGGAAGGTACGACCATCTCTTGTAATCTCAATACCTGGAAGGTAGAGACAGGAGATCCTCAGGGCAGACCAGCTAGGCAGACTAGCTAGAATCAGCTACTTCAGGGCTCAGTGAGAGATCTTACTTCAATAAAATAGAAAGATCAAAGAAGATGCCTGGCTTCACCGTTGGTCCTCCACATACAAATGCATACATACATGTGTGCCCATACATAGGCGGCCATACATATGAATGGAGAAACAAAAAGAGAGCAAGCAAATGATGACAAAGCAGACAGTATCTGAAGAGCTACGCAGAGGTTGGCCTCTGCCTCTGTATATGCCTCTGCCTCACACACACACACACACACACACACAGAAAAACCATAGTACCAGTGAGTCAAGACATCTAGAAAAACATGTTGCTTGCTAGATGTTGGAACGATGATATAAAAAGAACAAGATAACATAGGTGTCAAATACATGAACACCATCCATCAATGTACTGTACATGGGGGCAATGGAACTTGTTCCAAGTTTTACAAGAGACACTAGCCATAAAAGGTGTGGACAGCTAAATTGAATTAATATGCCTGAAACAAGGACAGTTGCAGCAATTCCTCTGTACGGCCTTGTTTCTATAATGGGAATAGCCATACAGCTCAAAGAAACCAATGGACAAAGTGACCTGCCTGGTGATGAAGTATGAGGCTTCCCGATGAGCTGAATCACAGGGCTTTCATTAGCTATGATCTCATGGGAGCCAGGTGGGATTTCTCCTGTTTGGATGGCAGGCGTCAAAATTAGGGAGTAGTGGAAATTAAGCAAAGGAGATCATCAACTGAAATCAGCTAATTAGGGTTGTATTCCCAACATGAGTGGGTTTTGGTACAGAGAGAACGTGGAGCCAGTGGCTGCTGGCTCCTTAGCTGAGTTTGTATTCCTTCAAAATGAAGGACTGAGGGGGCACTGAGTGTGGAACTCTGAAGCCAGGAGACCCAACTCTCGAGGTGCAGGTGCCGATGGCCTGGCTCTCTATCCCCTTTGGCCATGGCCAGCAGTTGAAATGTGGTTGGGCATCTGCGTAAGTAATGCTTCACTCTTCTTGTAACTGCCACCCTCCAGGGGGTGGAAGATACTACAAAGACAAATGTACATGTGCCCCCCTCTCTCCACTGTCTGATTACAGGGGCAACGGAGCCCAAGGAGAAGCTGGCCTGATGCATGGTGCCAGCCGTGGGGGAGCTGAGGAAATGGTGGGCCGAGCCATAAGTCCACCAGGACTGCTTAGCTATGAACAGTTCTTGCCCTCCATTTCAAGCTAAACCTCATGGCAGGACCCTGAAGATAGACTCAGAGTGGGGTCGCTGGCCCTCTTTATTGGTTCCTCTCTCCAAGATGGTCGCTTTGGAGAAGCTTTCTTGGTTTTCACTATCGCTTGTCTCTCACTGGCATACTGGGGATGGTGACTAAGCCTAGCTTACTAGGGATGCCGTGGCCCAGGCTTGACCCTAACAACTCCAGGAATGTTCTGGCCGTCTCACAAACCCATCCCTAAAGAGGGGAGCCTCTGACTGTTGTCACTACACTGCTGTCGCCAGCGTGGTGTCAGTGTGCTGAGCGGTTGTAGCTCACAGAGAGAAGGCTGTACTTCTGGGGATTCAGTTAAAAGGGATTTGGAGATGACAAGGTGGTTAATGGCCAAGAAGGTCACCGGTAGAGAGGAAACTACTTTTATTGTCTTGCTAGATGGACATGTCAAACTGCCTTCTATAGAGTTACGTTTATATGAATCTCATCCTCTGTCAGAGACGCTTCTTTCGGCAGTGTATTGCATGTGGAGACTCTGGACCTGGGAAGTGCTGAGGGCTGACTCTGGAGTGCTCAGCCCTAAATGGCCATCTATACATGTCCCTCCCTCACCAGCCTCAGAGAACATCAGGGATGGGACCAGGAGGAGTGCACACTGGAGGCAGAGGATGAGGAGAGAGCCGTGGCAAACTGTCTTTTGGACATGAGATGGCCGTCACACTCAGGATCCACTGTAGCTATGGTTACCCGGACAAGACTTACACAGGGTCAAGCCAGTCAACATTCCAGCCAGCAGAACTAATTAGACTCCATGGATTACTAAAGAAAACAAAAATGAGGAGAGGACATTGAGGTAGAAGGGTGGGTAGAGGACAAGGGTTAGGGGTGTGTGGAGGGAGTGGGAGGGTGGAATAGGCCAGACAGGACCAGGATACAGTGCAAACACATGGAACTGCCAGGTGCTTTAAATGGGCGGGTTGGTTAGGGCAGCTGCTGCAGCTCTGTTACTCACTGTGAGCGGGTTGGCTAAGGCAACGGTGGAGGGAAATGAAGGGAGGGGCCCGTCCTGAATCTGAAGGGTCCAGTCCATCCCTCAAGTGACACCTACTTTAGGTCTTCCTGGTGTCTACCTCTTGTCAGATGTCAAACCCAGAAATAAGCTCAGCTCTTTCCATAAAAACTGGAAATGCAACAGCAGCACCCACATACCTAATGGCTGAGTTTACAGAGCAGGTCAAACTAAGGTGGCATTCTCATTTTGCCAACTTCAAGAGAAACGTGGTGTGTGATATGAAAGGAAGCAGGTCTCAGAGTTCAACAAAATAGGAACGTTATAAGACAGCAAGAAAGGAAAGGAGAAAAACAACAACAACAAAAAACCCAGACTAACAAAAAGGCCCACATAGCTGTACCGCACAGTAGTGTGTGTGTGTGTGTGTGAGAGAGAGAGAGAGAGAGAGAGAAAGAGAGAGAGAGCACATCTACAAGGAGGTGCTGAGAGAGAGAGCGAGAGAGCAAGAGAGAGAGAGTGAGAGAGAGCGAGAGAGCAAGTGAGAGAGAGAGAGAGGGAGGGAGGAAGGTAGGGAGGGAGGGAGGGAGAGAGAGCAAGTGAGAGAGAGAGGGAGAGAGAGCGAGCAAGCATCTACAAGCAGGTGCTGAGAGAGCGAGTGAGAGAGAGAGCAAGAGAGAGAGAGAGAGAGAGAGAGAGAGAGAGAGAGAGAGAGAGAGAGAGAGAGAGCATGCAGGTGCCCACAGAGGCCAGAAGAGGGCATGGGATCCCCCGAAGCTAGTTAAAGGCTGTTGTGGGTGCTGGGAAGCAAACTCAGGTGCTTTACAAGAACAGCAAGCATTTTTAATGTTACGTCATCTCTCCAGACCCTTGTCTCTAGGATTTTAAGACTGCAAGGTAAGGAACTGACTTCAGGGACTGGTATCAATTTCACATAAATGGCTCTGTGTATCAGCTCCTAACACAAATGCAACAACCCACACGGAGACTAGCAGTCAAGGGCAAGTGTGTTTTTCAAACGCATACAAAGAATATAGAGCAATGTGCACTCTTGAGCCTTCCTTAGACATTCCACAATGCACATGCTTATCAAAACAACATGCTACGCACCACACACATATATAGCAGTCCTTATCAGTTCAAAAGGCAGCCATGGGGCCGGAGAAATGGCTCAGTAGATAGAGTGCTTGCCACTTAAGCATGTCGATCTGAGTTCTAAGCCACAGCACATTTAAAAAAAATCTTGGAAGTGATGGTGTATACCAGTAACCCCAGAACTGAAGAGGTGGAAATAGGGGGATCCCTGGGGTTCACTGTCCAAAAAGTCTAGCCTAATTGCTGAGTTCCAGACTTAGTGAGACTCTGTTTAAACAGTAAGGCCACAAGGGCAGACATATGGCTTTCAATTGAACACCCCGCCCCAACCCTGGCACAAAACAAAACACCAACCAACCAATCAAGTATCAAGAAAGAGTCTAGTTTCTATATGGCTAGAAGCCATAGCAAACAAAGACTTACCTTATGTGACCTGACTCTAACTCTAAATGTGAACAGCATGTCCATCCAGAATGTCCTCAAATTAAGGATAACGTGACACATAAACATGTTTTTTTTTTTTTTTACTATGTTTACTGAGCATCCTTGGTCTACTAGGCCCTCTCCAAGGACATTCTGATGTGAACCTGGACATCCTCATACCATCCCGATGGGAGGCAGATGTTTTTAAAAACAAACAGAACTACAACAAGAAGAACTTGAGGAAACACGTTGTGTCCCAGAGATTAAGAAATGGCAAAAAAGCAAATGTGATGTTCCTGGGGTGGGACCTTTCAGGAGTGACCATCCCTCCTGCAGCTGTCACTGAGTCTGTGGGACGATATGATAGGCCCTTGTCAGTCACTTTTAGAGCCCGAGTGTGATACCGTCCCATATTACTTACTTTGCTAACTGCTCTAATACAAACCCTGCCAAAAGCAACTTAAAGAAGGGAGGGTTGATTTTGGCTCAGAGTTTGAGGACACAGTGCATCGTGTTGGGACTGTGTGGTGCCAGCTGGTCACAAGGCATCAACATCCAGGAAGCAGAGGGAGATGGACGATGGTGCTCGGCTTGCTTTCCCTCTATTCGCTCAGTTTGGGAACCCAGCCCATGGGACCACATTTAAGTTACATCTTTCCTCTTTAGCCCATGTGATAAATTTCCCTACACATGTGTCCGTGGGCTTGTCTTCTAGGTGACCGTAGACCCCGTCAAGCTGACGACCAGTGTTAACTACCACAAGGTTCCCAGATGCAAAAGAGGAGCCATCTCTCTCTCTCCTGTTTTGTGGCTAATTATACCCGTCCTTTCTTCTTCTCCCATCTGAATCTCTCTCTCTTTTCTTCTTTTTCCCATTAAACTCTTAAGATACAGAATGCTCAGCGCAGTGGCAAGAAAATGAGCTCTCGGTAGATGCCGACAACCCAGTGACTGAAAGAGAAGCCAGTAAGCACTCACTCAGCTGACTCTGCTAATGAGAAGAAGCAAGAAACTGGTCTTACGCCAAGGCTACTGAAAGGTAACCGCGGCTCAGGAAGAGAGTCTATGAAACCATGGTCTCTGTACAGACCGACCTGTGTGCTGGTGCTGCCCGTGGACTCTTCTCCTCAGACCCCTACTTCTCTTTCTCTTGAACCTCTACCCTTCCCCCACTGAGGGTGTGGTCAGGGCAGCAGTTTTAAAGGAAATGAACCTATCAGAACCCATGTCCGCACCCTTCAATCCACCATTACTTCTCTACATCTTCCCAGCCTTGGTCCAGGAGCTGGAGAGAAGGCTGGGAAACCCAGGCGGAAGGTGACACCCTTTATCTCCTTAGCCTTCCCAAATCCACAAAGGAGCCGTGGTTGTCAATCAGGACCCATGGCCGGACTCTGGCTTCTTCCAGGCCAGGGAAGAAGGGATTTACAAAGGAAACTTTGTCAAATTAAACTGGATGAAGAGTCTTTCCCTCAGGGCAGGAGAGATAATTTCTCATTGAGTTCTCACTGGGGTGAAGGTCACTCATGGCCTGCCTCTCCTTGCAGAAGGAAATGAGAAGGCTGCGGAAGCCAGGAAGCAGGCACAAGCTCAAACTCAGCATCTCGACAGCTGAGGAGGAGCACCCAGGCTAGCCTGTGCTTCTGATTGCTAGAAGGCACCTTACTGTCATCAGTGCTGGGATTCCCCTGATTCCCAGGGAATAAACTCTTGAAAGAAAAAGTATGGCAGTGCCTAGGTGGCAGGGCCTTGGGATCAAAGCCCAGTGCTGAGGGGCTTGGGGGCTGACTGTGATATAACGAAGAAAGTGAGTGTGTTAGCTACTTTCCTTTGTAACAAAATGCCTTAGAAAAGCCACTTAATGAAGACCCAGAGTTTACTTGGCTTCAGAGTTTGAGGGGGCAGTCCATTGAGGCAGGAGCACCAACCAGGACACACTGCCTCACAGTTGGGGGAGCTGTCTTCCCACCTCAATTCACCCAACCTACAAACTCCCTTACAGACACTCCCAGAGCTTTCTATCAGGATTCCAGGTTGTGTCAACTTGACAATCAACGCCAGCTACGGCACAGAAAGAATGTGGACGTAGGAGAGGGGGCACATGCCTTATAGTTTTGGTGACAGGCTTATTCATCCAAATAAGTCATGCTAGTCAGTTTATGGTACAGAAAAGAGAGGAACCCAGACTGCCCAAGGAAAACCATGGCGAGAACATCTAATTCAGCCTAAAAAAATGGAGATATTCTACAGGGCATCTCTGAGGGGCTGTTACAATGGGGCCGAATCGTGAAAGAAATGGTGATGTCAAGCTTTCCTCCAACTTATGTAGCCAAGGATAGCCTGATCGTCTGACATCCCTCCCCAGTTATGAGGACTGTAGGTGTGTGCCCCTATGCCCAGCTTAGGCAGTGCTTGGGATGAACACTCTGGGTTTTGTGGATGCTAGACAAGCACTCTTTCCGAGGGAAGAGCTAGAAGTCATCTGAGCCAGGGACCCATGGGGTCTGCTGAGTGCTATGTGGCCTTTAAAAAGACCTGCACTGTAAACGTATGCAAACAAATGAAAAGTAAAACCAGAGAGAAAAGAATAAGGAAGGTGCCAGGAGGTAACCTGGTCCATTAGAGCACACGTGACAGCCAACAGCCAGGGGGAAAAGCCAGGGGAGGTGGCCTAATATGGCTCAGCTCATCACTAAAGAAACACAAATCAAAACAGCCAGTCCTAACTTCAGGCTCATTTAAGACGGTCACTAACCCCGAACTAGACGGTAGCATGCCTTTGTGAGAACTTGGGAAAGACTTTAAAAAGACTCTGGCAGTGTGCCTTCAGCCTTGTGCGCCCAGCGTCTTCCTCCCAAGGCTGAGTGCTCTGAGGACTACGCACCAAGCGGGACTGTTTTCTCAGTCTGGGCCCACTAGTTGGTGGATCTGATGATATCCGATGATTTGTTCCCAAGGGAAGGGCTGGCAAGATGGCTTTGGGTAAAGGTGACTGCCACCAAGCTTGATGACCCGAATGTGTCTGGGACCCACACTGGGAAGGAGAGAACCCCACAAGTTGTCCTTTGTCCTCCACTTGTGTGCCATAGTCCCTGTACATGCATGCACACACTAAATAAATAAAAAGTTTTTTTTAAAAGGACAAAAGAAAACAAAATAAATAAAAAACTGGTGAAGAATGAAAGTCCCGCGGTCTGTGTATTTTACTGAAATTAGAAGTTAAAGCAAACAAAAACAGCGAATCCAGGCTTGTTTTTCCTTTATAGGACAGTGTCGGGAGGAAAATGAGATGTCGCTGGTCTTTTTCAGCTTCTCCAACTCCAGGCTCGGTTACAACAGAGCCTCAGTGTAGACGCTCAAGTCCTCTGAGAGACTCACCTCACTGAGGTAAATAAAAAAGGAGCAGGAGGTCCCGTCCACTCCATAGTCTGCGTAGCAGGGGTCCGAGCGCCACATGTCCTTCATCCACTGAAACGAGAGGAGAGGACATGGCTGAGGAGACTGTGGAGGAAGGGGGAGGGGGCAAAGGACACAGTGGAGTGGGTGACTCAAGTGGAGGCCCATGGGTAGAGCAGAGCCAAAGGTCCCTGAGCTGAGGGCCAGCTGACCAGAGGAGCTCCATGTAAACAGAGAGCAGTGGAGGCAAAGGCGGGAGAGCTAGCAAGACCTTCTATTCAACACCCTCAGGAGGTCCCAAAGCCACGGCACAGAGCCTGCAGTGCAGAGCTCAGGCCAAAGAGCACAGAGGTGTCAATGAGCACTTACAGCTGCCCCCAAAGAACACCAGGGAATGTTCCTGGGAGGTTCTCACCATTCTTAACAGAGGACGTGGATGACAACCTTTCTCTGAACACCACCGGCCACGAGTGGTTACCAGGAGCAGACCAAACAAATATAATTTAGTTTTCTCAAAATAATAGAAGACAAAACAAGAAAAGGTCAGGAATCCAGGTGTGCACTGGGAATAGCAGCTCTGGGAACAGCCAAGGCCAGCCTACTGGATGAGCTCTAGGCCAGTAAGAGACCCTGCCTCATGGGAAAGCTGGATGGTGCCCAAGGAATGACACACAAGGTTGTCCTCTGGCTTCCATACCTACATGCATATACATGTTCACCTGCACAGATCACACACGATAGGCCGGGCTGCAGCTCAGTATGGAGCGCTTGCCTAGCACTCTGGAGACCTTGGGTTTGGTCATCAGTGGGAGTGCACAGAGTTGAGAATGGGTAGCCAAGTGTCTCTGGGCACATATTTGCTTATGCAGATATCACATTTATGCCATAGTCTGGACACGGAGCAGGACTATGGGGATCCAAGGAGAAGGAAGAATTCTAACTCAGGTCCCTTGGTGTTGGAACTTGAAGGATCACCTGGAGATGAAGGGCTAGGAGAGACACAGTGGACACCAGAAGTGGTCCAGGTTCTCAGCCTGACTGATGACAGCCACTGCTGACCCGCACCCGATGGGAGTGGTAGAGAAGAGCCATCTATCTAGGATAGAAATGCCCCGGAAAGGATTTTCTTCTAGGCTCAGTTGCCCACTAGCATCTTTGGGAGGGGGAAAAAGATGGAGGGTGTTGGGACGAACAGACATAACTTCCACTTTACCTTGATTTTCCCCTCGCAGTGGGGGTAGCCATCCATAGGAGGCAATACACATTTTTCTTGAACTCCATTAATGATATCTGCAAAGGATAGGAAACAAAAGAAACCGTGAGGACCATAATACAGAAGTCCAATGTCACAGTCCTCGTAGGCTGAAGGACAAACTGAAATACAGAGGTCTCTGTGGAGGCAAGATCCATGCAGCCCGTCCAGCTACTGGAATGGGTGCCGCCATAGCAGAATGCTGTCGCTGGGAGTCAGGGGAGTGGTGGTAAGAATAAAAATGGCCTCCATGGGCGCACAGGGAGCGGCATTATTGGAGGTGTGGCCTTGGTGGAGGAAGCGTGTCGCTTGGGCTACGTGGCTCTCAGGTTTCAGAAGCTCAAGCCAGACCCAGTGGCTCACTGTCTCTGCTGCCTGCAGATCCAGGTGTGGAATTTTCAGCTCCCTCTCCAGCACCACATCTACCTGCATGCCGGCAAGCTTCCCGCCACAATGATAACGGACTACACCTCTGAGCTGCAAGCCAGCCCCAGTTCAATGTTGTCCTTAATAAGAGTTTCCTTGATCATGGTGTCTCGTCACAGCAAGAGAAACCCTAACTACAACGGGGGGCATGCCATTAACAAGGAGATGCTCTGGGATCTTGGTAGTCCTTAAAAAGAAAGCTATGTCGGCACCTGCTTGTGGTCCTGTATACGAGGAGCGCATATGTGCACGTAGCCGAGGCCCGCAGACTGTCTCGTGTGACATTCCTCAGGAGCATTCCACAGTTTTGATTTTTGTTTTATTTTTTTGAGCTATGGTCTCTCTCACTGACCTGGAACTCAGCACGTAGGCCAGGCTGACTGTCCGGCAAGTCCCAGGGTTCTTCCTGACTCTACCTCCCCAGTGCTGCAATTACCAGTATGTGCCAACCCACATGGCTTCCTAACACAGTGGGGATTAGACAGATCATGATAAGCATTTCACTGTGATTGCCTCTCCAGACTCTGCAAAGGCTCATTTTAAGAACCCAATCACCTTGGCTTTTACTTAGACCTGAATGACATCTGATAGGTTAACGGTACCTGGCTATCTTCCCATCATGGTTTTAAAGGGGCGGTGGGAAGGAGAGACAAAAATGAGCTTATATTCCCCACCCCTAAACTCTGGGAACTATGGCCTCCCACTGTCCTCCTGCTGGAAACTGAGCCAAATCTTCCTGTCTGTCTCAGCGGCCGGCCGACAGCCAGGATAAGCATCTTCAGGAGGGAGGGTGCCACTCTGCCCCTGGTACCTCACATGCATTTCCTCTCAAAAGATAAAGGGTCTCCAGCAGCTGTTTTGTATGTACAACAAGGCAGTGTTTCTCCTTGTACACCTGATAGGAACTCATGGCCGCCTTATCAGATGGCTCCTGCGGAGTGAGTCCGGGCAAGCTCCGCCACTGGCCCAGTGCTTGGCACCAGCCAGAAGCCAGCAGTCTCTGCTTTTGGCCTGGAGATACAGCTCTTGCAAGCACTTTCCTTGGCCAGCTTGGCTATAAGAACCAATAGGAATAAATCACAGGGAACTGGCCAAGGTGAAAGACCATCTCCCGTTAGAAATGATCCAATCCAACTCATTCTCTACTTGGAAAAAAATCTTTGTCTAGGTCTGTTTCACACCATGGAAAAAAAGTGAATTTCTTCAACTAGGTACCTGATAGACGTTTTAGTTACTTTTATGTTGCTGTGATAAAACAACATGATCAAAGCCAAACTTGGCTCCCAGCCCATCAACTGAAGGAAGCGAAGGCTGGAACGCAAGCAGGGCAGGAACCTGGAGGAAGGAGCTGAAACAAGAACCACGAATGAACATTGCTTACTGGCTTGCCCCTCATGACTTCCATTGGCTGCTTTCTTCTACAACCCAGACCCACCTTCCCAGGGGTGGCCCCGCCCGCGCCCATCATTAATGAAGACAACAGCCCATAGGCATTCCAACAAGCCAATCTTATGGAGGCATTTCTTCAATTCTCTCTTCCCAGATATGCCCAGGTCTGTGTGACGCTGAAGTGCACCAACCAGCCAGCACACCACATAGTCTATGCAGAAGATCTCAAGGTCACAGGAACCTCCCTGTTCCCAAGGGGCTGAAGCCAAGGTGTAGCTAATCCACACGATCTGCTGGCAGCCTCTCAGGGGACATGCAGGTTGAGTGTCCCTTGTTTGAGGTGCTTGAGACTCCTGCTTCAGACTCCACAGCTCTTCACATGCTCATAGGCTTGATATTAGGATGGACATTCCTAACAGAATATCCCAAATCCAAAGTGCTCCAAAATCAGAGTTTCTACTTTGAAATAATGTTATTTTTTAGTATTTACTTAAGCTCTCATTCATGTTTCCCTCTTGCGGTAGTTCTATTTCATATCTCATAAGGATACACATACATACATGATGTTCCATATCTGTATGGAATGTAGAACCACAACAACAAAAAAAGCATGGCATATTTGTGAGACCAGCTTAATTCTCCTGTAAGATTCTCTCCAGTGGAGTATTTTTTTTTTCCCCAAATAGAATCTACCAACCTCTATAGCACCTTGGAAAGCCTGTTTTGTATTTTATCGTTTTTTTCTGAATTTTAGCTTAAAGAGCTGGAGGCATCATCTGCCTCCTATTTGTAGGAGACTTCCCACAAAGCATATATATGCTGACCCTCTGCTTTTCCTGATTCTTAAAACTATAGCCTGGAGAGATGAAAAAGGTCCCTAGTTCAATGAGGGAACAAATGCAAAGTCATTAAGCCATTTCTCTGTTTAAGGCACCATGAATCTCTACCATAAAGCTTTTTCCTTTGGGGTATGTACACGTGTGTGAGTGTGAACATTTACATACCAGGCATGGCATGTGGAGGTCAGAGGGCGGCCCCAGGTGTCAGTACTCATCTTGTGTCTTATTTGAAACAGGGTCTCTCATTTGCTGCTGTGTAACACCTGACTAGCTGGTTCTTGAGTTTATGGGGACCCTGTCTCCACCCCTAATCTTGATGCAGGAACACTGGCATTCAAGACACGTACCACGACACCCAGATTAACGTGGTTTCTGGGGAATGAATTCCGGTCCTCACGATTCTGTGGCAAGTGCCCTGAGCCATCTCTCCAGCACAGATTTTCTTCTAGGTCAGGATTATTTCTACCCAACTGTGTCTAGGTATTCACAGGCACACACTATAATCACTTCATTCATGCTCTGGAAGGGAAACATGAGCAGAGAGTGTGTGGGTAAACTGACCAAATAGTATTCTGTTTAGAAAGGCACCTTCGCTGGCCTCCTGGACTTGCTAAGTAAGTACCAAAAGCTAGGGCACACCCATGTGAAATACTATAGAACTGAACAGAAATTTACATGAAAACACACTGCCATACAGGGGGCTGGAGAGATGGTTCAGGATGTAAAGCAACTGCTGCACAAGAATGAGGACCAGAGATCAGGCTCCCCCCTCTTTACCCCCCCCATGGTCCATGTAAATGCCAGGCAGGTGTGATGGCCCGCCTCTAATGCTAGTGACGTGAAGGCAGAAGAGACAGGGCATTCCCAGAGCATGCTGGTTAGCTACAGTAGCCAAATTGGTGGGCTCAACTGGCTTTAAGAGAGAGGCCCTGCCTCAAACCACAAGCTGGAGAGCAACCAATGAAGACATGTGGCATCAACGTCTTGCTCCCACAAGCATGCACACACACGTGTGTGTATTCTAATGCGCACGTGAAAATACACATACATATGCATGCACAGGACACACACCTAGATACACAAAAATTATTCCAAGAAAACAATTTAGCCAAACCATCAGTGACTACTTACACTTCCCTCTGCCATGCACTCTGTGCTTAGCCCGCTGCAGGACTATCTATCTGCCTGATTACGCATCTAAGCATTAGTCAGCAGGGAAATCAGGTGAGGGACACTGCAGAAGAGGGATGGGACAGGCCAGTGAATGGGAAGGTAGCTTGATGTGTGCCCCCCAAATCAAAGAGTTTTGCTGAGGATAACCCCAGCTGTGAGTGAAGACAAGCAACCAACCCTCCAGGTCTAAGAGGGAGGAGAGGTTCAATAATCAGAGAAAGCCTTGGACACGGGGCAGCATGGGAAGAACTATAACAGGACAGCTGAGCAGGCACTGCAGGCTGAAAGGGCTGTGAACTCCAGGCTCAGAACCCAATGTCTGGATTACCACTGGGAACAATGGTTAAGTTGCTCTATGCTAATGTTGTTTGGGGAAGTAACTGATAGTCATGGAGTAGGAAAAACAAAAAAACAAAAAAAAGAAACTAAAAAACCTCTGACCATTTTATTTCACGTGTTAAAGATAAAATCACATTAAGAATACTTTACTCCAGTTGCCGGGTGGTGGTAGTGCACACCTTTAATCCCAGTACTTAGGAGGCAGAGGCAGGCAGATTTCTGAGTTAGAGGCCAGCCTGTGCTACAGAGTGAGTTCCAGGACAGCCAGGGCAATCTAGAAAAACCCTGTTTTGAAAAACAAAAAACAAAAAACAAACAAACAAACAAACAAACAAAAGAATACTTTACTCCAAAAGAAAACTACTACATAAGATCTTTACAGTTGAACAGAAAGAATTTTATATCCAACATAAATTGTTCAGGAGTTGAAGCTCACCTCACACCGGTAGCTCAGCTGGTAGAGTTCTCGCCTAGCAGGCACAAAGCCCTGGGTCCCATCCCTCACATCCCCATAAAGTGGGGATGGTTACACACCTGTAGTCTCAGTGTGAGGGAGAAATGCAAAAGGGTCAGCCCTTTAGGGTTATCCTTGGCTACACAATGAGTGCATTCCCGCTTAACTGTGGACAGGGATAGAGTCCATCCTGGTGAGGAAGGTGTGGTGGCAGGAGCAGGAGGCTGGCTGGCCACACTGCATCCTCAGTTAAGACGTAGAGAGAGAACAGGAAGTAGTCCGAGGACGTAGACCCTTAAAGCCCTTCCCTAATGGCATACTTCTGCCAGCAGCTCTCCCCTTCCTAAAGGTTTCCTAACCATTCCAAACAGAGCCACCAGCTGCTTAATCACACGATTAACCATTGAGACACAGGGAATGGAAGATGACTCCCATTCAAACCACTAGCCTATGCACTAAACCCCTGGGAGCCTCCCTCCTCACTCAGGAATTGCTGCAAAGCTTTCTAAGGACCTAGGGCCAGGTCCTGAGACCTGCAATAACACAAGATCTCATTTAACCTCAGAGCAACCGTGACAGCAGACCCTGGGATGCTATCGTGAAACACTGCACGCAGGTTCTTGCTCCCTCATTACGCTGTTGCTGCATAGCATTCATCCTACGAATGATGGTCTTCGTGCTGCTGTCTTGTCACCCCTGGTCAGTTCTGTCACCGTGCCTGTGGGTCATGAGTGAGGGACACTGTGAACATGACAGCACCACAGCACCAACTTGTGCGTATCTATTTCCATTTCTGAGGCTGGGAGAGAAAATGGAATTTGTGTATGATGTATAATCAGAGTCCCGCATAAATCTGCATGCGCTCATCTCTATGTAAATGGCACTTTCTGTAAGAATAAACTTAGTTCCTGATATCATTTTTCCTTCAACAAAATGTCCTTCAGTATTCTAGGCAACAACAGAAAGAACACAAAAATATCCCACACAGGTATCCAGTTACAGTGAAGGGGCAAAGCAGTCACTATTATAAATTGGGAGAGTGCTAGCTTTATATTTCAAAAATAGATTTTTAAAAGGGGTTGCACTATATATTCCCAGTAAAAAAGTAGCTTTTCTACAGAACATTAAAAAAAAAATAAGATAAAAGCTGATGTATTTTGAGACATTCTCAGCTGTCAATTCTGAGGAGACTTGGAAGTAGGTGGAAAGGCTTAAGAATCAGAGGTGATGGTGGCAAACACTGGAAGGCATGCTTGGGTTGTGCCCCAGGCGATTTTGATGACTACACTCCTTTGCAATAAGTGAAATAGGATGTGAGCCTTTTGGAACCCACGTTTTCACAGGTAGTTTCCTGGAGGAAGCAGCGCTGCAATGTCGCTCACTGTCCTTGGGAAACTGTGACAGTCCCTGAAACATGCACATGTACATTTTTTTCAGCCCCACAAATAACATTTGTTCAGTTTCTCTTCTAGAACAGGCCTGAGTCAATCAGTTCATACGTTTCTGACTCCTCTTATCAAACTGACAAAGATGTTCAGGACTTGGGAGTTTTGTTACGTAAAAATGGTAGACATATATACTCTAATCATTGGGGAAGAAAAAATAATATAGAATTAGAAACTATGAGAAAAGACTGACAATAGAAGAATATTTTAAGTGTATAAATCCCTTTGTCACAAGCTTTCATTGAAATGGTGAATCAACTAAGAAAAGCAGTCAGGAGGGAGAGGCAGCGGCAGGTAGATCTCTGAATTCTAGGCCAGCTTGGCCAAGTTCCAGGGCAGTGAGGGCTACATGAGACTTAAACAAACAAACAAACAAACAAACAAACAAAGGAGGTTAAGAAAAGACCAGCAAAGACCAGCAACATGGCTCAGTGGGTTAGGTACTAAAGCCAAGCATAGTGACCTGAGTTCAACCCCAAGGACACACTCACAATGTAGAACTACAGAACTGATGCCCACAAATTGTGCTGTGGATTATATACTTTTTGTCACAAAATAAATACATGTAAAAAATATTTATTTCTTTTTAAAAGAAAAGCAATCAAAAGTGGGAGAGGGTGGGGTGGCAGGTATGGGGAGGGGGGAGGCAACAGGGGTTTGTTTTTGTTGTTTTTGTTTGTTTCTTTCTTTTTTGGAGGGGAAACTGGGAAAGGAGAAATTTACATGTAAATAAAGAAAATATCTAATAAAAAAAAGATTAAGACAGATAAACAAAAAAACAAAAACAAAAACAACAAAAAAAAAAGAAAAGTAATTAGTAAAATTAGTTTCAGATAATGTGAATGCCAGAGAACTGACAAGAAATTTAAAGCAGATATGATAAAACTAAAGACAAAAGAAAAAAAAAACCACAGTGGCTGAAAGATTTCTCAGCATAGAAATGAATACTTGGAAGAAACACACACACACACACACACACACAAACACACACCACCCTTCATTATCAGAAATGGAAAATGCACAGACTAAAAGTAAGAGTAAACTAGGACTAGCTGAAGAAAAGATCAGTGAACTAGAGAACACCAGAAGTGAATGATAGAGGTTAAAGGACGTGTAGGAGAGGATGGGCAAATGAATGCCATGAGAGACAACGGGCTGACAGCTAGGTTTAACTGTCAACTTGATACATTAAGGAATCCCAAGGGAAGGGACTCCCAATGACACGGCCAGTCTCTATCAGGTTGGTCTGTGTGCATTTCTGATGAGGAATTTTTTTTTCTTATTTGGGTTAACTGTGGTTGGAAGACCTGGCCAGACTGTATATGAACAGCACAGTTTCACAGGATGGAGCCTGGACTGTATAAGGGTAGGAAAATGAACTGGGCAATGAGCAAGCAAGCATTCTTCCCTGTCCTCCACGGTGGGTGTGACTAGCTGCTTCAAGTTCTTGGCCACCTTGACACCACTACAGTGATGGACAAGAACCTACAATTTTAAGTCAAATAAACCCTTTCTCCACTAAGCTGCATTTTGTTAGGGTATATATATATTTTTAACCATAGCAATAGAAAGAAAACAAGAACAAATGGAAAAGAAAAGTGTTTGAAGAAATAATGGCCAACAAGTTTCCAATTTTTTTTTAAAAAAAAAAATCGTTAACTTCAGATCTAATAATTCAGTGACTCACACAGAAGGCAGAGACAATTCCATTTGTTATAACCAAACTGCTAAAGGTCAAAGGTGAAGAAAAACATTACAGGAAGCTAAAGCAAAACAAGACACATTACATAAAAGGCAATAAAGATAGCAAGGCCACCTGACTTCGCATCAGAAAGGCTGGAACTAAACCAAACAAAGACACATTTGCCGTGTAAGTCAAGCGAAACCTTACTGTTAGTTCTCTACCTATGTCCCTGAAGAATATTAACCAAAGATAGATAAGCAAGTGAACAATGCCATTTTTAGAAAAATAAATGAGAAATTTCACCACTTGCAGACCTGTATAGCAAGAAATAAAAAAAATCTTTGGGGCTGAAAAGGAAATGCAGTCAGATAATAACAGAAGCCCGTAAGGAAATGGAGAACATCCGAAATGCTACTACGTGGGCTGGAGGGACTCAGTGCGAGAGATGCTTCTGTCAAGCACAGGGACTTACGCTCTGTTTCTTTCCTAGTGTCCATCCGATGCTGAGCTCTGCACTGTATGTGTGTAACCCCAGCATGAGCAAGATAGAGAGCGGAGGATTCCTGCTAGCCTGTCAGCTTGGTCAGGCTGGTGAGATCCAGGCCCATGAGAGATGGGGGACCTTGCCACTAAATTACTAAATAAAGTTAAGCAAGACAAGAAGTGGTAGAGGAAGACACCTAACACTGAATTCCACAGGTACACACGTGCACGTGAACCTACGCATACACAGGAGAAAATGTTAATGAATGGTCAAGTAGGAAACTGCAGGTTGTGTGTGTGTGTTTATGTTGCTTTCCTTTTTGTTTTGTTTGTTGTTGTTGTTTAACTAGAGTCTTTCTATAGAACTCTGGCTGTTCGGGGTCTTGCTATCTAGACCAGGCAGGCTTACTTCCTTTCTTTGGTTTTTCAAGACAGGGTTTCACCGGACAGCTCTGGCTGTCCTAGAACTTACTCTGAGGACCAACCTGACCTCCAACTCAGAGCTTCGCCTGCCTCTGCCACCTAAGTGGTGGGATGAACGGTGTGTGCTGCAGCCTGTTTTTGCCTCTCATGCCAAGGTCAAAGGCATGCCTCACCATCTACCATGTCCAGCTTTCCCTCACTTCTTTCACCAGGTCTCTACTGAATACAAAAGCCTATTAGAGTATGATGGGTCTTAAGAGATTTTTAGACATATGAAGAACATTACTAGAAAGGATAGCTGATCGATATGAATTAAACATGAACGTATTATAATATCCTAACACTTTTATCTACATTCAACACCTTTCAAGGGCCCCAGTGTTTACATGGACCTAATGTCTACATATACTATGCCTTTTCCTCTGCATACATATGATAACGTGTTGCTTATGAATTAGACGCAGTAAGATTAATAATAACTAGTGATAAAATTCAGTATAAAATATACTATAGCCAAAGTTATTAGAGTATACAGAGGAAAATATAGAGGATTTGTTCTTTTCCTTAAAAGTTTTCAGCCAGGTGTAGTGATGCTTGCTTTTAATTCTAGCACAGGTGAGGCTGAGGCAGGAGCATGCCTATGAGTTTGAGGCCAGTCAGCCCTACACAGCAGCTCCAGGCCAGCCAGGGGACCTAGTGAGATCCTGTCTGGGACCTCCAAAAAAGAAAACCAAAAAAGGGGCCATATTTTTATTTTTAATTACGCGTGTACCCTCGTAGGTCTCTGTGCCTGCCAGTGTAGTCTCCACAGAGGTCTCAGGAGCTGCTTGATCCTGCCGCTCTGGAGTTACAGGTGACTGTGAGCAGGCCTGATGAAGCCTGAGAACGGAACTTGGGCCCTCTGGAAAAGTACCCCCGAGCCATCTTTCCAGCCCTCTGAGGCCTTGCTCTTCATGTAGATGTTAAAATCCTCAGCTCACGTGTTGTTTCTTTGTCTAACTCAAGAGTTTGCAGCTTTGTCCTTGAAGTGCTTCACAGCCTTTCTTGGCTATGCCGGGATTGCAGTGCTTTCAAACTCTCGAGCTTTGGGTCAGTATTAAGTAAAATCAGGGCTACTTGGACACAGCACTGAGCTGAGATGACTGCCAAGGGACTAGCTGCCAGGTAACACATACAGCCGCGGAACACCAGAGCTCCTCTTCTAGGAAGGCAGGCACGAGAGAGAGCTCATCACACCGCATGTTACTTAAAACTCACTAGTGATTTCTACAAATTTCCCATTTATGCACACAACTGCATGCCTTTAATTCAAGTACTCAGGAGACAGAGGCAGACAGATCTCTGTTGAGTTTGAGGTCAGCCTGGTCTACAGAGTGAGTTTCAGGACAGCCAGAGCTACACAGAGAAATCCTGTCTAGGAAAAAAAAAAAGCTGCTGATTATTTCTGGCATTTTCTGTTAACATTTCTAGATCATAGTTAACCCAGGTAACTGAACCCATCCAAAGAAAACCCATCATCGGGGAGGTTACTATATTAATTCGGGGCAAACTGTGTGTCCTGGTTTTATTTCTGTTGCTGTGATAACACACCCTGAGCCATAGCAACAAAGGGCGTATTTGCCTTACCATTCCAGGTTACATACAGTTCATCATTTCAGAGGAAGGCAAGGCAGGAGCTCAAGCAGCTGAGGACATCATACCCATCATCAAGAACAGAGAGGGCCCAATCCACACCTACTGCCTGCTTACTGCTTAGTTAACCCTCACCAAGCATAGTACAGGACACACCCCACAAACACTCAGGGAAGGGTGCCACCCACAGTGGGCAGTGACTTCCTATATCTACTCCCCTCCCCCACCCCAGACACGCCCAAGGGAAAACTCGATCAAGGTTAACCTATCATGGAGATTCTCTTTTCAGGTGATTCCAGGATATGTCAGGTTGACAATGAAACTTAGCTTCTTTTTAATGACTTATTTATTTTTATTTTATGTGTACTGGTGTTTTGCCTGCATGTATTTTTTTCATAGGGATGCTGGATCCCTGGAATTGAACCTAAGTCCTCTCGAAGAGCAGCCAGTGCTCTTAACTGCTGAGCCATCTCTCCAGTCTAATAAAGACATCCTTTTTTTTTTTTTTTTTCCTCCTAGACAGAGTTTCTCTGTATAGCCCTGGCTGTCTAGGAACTCACTCTGTAGACCAGGTTGCTCTCAAATTTAGAGATCAGCCTGCCTCTGTTTCCCAAGTATCGGGATTAAAGGCGTGTGCCACATTCTTGGCTTCAGAGAATCATACAAGTATTGAGAAAGTATATTGTGATCTCCACAGCAGGGGCTGGCAAACAACCCTTACCCCAGTCCAATCAGCTAACTGCCGACTTTTATGTTAAAGCTTTGTTTCTAGCTATGACATTAAGGCACATTTTTACAGCTAATGTGCACTATAATGGCAGAGTTCAACAGCTGTAAGGAGGTTAGGACAGCATAGCTCACAGGATTAGAACAGCTTGGTCAGTCCTTTAGAATCCACGGGCTTCTCTTTCAGAGTCCATCATTGATCCTACTATTTAAAGTGTGTGTGTGTGTGTGTGTGCGCACGTGTGGGTGTATTTAAGTGATAGCATTAGTAGTGACTCAATTTTAGCCATCACCTCCTCTCCTAGAACTTCTGCATACCATCCATACATCAATACTAGAGTAAAAACAAAAACTAGAATTCAGTCATCAAGTGCCTGTGTGAGGAGGTCAGAGGTTGACATCCGTTGCACCCCATTAATGCTTTATTTTTGACAGTTTCTTAGACATGCTTTGTGATCATACTCAACTCCCTTTACTCTCTTTTGTCCCCATTCCTTTCCCCTTGAATCCCTTCTTCCCACCTAATTCCCAAAGGCTACACTAGTAAAGAAATGGCCCAGCTTCCAGGAGTTCTCAGGGTCTTCATCAGAAGGGTGCTTTATGGGACCCCTCCTCTACCCATGATGGAAAGTTGGAGGCCCCAGTCTAACGCAGTATCCACAACTGCCGTGCACTCATGGTTTCTATCGCCAGGCCACATCTGGGTGACCACACTTCATGGTACCACTATTCCTATTCCTCCTTTTCTTCCTCCTGTTCCTCTTCCTTCTCCCTCCCTCTCTTTCTCATCCTCCTCCAGCTCTTAAATCCTTTCTCTCTCTTCTTCTATAACACTCCCTGGGCCTTGCAGGGGAGGCAGGCATGCCCCTTATTCTTTGGGGAAGGATCTCTCATTGGGCCCAGAACTTGCAGCAGCCCAGTGAGCTCTGTCTCCACCCAGCTTCTTCACGTGTGTTCTGGGGGTTGAACTCGGGTCCTCATGCTTGCATAACACACATCTTGCTGACAGCCATCTCCCCTCCTGCCAGCATGTTCATTCATCCTGTCCTCCAGAACCAATCTGTCTTCCCTTCCTGGCTGCCAGCCCTGTGGGTGTCAATCTTGTCACTAGACACAAAGACAAGAACCCTCGCAGACACTGTTGAAGCAGCTTCCACACCTGTGTGAAGCCAAATCCCTTTTAACAAATCCCTCGGCGTACACACCTCTCTCCAAGTGGTTTCACTGCCTGAGTTAATCTTGACTAATACAAATGGAGAATAGTTTAAAAGCCGAAGGTAGTTCTTGGGAAAAATGAATAACATATATAATTCCTGCTAGTGAGAATAATTGAGAAAAGGAGAGAAAAATAAATCAGGAGTGGGATGGATGAAAGAGTCATACCATAAACTTTACAGCTACACAAGAAAAGCACAAAGCAGAAGAGCTGCCTTGTACTTGGATAGTCTTCTATTTAGAGGATGTGACAGGCTTGTGTGTTTACGTCAGGATAATTCATAAGATTCCCTAAATGGAAACAGCTCACATGCCCGACGCCAGCAAAACTGATAAATCAATTGTGTTATGCTCATACATACTCAACATTTCTCTCTGACTAAAATCCCAAAGAATGAACAAGGGATACATGCAAGACAGCAGATAGATCTGGGAAGCCTCATGCTGGGCTTAATGTAGCCTTTCCTTTACACATTCATACTATAAGAATTTGTTTTTAGGAATCCAAGAACAGGCAAAATTAATGTACAGTGGTAGGTATCAGAGTTATGACTGCTTACTGGGAATGGAGACCAAACAAGGGGAGACGCGAGGGAGCATCTGGGGGTGAAGTGTTCCTCACCTTGCCTGCCAGCCTCCTGTGATGGATGGATTATACCCTTACCAAAGCTCATCAGACTGTACACTTGCTCACACATAGGGTTTAACCCGAATCACTTTTTAAAAGGATGCTGTTTGACTGAAGAATTCAGATGACAGAATGCAATCTTCCTTCCCATTCTCTGTTTATTAACCCCTTGCCAGCCAGCTTTCTATGTGCTGCCATGAGCTTGTGGGGCTGGGACTTGTTATAAAACCATGCTCAAAGTTCAAGCTCAGATTTCCTCTGGAAATGAGGACCTTCGTGTCAAGTAGAACCTGTTGGTTTATAACGTATTTTTCTGTGAGTGGTCATACTGAGGTGTCTTGGGTGGGGGTGGACTAGTTCATTGGTGTCTTGGGTGTTCACAGTGCTGGGTCCAAGCACAGAGGGTTTCAGTAACAACCTTTGCTCCCAAAGGAGACAGCATGGGGGCAGAGTCACCAGGACCAGGAAATAATTCATCCTCAAACACTTAAGGGAGAAAGGCTGTGATTTCCCTCCCACTCCTGTCTGTAGACTTTGACAGGCATCAGCCAGCCACTTGACAATGTGCAATCCCTATGTCTCAGCTGGCTTGCAGTACCTGGCTTTCTGCCTCACACGTGGCTCTCCAAAAATATCCCTGAGCGGGTAAGAAGGTCTAAATGAGGGAAACGTGAGGCAATGTCAAGAATGTAAAACTTTCCAGTGTGATGGTTCTTACCAATGTCACCTTGGCAGGATCTGGAATCACAGAATCAAACCTTCCACCATGCCTACAAGGGAGTTTCTGGACTGGGTTGGCTTAGCAGGGCAGACCTATTTTAACTGTGGGCAACATCATTTTATGCACAGAAGTACTGGACCAAATGAAGCCGCTAATGTGGATAACCCAGCAATTCATTGCTCTCTCTGACTGTGGATGCAGCGTGAGCAGCTGCAGGGTGGACTGTACCCTCTAACTACACACCTAAAGACATCCCTCCTCAAGATGTTGCTTTGGTTAGATACTGTGCCACCGCAACTAGGACAGTAAGTGATTCATCCAGCTAATAAGCCAAGTGAACAGAGTACAGTTGCTTCTTGCAAAAGCTATAGCCAATAACCAAAATGTATCAGGAAGTGATTCCTTCTTCACTTTGAATCTGTTCATTTAGAACACAGAAGTGGGTGGAACCTAAAGGTTTGCAAAAGGACTGAAGAGGACTCACCAGTGATCTCCATACCACGTGACACAGTGTTACACAATGAACTGGGAGATGTATGGCTGGTGGGAGGTCGCAAGAAAGGCATGTAGGAATGTGTTAAGAAGTAAGGCTTTGGGGTGTGTTTTAAGGAATAATGGTTAATTTTTGACAGGACTGAGAGTAGAGAAGTCTCTTGGCATGTCTGTGAGGGAACTTTTATATTCAGTTAACTGAGGTAGGAAGAACCACTCCAAATGTGGGGAGCCGTCACCCCATGGGCTGGGGTCTTGGACAAAACAAAAAAAGAGAATGTGAGCCAGGCGCGGTGTGGCATCTGCAGTGCACACCTTTATTCCTACCGTTGGGAGGCAGAGACAGGCAAATCTCTGAGTTTGAGGCCAGCTTCATCTACAGAGAGAGTTCTAGAACAGCCAGAGCTACATAGAGAACCCGTCTTGAAAAACCAAAGTAAAATAAAAAAAAAAAAATTAAACTTTTTTTTTTTGTTAAAAAATGAAGAAAAGGGAGAAAATGAGCTGAACACCAGCATCCATCTCTCTCTGCTTCCTGACTGTGGATACAATGTGACCAGCTGCATCAGCATCTATCTCCCTCTGCTTCCTGACTGTGGATGCCATGTGACCAGCTGCATCAGCATCCATCTCTCTCTGCTTCCTGACTGTGGATGTCATGTGATCAGCTACATCAGCATCCATCTCTCTGCTTCCTGACTGTGGATACAATGTGACCAGCTGCATCAGCATCCATCTCTCTGCTTCCTGACTGTGGATACAATGTGACTAGTTGAGTCAGCATCCATCTCTCTGCTTCCTGACTGTGGATACAATATGACCAGTTGCCTCAGCATCCATCTCTCTCTGCTTCCTGACTGTGGATACAATGTGACCAGCTGCATCAGCATCCATCTCTCTGCTTCCTGACTGTGGATACAATATGACCAGCTGCAGTAGCATCCATCTCTCTCTCTGCTTTCTGACTGTGGATACAGTGTAACCAGATACACCAGTGTCCACTTCTCTCTGACTGTAGATGCCACAGAAGCTGCCTCATGCTCCTGAGGTCACAATTTCCCTCCATGATGGTGTAGATCCCTTTTTAAATTGAGAGCTGAAATAAATCTCACTTTTTAATGTTGCTTTTGTCAGAATAAGATAAGGAACTAAATGCAGAACGTGTCAAGGCGTCTTTGCAGACACTGAACCAATGCTTCAGGAGGCCTCCAGACACCCACAAAGACATTAAAGAAAGCTATCTTTATAATGGGATTTGTTTTTGAGCAGTTGGAAAATATATAACTTGGAGAAATTTTGAAGAACCAGAAAGATGAAAGACAAATACTATATACTTATTTAAATACTGCCCGGGTCTCACATAACGGGGGGTGTGCTTCCATATGCAGCAGGATTTGGTTCTACTCCATTGTTTGTTTTCTGTTGGTTTCCCTTCTGCTTCTGTGTTTGCACACAGGCACAAGGTCAAGCATAAGTGGTCAGCTCGGACCCTCTCAGACCCGTCACATGCCAGATTACAAACAGCTTCTAATCCCTGTTATTGTGCCACTTCCCAGGTCTCCGTACTCAGCCTGGCTCATCCTCTAGTTTACTGCTTGCTCCACACCAGAAAGCATCCTCAGTCTAGGTGTGGCCAGGGTTAGTTAGCACTCTTACCAGCTATGATGCTGGAGGTGGGAGTTTCCTGCGATCTGCTCCAAATGACATCTACTTCATCTATCGATGAACATTTATCAATGTTCCCAGCATGCCTTGTCCAGATTCCAAGGCCAGCTTTGGGGAATGGTAGTAACTCCAGGGAAAAAAAAAAGCTCGTATTCAAATTTATGTATTTGCCTTGAGATATTTTTCTTAAATTAGCAGTTGTGGTCAGTCAACTGTCAAAGCCCTGAAATGGTTTCATTTGGGAATTTTGTCTAACTTAATTACATATTATTTCTGATACTTTAAATTTTTTATTTTATTTGTTCTTTTAAATATTTTGTGTGTGCATGTGCATGCACAACACATGGAGTGTGTGGAGAGGTCAGAGGACAAGCTGTGAGAGTTGGTTATCTCCTTCTATCATGTAGAAAGATCCCAGGGACTGAATTCAAGTCATTAGGCTTGGCAGCTAATACTCTTATCTGCTGAGTCATCTTGCCAGTCGTTATTTTTTATTTTTTCCTGAGGATTTTCCAAGCTGTTCTTTCTACCATACTTAAAGTCCTGTCTCCAAACACTAAGACTACAGAAAGAACAACACTCATTATGAAGCCTACGATCATAATTATTATCTAACTTGCCTTGACTGGGTTCTATTACTGTGGGAATATTTTTTCCCCTCATTCTAATCAAATATGAAATCTAAAATAGAAAGGAAAGGAAAACGAAGAAAAATAACTAACAGACGACAGAGAGGGCAAAGCTAAATAGACAGATTAATATCTGCAGAATAAGATCTGTCATCTAACTCAATTTCCACTCTCATGTGCTCTAGACAAATAAAGAAAGCTATTTTTCTTTCAAGTGATTAAAAAAAGGAAGTTCCTAGAGTGTAATGGAAGAACACAGCAGAGACAAAGAGAAAGGGAGAAATGAAACCTTAAGCTTTAGTCATAAACTACACTGGAGCAGGAGAAAAAAAAGATGAGAACTTAACCTTTTACCAATAAAAATGTGAGCCAAAGACATTAAGAACAGGAAACACACAGGGACTAACCAAATGCGCCAGGCAGCCACTCCCTCAACACCAAACCAAGTAATTGATATTTAGTGCTTATTTAGTGCCCACGATTCCAGGATTTGTCTCCTGATTCAGAAATATATTTTATTCATAGTTGCTTTCTAAATTCTGTGCCCTTTTATCAGGAGGCCATCCTCAGGTCTTTAACATATAGCCACACAGAAACAGCAACCTTTGAAATGGCTCCCCAGCTTGGTGAAATGTTACGATTTTTGTCTGGTCCCACCTTCCCCTCTCCGCCCTACCTCTTGGCCTCAGTGGCCAACCAGGCAGTATGCCTCTCACAAGAGACAAAATTCAGGTCAGAACCAACAAGCTTTGTGTGGGGCAGTTAATGTTAGATAAAACTCTGCTGTCTGAAGGATCTCACCTCTCTGCTCCACCTCCCACATAAAAGCTGTAGCTGTTTTCGGTTCCCACTACAACTCATCAAAGACTTTCGAGCTTGGAAACTATGTTGTGAAACTATGCAAGCCATCCATCCCACCCTGAAGCAAAATTAACATCAAGACAGGGGAGCATTTGTTGGGCCAAGATTAAGCAGCTGAACCAAAGCAGAGTCTTGAACTTGGCATCGTCCAAGCTTCCTGAAACAACTCTTGTTGGTTATCTGGGGCTGCCCAAACAGAACCGTTGATGGCTTCAAGTGAAACTCTGAACTGTTCTTTTTCTGGTTGGCTCATGCCAAGAGGCAACAAGCCAGGAGGCAGCCTGTACCGTTGTTCTCGCAATCCCCTGGGAAAGTCTACATAATAAATCAAGATGGAATGAATCTTTAGTAGCGTGGTAATAAAAGTACCTATTAGCATCACAACCGAGACGAGCAGGACTAAAGAGGAGAGCTGATGACAGGGACACACTGTCAACGCCATCAAGACTTTTCCAATTATAACTTACTTCCTACCTCTACTACTTAGACATTGCTAGATCATGATTCCAAAATATCTCATTTCCCCTGCTTGAGTTGAGAAAGCCATGTAGCTGGTTGGGCTACCGCACTCCCAACTCCACTGCCAACTATAGCAGACCCTTCTAACATAATCCAGCGATAGCCAACTCATGGGAACTTTAATTGCAGATGCTAGATATTTTTGCCCATTTCCCTGTTCATTTCCAGTATCTGTGAACTAATAAACAGCCTCAAAATGTCAGTGAACATCTGGGCCATCCAAAAGCGTATGCCTTAGGCCTGCCTCTTATAAATCCACAGCCCGCAGCCTAAATCCCCATAAGAGACCTTGACCAGCCGTGGCACACAGTGCAGAGAAGGGTTACTGCAGGTCACTCTGGTGGTTAGTCCTTGCTGGTTAGCCTGGCTGGATTTAGAATCACCATGGAGATCTACCCCTGGCTGTACCTCTGTGGGTGTTTCCACAGAGGTTTAACGGAGGAAGGAAGACCCACCCTGTATGCGGGCAGAACCATCCTACGGCCTGGGCTCTTGGACTGGATAAGAGGAAGACAGTGAGTTGAGCACCAGCATCCATCCCTCTCTGCTTCCTGACCACAGATACAGTGTGATCAGTTGTCTCCTGGTATCATGTCTCTCCTGTCACGATGAACGCAGCCTCAAACTGGGAGCAAAATAAGCCCTCCCATCTTTAAGTTGCTGCTTGTCACTCGTGTGTGTGTGTGTGTGTGTGTGTGTGTGTGTAATTCTGTCCCAGAAACAGGCATATCATATGCTGAATTCTTACACTTAGCAGTTTCTGGAGCAAACAAAATCCCAAAGTTGAGATTTTTTTTTTATACTAAAACTTGTAAAATGAGATAAAAAAAAATTAAATGAAAACTCCGGGACTTGAGGAGATGGTTAAGCTGGTAAAGTGGCTGCCACGGAAGCATGAGGCATCTGAGTTGGACCCCTAGACACTACATGAACATCCCAGGCATGATGGCATGTACTTGCAATCCTAGTTCTGGGGGGGCAGAGCCAGGATGCCCAAAGCTCCCAGGCTAGCCAGGCCATCCTACTGGGTGAGCTCCCTATCTCAAGGGAAGCGAATAGCCTTCCTAAGAATGATGCTTAGCACGGTCCCCTGACCTGCATTCGCACATGAAGACATATACACCTGTACACACACACCCAGGCTGAGGGTCTGCAGAGGACGGTAAGAGCACTAGCTGTCAGCCAATACCAGAAATGAGAGCACATGGGCACCCAATAGAAGCTGGATGCTGACCGCTAATGACTGCAGGCCTGGGTTATTTTCCTTCTCATCCTTACACTGGCACCACAGCACAAGTAACCAGCCCAGTGCTGGACATAGGGTGCCCACTGATAATGTATCTGTTTGCAATTTAATGAATCCTCGGGCATTTCAATTTTCCTATTTTCTACTCAGTGAACGGTAACGCTTAGAATATGCATGCATGTTATGAAAACACATGAGATGAGGGTACACCGTAGTACCTCAGTAATTCATAAAGAAACTCGAGCAGGCTCCCTTGCATGGGTAAAGGACTCTTACAGGCCTGCACTCATTTGGAGGTATACCCGCCTGGTTGCTATTTTACATAGATAACAGATAAAAAGCCCACCGCCAGGCATACATCTGGGCAAGGCCCTGTAACTCCTTTGTCTGAAAGCTATTTAGAGACTTCAACATGAAGAACGGCTGCCAGGCCCCTGACTGCTCCTAGCAACTCTGGTGTTTGGCTCAAGCACAGGAAGTTCCAAAAGGCTGCAAGAGCAGAAAGGCGTGGAACTGGTTTTGATAATGACCTCCTGGAGGTCAGGGAAAGTCTACAGCTCCTTCACTGGCTATGAGAGCTTGGTATAGATCACATTCTTCCCAGAGATGGAATTCCAGCCATTAGCTGTGTCCCAAGCCAATATGTGTAGACTAAGATCTATGTTAATGGTGAATAAAAGAAGATAGTGAGCCAGGTGGTGGTGGCACACACCTTTAATCCCAGCACTTGGGAGGCAGAGGCAGGTGGATTTCTGAGTTCGAGGCCAGCCTGGTCTACAGAGTGAGCTCCAGGACAGCCAGGGCTACACAGAGAAACCCTGTCTCAAAAAACAAACAAATAAACAAACAAACAAAAAAAGAAGATAGTGATGTCTAAGGCCTGAATTATGGGAGCACAGGTGAGAGGGATAACCCTGAATTCTATTAAAATCATAGGAGATAAAATTGGAAAGCCTTAGAGACAAACTCTATCCTCCCAAAAAAACCAAATCAAACTACCATAAACATACACAGGGGGTGGGGGGAGGAAGAGTTGTGAGGAAGATTCAGTTGGTAAAATGCTTACTTGAATTGAGTTTAATCTCCCAGAATTTATATAAAAAAGTAGAGTTCAGTAGAACATGCTTGTAATCCCAATGCTGGAGGAGGATCCTGGGGTGGGGGTGGGGGCTCAATGAGTAGTAAATATAGCCAAATTAGACATCCCGGGGACAGATCCTGCTTCAAAAAAAAAAATAAGGTGCAAAGCAATTGAAGAAATTTGATTTGTTTCCACATATCTGTATACACGTGCATGCTTCCCCCTCCCCCCAAAACCCCTGGTTTTATTAGTTAACAATCCTACTTAGTAGAAAAGTTGACAACAGAATTTAGATCTCTTGCTGCCCAGCAGAGCCTGTTGAACTGAAAAATGGGTGGCTATGCTTAAAGGTTGGGTCACCGGAAGCCAATGGCCTTCCTCTGTTGGAGGTCTCCTCTGGTGGAGGAGAGAACTCGAGATGCCAAAATGAGAGAGAAACAACTCTGCAATGCTTGCGAGATAGCAAAGTGGGAAAAGTGTTCACTGATGGAGCATGAGGCCCACAGTTTGAATCCCTAACCCCCATGTAGGAAGCTGAGTGTGGCAGTGCGTGCCTGCAATACCAACTCCAGGGAGGCAGAGACTGAAGATTCTCAGGGCTCACTGGCCAGGCAGCTGAGCTGAACCAGCAGAGCCACGGTCAGTGACAGACTGTCTTAAAAACTAAGGTGGAGAGGAAAGGATATCAATCTCTGGCTTCCATGGGCACGTGTGTGCGTGCACATGTATGCATGTGTGCCAGATGTGTGTATGCACACACATCCATACATATACACACATACACTATCATGCATTCACACATGGACACATGTGTACACACACATAGTTTTGAGTTGAACAAAATATAGTGACACTGGGGCTGTCTCTCATTTCTCAACTCTGGTTCTCTACAGAGTAATCAATGAGCAAGGAGAAACAGAAAGGAGATCGTGGATCAACACTCCTCTACCCACTGAACCTTCTCACTAACCCAAACTTGCTTTATTTGAAAATTAAACCTACTGCTCACTACTTCACATTGTATTACCTGCTGATATACTACTGCCAGTCTCCCTGCCCGGACCACGAGCACAGGCAGAGCAGGCTCTTCCCTATCCCGTTTTGTATAACCTCCAGGCATGGGCTCAGTACTTGAGAGCTCTGTAATCCCCAGACTCCACATGCCCAATCTAGTCCTCAAGTGTCCGAGGCTCCATTGAGAGGCGTCTTCCCTGCTCTGCCTTTGTGTCACAACTGCAATGATGAAGACACCGGTCTCATTCTGTCACCAGATCTTCTAGCATCTTTTTCTGACAGTGCACACCAAGCAAAGAAGTGGCAGTAGCAGCAGCCAGCCCCTGTCACACAGTTCTCCTACACCATCCTGCTGGTGTTTGTTTACTGAAGGTGACACCTTATTTCCTGCAGACCTAGGCATGAAGGCCGCATCTCAACCAACAACTGAGAGATGCGGCAGAGATTTCAGAATGATTTCTATAATCAAAGATTGGCATGAGCCAGACGGACTGAAATGACTAGAGGCAGGAAGCAGTGCCTGGAGTCTGCATGTAAGGAAGACTCAGGAAGGAAGTGTGTGCAGGAGGGATGAGCAATGTCCTGAAGGTTCAACTATCTTGGCCCATCACCTACTTTGACTCCCCACAAAACCCCAGGGTTTTGTTCTGACTAATCCTGCTCACCAGAAAAAAGAAAACAAGAGGCAGCTCTGGCCAGAAGTGGTAGAAAAAGCTAGTGCTAAGAATACAGGAAAGCACAGCAAAGCATCCACTGCCCAGACAAAGCTGGTGGGACTGGCTCCACCTCAAGATGGCCTTCACCTCAGGTAGCATGCAAGACTGGTGGTGGAGAGTAAGAAGCCGAGGACTTCCTGACTGGGCATTGTACTGCCAGGGGCTTTGGAAAGGGAGATCAGCACACAGGAAGACAGCGGAGGTCTTGAGAGCAGTCACTGAGGTTGCAGAGAAGGAAGGACAAGTGCACAGAGCGACATGCGGCCCCGTCACGGAAAGCCAGGGAAGACAGACAGAGGAATAGCCTCAGAATAGGCACAGCCCCTGGAAGGACGTGTCCAAGTGACACTGACCTAATGGGCAGTTGTACGCAGTGGCCTGCCCATGAGAGACTTTCTAGATCAGGTAACAGAACTAGGAAGCCCCCTCGCTGCCCCCCACTGAATACGGACAGCACTATAGGTGGGCCGGGGGGTGATGTCTCAGACTGAATACAAATGAAACACTGAGCTGAGCACCAGCATTCATCTCTCTGCAATACGAGCGGCCTCACACTCCTGTTCCATGATGGACTGTACGCTCCACTGTGAGTCACAACAAATCCCTTCTTGCTTAGGTTGCTTGCATTAGGTATTTTGTCACAGCAATGAGACAGGAAAGCACCACGGGTGAGGGGAGGGGCTGCTAAAACCATGGGAAGAGCACAGAGGTCCTTGAACTGACGAGTGGGACAAAGGATACCCGGAAGAGACCATCAACTGAGACACGGTCCCCTGCTTTCCCATGCTCACCCTGCCTCTATCTGCTCACTCGGTTTCGCTTCCTTTTAATGGAACTTGTTTTGTAAAGTTGCCAACACAGACATGAGGTTTACGTGCATAATGCTCATTCTGTGTATGGGGCCTTTCCAGAAGTTGTAAGGAGCAGAGAAGAGTGACAGAAGTGGGGTCCAGTGGCTTCCCAGGGCAGAAGGTGACTGCAAAGCACTGTTCTTAGAAACAATTCACATGAATGCATACAGGGCAAAGGAAGAGCACTAAGAAGGGAAGACACAGAATCAAAGAGGAGGCCCCGACTGTTTTA
>NW_022196891.1:23857768-23861555 GCF_008632895.1 Mastomys coucha | reverse complement strand
TTTGCTCTGGAAAAGGTTTAGGCACCAGGCTTCTGGCTCCTAGGCAGGAAGCTAAAGATTCCACCTCCGAGGTAACGGTGAGAGGAGAGAGACTGCTACAGACAACTTATGACGGTGGTTCTCAACCTGTGGGTCGAGACCCCCTGAGGCCACTTGTTAGGTAGCCCGCATATCAGATATTTACCTTACAATTCATAACAGTAGCAAAATTGCAGTCATGAAGAAGCAATGAAGTAATTTTTCATTCATGGGGGTGGGGGGTCACCACACCAAGAGGAACTGTATTAAAGGGTTGCAGCATTTGGAAATTGAGAACCAGGTCCTTGGTTCCTGTTTCCCACGAGGGAGCAAGACAGCTGTCAGCCTTCACTAATCACACCTTTTAACTCTGAAACTGCTTGTCCAGATTAGTAGAAATCTGGGGAAATAACATGCCATGAAAGAAATCAAGACCAACTCAGAACCAGAAAGAGAGGAAAAGGAGAAAGATCGGACGTCAGAGGAAAGGGAAAATGGAAGGACTAGTATGGAAAAAAAAAAAAAAAGGCAAAGTAATTGCCTTGCGTGCAGGAGGCCCTGGGTTCAATCCCCAGCACCATACACAGCCAGGCATGCTGCTGTTACACTTGTAATCTAAGCATGGAGGGCAGGCAAGGCTTTGGCTACATCATGAGATGGTGCTTTGGAGTATGTAGGGAACCGGTTTAGTATTATCTCATCTTACACAGTAGCTAAGTGGTATCTTTCCTGGGTGCTAACCACTGCTGGCTAGATGGGAGTGTGAGGGGCTAAGGGTGTTGTGATGGGCTAGAGTATTCAGGGTTTAGCATACAAGTTCTATCACAGAAAGTCAGAAGGGAATTAATTCTAAAGTGCCTTGTAAGGAAAAGCAACATCTCACATGTGGTTGGATAAGTTCATACTTACCTTCATAGATATATTTGGAAAGACATAACCAAAGAGTTAAAAGTCTTTGCAGATGAGGAAAGTCAGTCAGGAGTCAGAAGGGTCGTCTAAGTACCATGGAAGAGGCTGGGAGGCTGGGGTTAGCCTTGTATATTTGACTTTGGAAATTATATACATTTAATAATTTGATAAAAGTAAACAATAAACTTCAAAATTGCAAATACTCCTTGGGCTAATCATTCAGAACCTTGAAATTCTCCCAGGAGAATGAGCAGAGATGCACGTTTTCTGTGTACTAAAATGACTTTTTAAAGGAGAAAAAGAGAAAAAATAAAGAGACCTTGCTAATAATAATAATAAAAAAAGCCAAGTGCTTAGTTTTAAATAAATCTTTGGATGAATAATTAAAACAGAAGCAACAACTCCATGAAAACCATGTTTTAAAACTATGGAGAACACAATTGTATGGTTCCTGCATCTTGTATGTGCACTCAACAAAATCCTGGAGGAAATGATCCAGATGACAGGATCATAAGTCATTTTATTTCTTAATCTTTTGTGTATTTGCTAAATTTCCTACAGCAAATCTGTTACTTTCAGATATTATTTACATGTTTTTAATTTGTAAAACAAAAGAACCAAAATGAAAAATAATTCTTAGCTCTTCTCTAAAGAAAATGACCTCCTTGTTAAATCTTTCTTGCCTCTACTGTCTATTTACACACACACACACACACACACACACACACATACACACACACTCTGCTTTATGAAGATTCCTTTTGTAATGACTGGAAGATACAGGTTGTACAAATCTTGTATTTAATGCTTCATCATCATGCATGCTGGGCAAGCACTGTACTACCAAGCTATATCCTCCTGACAAATATATATATATATATATATGTATATGTACATATACATGATGTATATGATGGTCCGAAAGCAACAGCCACGCATCAGAAACTACATTTGAAAATGTTTTGAATTTGGACTTTCCCCAGACTAGTGATGCACAGCCTGGTTCTGTCTTACGAGGCTGAGGAATGGGGATGAGCCATGGCTCCCAGTCACATGAGCTGGAGGGCAACCAACCAATGACGTGCAGAAGAAAGCTGTGTTGCTAGGGCAGGACGTTCACAGGCTGGCTTTCCCCACACGTCTTTAGCTTACTGATACCTTGGACGTGTGATAGGTGTATGGAGATGTAAACCCACTTGAAAGTTCAAGGGCATCTCTGTTGCCTAATAGGAAAGTCAAAGGGCATTTGTTCACTGGTAAAATAATCCAAAATATCCAAGTTTACAAAAGACAGCATCCTGTACATTTGAGGAGGGGTTGTTTTGGAGGAAGGATCTCAGTTATATCGGGATGGCTTCAAACTCACTCTACAGCCAAGGATGACCTTGAACTTCTGACCCTTCTCCCTCTACCTCCTGAGTGCTGGGATCACAGCTATGCACCACCATGGCCAGTTTATACAGTTTTGGGGATGGAACCTAGCAGTTTGGTGTATGCTAGACCAGTCTCCTACCTACTGAGCTGCATCCCCAGCCCCAACATCTGACACTTAAGATTATAGCCAAGTGCTCAGATTCTTGGTCCACCTTCTGTTCCTGAACCTTAAGCTCTTTTCATCATTAGACGTCCCCCAGATGAGCTTAAATCTCACATTAAATGTGAGATCTAAGAAAGTACAACTGCCTTAGCATCTGTGGACATCACAATACCCAGGACACCCTAAATGGGCCTGGAGTTCCAGCTTCCCCTTCCTGCACACTGGGCAGACGATGCATCCTTTCTCACCCTGTCTGTGAAAACAGGATGAATGCTCTATACATCTGCTTGGAGGGGTCAGTAAGACATTTTAAGATAATTTGTGCTTAAGGATGTTAAGCTCTCCAAAATAAAATTATTCCTTTAAATCAATTTATTAACATCCCACAAATGTAGTGGGTGGTGCATACGGTTATCAGAGAAAACACACGCATTTGAAGTAGTACTGTTCATTTAAACCAGGGGGCGGCTAGCTTTGTTCTGGGAAGAGCTAGAGAATAAACATTTTGGCACGGTGAACAATGTAGTTCCCTTTGTAACCATTCAATTCTGATCCTGTAGCACAAATGCAGACACAGGCAATAAACCCACAAATAGACATTGCTATACATTCAATTAAAACTTTACACCCCATCACTGTTCAGATAAGGCGAAGAAGTATACACTAAAGACCCTGGGAAGCCTTGCTTCCATGATTTGAGGGAAGTGTTCGAATGTCTCAATCTCATTGGCTTCTAAATTGCCATGAAAGTCTAGTTATAGAAGAAGAAAGAAAGATCAAATAACTTTTCCAGAAATCCCAATATAGGCCAGGGCAGCCATGTGTGCAAATCTCCGGCCTCCTGGGTCATGGTTCTGCTAGTGTCTGGGCAGATGGCAGAGCTGAGATGAGCGCTTTCTAAAATGACTTGGCCCTAGTCTTCCTGCTGGCTATGTCTGATCCCACTCAGAGACTCGAACTCACATTGCTGCACACGTTGCATCCTCACTCTTCAGAGCCACCATGTAGTGAACGCAGCCACACCCCCACAATACCAACACCACTCACGCATGGGCCCTGCTCCAGCCAACAAAAATAGAAATGGGAGATGATACAGTTTAGTAAATGATGTCTGTAGTAGACATGGTTTTTTGTTGTTACAAAATACCCGACAAAGGAAACAGAGGAAGGAAGGGCTTGGTTTGGCTCAGGGTGTGAGCAGGCAGAGCGTCATGGCATGAAAATCATGGCAACAAGAGCAGGAGGCGGCTGGTCCCGTCTCCCAGACAGGAAGCAGGCAGAGAGAGAGAGAGAGAAAGAGAGAGAGAGAGAGAGAGAGAGAGA
>NW_022196891.1:23807789-23857361 GCF_008632895.1 Mastomys coucha | reverse complement strand
GAGGGAGGGAGGAAGGGAGGGAGGGAGGGAGAGAGAGAGAGAGAGAGAGAGATTGATTGATTGATTGATTGATTGATTGATTAACACTGGTGCTCGGCTCTCTTATACCTTGTTATTCAGTCCTAGGCTCCAGCTATGAAGTAGTGCTATCCACACTCAGACTAAACCTTCATACCTTAGCTATATCTTTCTGGAAACATCCTTAGAGACACATCCAGAGGTGCGTGTCCATGATGCTGCTAAAGCTGGTCAGTCTGCCAGTGAAGATTAGCATCCGTATCCATTGACATTTTCAGTTTGGCTACTAAGCTCCTTTCCACAGTACCTGTCCCAGCTGTGCTTCTCAAATACACCCCACCAGGATGTGGCCTGGAGCATTGAGAAGGCTGGTTCTTCTCTGTGGAGCCTTCTCTAGATAGTTCTTGAGCTCCCTTCTCTCTTTCGGAGGTGTTAGCCCAATGTCTCTTCTTGAGAGGGTCTTCCCTAACCCCCACCTAACCCCACCGCCCGCTTCCGTCACTGCTGGACCAACTGCACACTTATAAACCTCTACAGTAGTTTTACTCATCTCCTTCTCTCCAGCCTGGGGAGGGAAGGGCCCGGCAGGACCAGGCACTTACAGAGTGAGTGCAGATGAGCCAACCCAGTCAGTCCCTGGGTCGGGGGAGAACGGCTATTTTCTATTACATCCAGTGGCTCAGCTGTAATTTCTATCATCTGAACAGTCCGATTGCATCCCTCTTCCTGACAGGGAAAACAGGTTTTTGTCTAAGCTTCCACTTGAAAATCCAACCCAGTAATTCACTTACACACATAAGCGGGAACTTGGCCTGCTTTGGACACTTGGAGCCTGCGGGCATGAAAAAAAAATATCACAGCTCAGTGAATTCCCAGGTGTCCTCGATGACAGCTCAGTAGCCCCGAGCACAGCTTGGCCCTGGCACACACAGACCGTGGGCATTCTTAGCCAACTCAGCTGCTACTAATGGCCCTGTGCCCTACAGAAACAACTGTCCTCCTGGCATGGCAGAACCACGAGGCAAAGGCCACCTTCTTAATCCTCACAGCATTCCTGGGCAGGACAGGGAAGGCAGTTAATCTTTGTCACCGTGCCACTCGGTTCTGACAGAAATGTAAGAGGAAAATCGACCTTGCCCCTATCTTCTGGAACACACCTCTGTCTCCCCAGAGCTAGGCTTCAGAAAGCCACTGAAGAGAAATGACTACAACTTCAGCCAAGTGCCTCACTTCGGTGACAGACAGGATCAGACCCAGCTCATATGAATGAATCTTTTCCCTGCCCCAGCCTAACTGCACCCTGAAATGAAGTTTTAAATATTTACTTTGTTCCCTGAAAATTCTTGCTATAACTTGTAATGCTTGCCTTAACCATTGTTAATGAAAGCAATTACCCAGAAGGTTCTATTAGCATAGAGTTTAGACAGGTTAATGACTGTCTTCCCTTGAGAACAGAATACTCCTCAGTAGGCAGTCCCCTCCCTCTGTGCAATGAGGAGACCCAGAGAAGGGTCAAGCACTGCCTTGGGTCTGCCTGAGCTTGACAAGACAGGAGGTGCCTGAGCTGGGTAATATCCTTTTATGCATGGATGAAGAAAGAGTCCTAGAAGGCATTCCCTCCCCCAGGTGGCTGCAGGGCTGGGAGGTCATTCCTAAGGCTAAAAATCACGCAGATCCAAAGGGTTCTTTCAGGCAAAGGAAAAAGAATCTATGGACTGAGAATTAAGAAATACAGGACAGCCGGGCAGTGGTGACGCACGCCTTTAATCTCAGCACTTGGGAGGCAGAGGCAGGGTGGATTTCTGAGTTCGAGGCCAGCCTGGTCTACAGAGTGAGCTCCAGGACAGCCAGGGCTACACAGAGAAACCCTGTCTCAAAACAAAACAAAACAAAACAAAACACAGGACAAGGGGCTGGGGAAATGGCTCAGTTGGTAACACACACACACACACACACACACACACACACACACACACCTCACAAAGTAGTTGAGGTTATAGATTAGTGGTCGAGCACTTGCCTAACATGTACGAGGCCCAGAGTTACACTGCCAGCTCTATAAAACAACAAGCAGCTAGCAACCGACCTTCCTGCGGCTCACCTGACTGCACAACTCCTGGATAGGCAAGGTCAAGAGCACCGCCTAACAGAAAACCTCCACAACCCCCTCCCCCATCATATCTCTTCCTTCCCATGAAAACAGCTTTAGTCCAGAGTCGCTTCTCTTTCCCGAAAGTCTCGAGGTCCAGAATGAGTCTGTGGAAATAGGCGTCAGTAGAAACAGGTGAAGAAGAAGCAAAGCAAAAGACAGGGGAGCACGTGGGAGAAAGCAGATGTGTCGGTGACTGAACCGTCTGCGGAACCGACACCATATGTGAGCCCAAGTCATTGCTGTCTGCACGTACCTCATTAAGACAAATTAGAGCAAGAGATGGCTGTCATCTTCCGATCAAAACAAACAAGCCTAATTTCATCACGCCCGAATCTTGTCTCTGATATGAAGAGTAACCCTATGCAGAAGCTTCAGTCCCCATGGCAGGGAGACCATCTCTAGTGCTGAGGCTACATCCCAGTTGCTAGAGTGCTAGTCTGGCCTGCAAGAAGCCAGGGATAGATGCTTGCCATGGCACAAACAGGCGTGATGGTGCGTGCATACTTGTAACCCCAACACTCCAGAGGCAGGCCAAATACATTAAAGAAAGAAAGAATATTAAAAGCAGTAAGGGAGGGCTGGTGAGATGGCTCAGCGGGTAGGAGCACTGACTGTTCTTCTGAAAGTCGAGAGTTCAAATCCCAGCAAACACATGGTGACTCACAACTATCTATAATGAGATCTGACACCTTCTTCTGGTGTGTCTGAAGATAGCTACAGTGTACTTATTTATAATAATAAATATATCTTTGGGCCAGAGCAAGCAGGGTCTGAGTGAGCAGGGCTGACCAGAGCAAGTGGGGTTGACCAGAGCGAGCAGAGGTCTTAAAAGTCAATTCCCAACAACCAGATGAAGGCTCACAACTATCTGTACAGCTACAGTGTGTACTCATATACATAAAAATAAATAAATCTTTTTTAAAAAGAAAAGCAGTAAGGGAAAAAGGTCAAATAACATATAAATGCAGGGGCAGTGGTGGCACACGCCTTTAATCCCAGCACTTGGGAGGCAGAAGCTGGCAGATTTTTGAGTGTGAGGCCAGCCTGCTCTACAAAGTGAGTTCCAGGACAGCCAGGGCTACACAGAGAAACCCTGTCTCGAAAACAAATACAAACAACAAAAACAAACAAACAAAAAAACAAAACAAAAAACCCAAACCAAACAAACAAAACAACAACAACAATAACATATAAAGGCAGAACTATCAGAATTACACCAGATGTCATACAGACCCTAAGAGAACACAAATGCCAGCCCAGGCTACTATACCCAGCAAAACTCTCAATTATCATAGATGGAGAAATCAAGATATTCCATGACAAAAACAAGTTTACACAATATCTTTCCACAAATCCAGCCCTACAAAGGATAATAGATGGAAAACACCAACACAAGGAGTGAAACTACACCCTAGAAAAAGCAAGAAATAATCTTCTTTTAATAAACCCAAAAGAAGATAGCCACACAAACATAAAAAACAACAATAAAAGTAACAGGAAGCAACGATTACTATTCCTTAATATCTCTTAGCATCAGTGGACTCAATTTCCCAATAAAAAGACATAGACTAACAGACTGGATACATAAACAGGACCCAGCATTTTGCTGCATATAGGGAATACACCTCAGTGTGAAAGACAGACACTACCTCAGAGTAAAGGGATGGAAAACAATTCTCCAAGCAAATGACCCCAAGAAACAAGCTGGAGTAGTCATTCCAATATCAAATAAAATGAACGTTCAACTAAAAGTTATCAAAAAAGATAAGGAAGGATACTTCATACTCATCAAAGAAAAAAAAAATCTACCAAGAGAAACTCTCTATTCTGAACATCTATGCTCCAAATGCAAGGGCACCCACACTCATAAAAGAAACTTTACTAAAGCTCAAAGCTCACATTGTACCTCACACAATAATAACGGGAGACTTCAACACCCCACTCTGTCAGCAGCCATAAAGGGAAAAGTTAATAACTAGTAGGTGATCCTCCTGAGATGGCCTGCTTCAGATTATTATATAATCTGCAACAGGTTCACTCTTATTAAGCAAGGCTGTAAGGGATTCATTTTAGGAAAGATTCCTGCTATTAATATGCATTTCCTGTTACTATTAAACATATATATATAACAATCACTAAGTTATAGCCCACCCCTTTGGAGCAGATCTCTGCAGATCCACAAAGATGTACTTTCTAGTAGTAATGCTATATTGACAAATAGATGACTTCTTAAGTCTTAATGATGATCCTATAAGAATTCCTAAAAAGACCTTAATAATCACTGATATAACAGGACTGCTCTTAGGTCCTTTTCTGATAGTCAAAACTGCAATGAGAATTCTGACAGTCTCCCAGCTGTCACCAGTTAATTGCTCTTAGATGGTAACCAGACTTTCTACTACTCATAGCACATTCCAAGAGATTATAAAACAACTAATCAGAGGTCATAAAAAGGAACTAATGACTTATTATAGGTGTTAGGACAGAAGATAAAATACTGACTGGGTTTATCTATACAAAACTTCACTATTAACTTAGTTATGGTTTTCAACTTACAGCGAACTTGTGGAGCTGAGACAGGTGATGGATGTTTAGCCAGATAATTACTCCTAATGATTATTCATGTAAAGATTCTGTTGTAAACTTCTATTTCAATTAAAAAATGTCTCTGGCCAAAAATACAGCTAAAATTAGACAAAATATCTTGTTGGCTATGGAATCCTTAAGATTCATCATGCCATTCCCCACATGGCAAGGATGAAGATTTACTACAATTAGTTATTGAAAAAATTAACTCATAAAGTATAGTTGTCTTTCACCTGCTCAAACAATTAGCAAAAATTCACCCTTAACTGATCTGTGAACCCTGTATAATCCATACAAATAACTTAATAGTACTAATATTTGGGTTATAAGATTCATATATTGCAGAGTGTGTAGCTCTGACAAGATTCATCTGTGGAGACGCTGAAAAGATCTGCTGTTCCAGACACCTGCCTCCTTAGCTTGTTTCCAGAGACTTGCTTCCAGAACAGCTTCAGGAATAGCTCCTGATCCCTGATGGACTCAGTTCACCCAGCTTTTCAGAGGGAACCAGTCACAACTTTAGTCAAGCCCTGAGACTTCTAAGCATACAGATGCTAAAGCTAGCTTTCTTATGTCTAAACAGTTTTGCTTATTTTATTACCCCTCCCTACCCCTTTAAAAAAAATTGTTGCCCCCAATTCAGCAGAAAGAATTTGTGGAGAGTCCTCTTCCTGATTGCTTTGGGGAAAAAAAAGAAAGAAATGCTCCTAACAGATTGGCCTGTCGGCAAGTCTATGGAAGCATTTTGTGTTTTTCTTTTTCTCTTTCTTTCCTTCTTTCTTTCTCTCTCTCTCTCTCTCTCTCTCTCTCTCTCTCTCTCTCTCTCTCTCTCTCTCTCTTTCTTTCTTTCTTCCTTTTCTTTGTAAAATGTTGAGTAGTACAGTGAGCCCTGTGGTCCTCTCCAATAAGGGCTGCTCTCTCCACTCCTTTGTCTAGGAGGAGCGTATCAGCAAGCATGTGCTTCATCAGACCCAACCTTCTTGATCCTTCAGGGCAGCATTTTCTTGATGATTGAGGTAGAGGGGCTCAGCTCGCAGTGGGCAGCACCATCCCTAGGCAAGTAGTCCTGGGTGTATTAAAACAAAACAAGCTAAGAGAGTTATGGGAATCAAGCCAGTACATAGTGTTCATCTGTGGTCTCTGCTTCATATCCTGCCCGACCTTCTATGATGTACTACAAGCTAGAAGCTGAAATAATCCCTTTCTTCCCCAACGCTGGTTTTGGTCATCATTTTATCACATCAATAGAAAGCAAACGAATGTACAGGAGCTATCCTGGAACTCTCACTCTATAGCAGAGGATGACTTTGAACTCCTGACTCTCTTGCTTCTACCTTCTGTGTATAACAGACCCTGACAGGCTTGCAGCACCACACAAAGCTTACACACTCCGGAGGACAGAACCACAGACTTCCGGTGTGAAAGGCAAACTCTACACCACCTGAGCTGTCTCCCTGGCCTAGGTTTTCCCACCTGAGTTTGGAATGGACCCCTTTCCGCTGCAACCCCCTGCCACCTGTGCATTCACTACTGCTTGAATGTCATAGCTCATCTATCTCTCTCTTTTTTTTTTTTCCTGGTTTTTTGAGACAGGGTTTCTCTGTGTAGCCCTGGCTGTCCTGGAACTCACTCTGTAGACCAGGCTGGCCTTGAACTCAGAAATCCGCCTGCTTCTGCCTCCCAAGTGCTGGGATTAAAGGTGTGCGCCACCACTGCCCAGCCTCATAGCCTCATAGCTCATCCCTTTCCCCTGGAGCTTGGAGCCGGAAGCCTTCCTCTTCAGCCAAAACAAAGCAGACACTTCAGAGCTGCACTCAGAACGCTTTTCATGGGCACCTCCAACCTATCCTCGTGGTTCATCTTCTCCAGGTGCCCTAAGTATGCTGGGGAGGGAACTTCATGCTATAAAGTTGATCTTTGGGGGCATAATTTGTTTTCCCTGAGTCATTAAATGTACCCTCTCATATCTTGATAATTATATATACACTCTGCTTCAGATTAATAAAACGGGTTTTCTTCTCTCCAACATTCTGCAATTTAATCCATTGTTTCACAGTACTTTGTGCCACGGTTATTCCGAATCAGTGGCTCTTTTATGAAAAGACATAATTACCTTTCATATAAGCAGAAAGCACAACGTTCGCTGCCAAAACTGCACTGGTTGTGGGCCAGGGAAGGCGTTAAGGTCAGGATTCCAAAATAAGCACTGGAAGTTTAGAATGTAATCTGTTTCGCTGGAGGTCTCAAAGGCCAGTTGTGAAGCTGAGCAGGGAAAGGGTGAGGGGAGCACCGCCAACAAGCTGGCGTGCTGGAAGAATACAGTCATGTCTTTCCAGTGCAAGCAACACTGCAACCAGGCACCTGCCTATACTGCTATCCATCACTATGGTTGGTTTAAAAAAAAAATCCTAGCTTTTAATTATGCATACATGGGGAGTAAGGGTGTGCAAAGAGTGCAGGGGCAGAAGCCTAAGGACGATGCCGAGTCCTCTGGACCTAGAGGCAACTGACTGTGAGCCACCTGATGTGGGTGTCGGGAACCAAATTCAGGTAGTAGGTGCTTTGAACCACTGAGCCATCTCTCCAGCCCCTATTGATGATGATGATGATGATGATGATGATAGGGAGAGAATGTGTGTGTGTGTAAAACACTGTATGTGTGCAGCAGTACCCATATCCCATTTTCAAGTTTGTGGAATTGGTTCTCTCTTATCACTTTTAACTGGGCTTCAGGGACTGAATGCTGGTCACTACTGAGCCATCTTGCCGGCCCAGAACTGGACATCCATCTTCCCTGACCATCAGATTGCAGTGAAACACTGGGAGACTGGGGTTGCTTGGCACAGCATGGCTGACATTTGAGGCTGGAGAATCCTTTGTTGTGTGGGCTGCTCTGGATGGCAGAGCCTGTTAGGCAGTCTTTCTCTCTCTCTCTCTCTCTCTCTCTCTCTCTCTCTCTCTCTCTCTCTCTCTCTCTCTCTCTCTGTAAGATATAAATAGGGCCTCTCGGCTGTGACAACCACAGCCGAATCCGACTAGTGCCAAGTGTTCCCTGGGGGTGTGAAGCTGCCCAGAGCTGAGAGTCACTGCTGCAGACACAGGGCCCCGAGGGTCAGCAGTAAGCGCTTCACCTGAACTGCAGACCTCATTTTAATGATAAGAATCAAAACCCCCTTGACCAACACCAAGTGAGAATCTCACCAACAATGGCCCCTGATGCCTGTGGCACTGGCGAAGATGCTAACAAGTGATCAGGCCTTTTTGCTCACATGTTTGTGGACCTCAAAGAAAAAAACTTCACCTGGAAGTTTATTTCTTTAGGGTTTATTATCTATCAGGGTGGTGGTGGTGGCAGTGGCCTATGTGCGTGTGTCCATGAACACGTGTGTGGCATGTGCATGGATGTGCGTGACCATGAACATGTGTGCGGTATATGCATATGGATGTATATGGCCAGGAACACATGTGTGGCATATTGTGTAGATGTGTGTGGCCATGAACATGTATGTGGCATATGTGTGTGGATGTTCAAGACCATGAACACGTGTGTGGCATATGTGTGTTTGAGGACAGTAGTGTTCTCTCACTATCCAGCTTATTCCCTTGAGACAGGGTCTGTCACTGAACCTGGAGTTAGGCTAGTGGGCAGCCAAGCCCCAGCTATCTTCCTGTATCTACTGTCATAGTACTGAAGTGACAGGCACGGGCTCACCATGCCTGGCTTTCTACATGAGCCCTGGAGATTTGAACTTGAGTCCTTGTGTTTGTGCAGCAATCGTTCTTAGCCACTGAGCCATCTCCCCAGCCCATATTGCTTTTTAGACTGACCTGGAGCTGGCCAAGTAGGGTAGCCTGGCTGACTAGAGAGCCCTGGGTACCTAGCTCCCTTCTGGTCTCATTCCCCAGAAACGGAATCACAAGTGTATACAAATATGCCTGGTTTCTTTTCTTTCTTTCTTTCCTTCCTTCCTTCTTTTTTCTCTTTCATTCTTTTCCTTAATGTGGGGAGCCGCAGCTGCCACCCTATACATATATATTGAACACCTGGTCTCCGGCCAGAGCAGAGAGCATTGAGATAAACAAGCCTTAGTTGGAAAAGCTGTGTGCCTCTAGTTTATGATGCAAGCTGGCATGATTTCTCGTAGCCTATTATGCTTTGCTACGTAGCTGATGCTGATTGGGACCAGGGAAAGTATTTAACCCACAAGGGCTGGGGGCTGGAGAGAGAATATAAGTAGTAGTGAGTAAGTATGTAGCATTAGGGCTGGTGATGGGTTATGTAAGATTTAGGAGTAAGTATGTAGAATTGGGGCTGGTAATGGGATAGGAGAGAAGATGTAGATATAGAAGTAAGATGTAAGGATAGATGTAAGATGTAGAATTAGGAATAAGTATGTAACTAATAAGATGTAAGTAGTAATAAGTAAGATGTAAGAAGACGATATAGAAGAATATAAAAGAAACTAGCTAGTAAGAAGAAGTAAAAATGAAGGTTCCTGATTAAACTGCATGGAGAAGGGCTTGGTGTTTGCCTCCTTACTTCTAACTGGACGGGTAAGGCGGCCGACACTTTAACATAAGTTCTAAGGATCAAAGTCAAGGCCCTATGCAGCCCTTAATTGAGCTACCCCCCAGCTATGTGTTTTTAGTTCTTTATGATTAAAATCATAACATCCTCGTAAAGAAAAAAACACACCAACATCACACACCTTTCTGCACTGACGACCTACTGACCTGTCTTCAAGCCCTGACTGCTGCCTGCCTTGCAAAGGACCAAACAGAAAGCCACAGTGGAGCAAGTTCACGCTGTGCTGCTGTGCTTGAATTAAAAAGAAAACACCCTGTAATCCTACCTGGCCTGAACAGACACAGCATGGAGCAGGGAGCACTCTCCTGGCCAATCCCTGACCCTGAGAAAGTGACCTGGTGAGCAGCAGCCTAGGCGGGGAGCTGGTTCACTTTTGGTACTACTTTAACCATAGCACGGCTCTCAAACAAGAAGGGAGCACAGGTGTAACTTAATTTCAAGGTCCATTAGCAGCACAGAGCGGGGGAATTACACTGCTAAAGGCAAGTTCTAGAACTCAGCGGGGACCTTTTCCAATTTTCAAATGGTAAGAACAATAATTATGGTGATTGTTTTTCAGAACAACATCGAGGTTCAAACACACTGCCCTTCCCAAGGACTGGAAACTTCAATGTTTGTGGCAAATGTGATCTGAGAAATGGAGGGCTGCCTAAGAATAAAGTTAGATTAAATACCGAAAAAGCCAACGAGCTGCGCCTGAACACCGGATTCTGGTGAGGGTGTTGCCCAAGTGTCCATGCAGCTGTAGTGAATATAATACAACATGCACGCTGCTGTTACATTCTTTTGCTTTTATGGGACAGTCAGTTGACAGCAGCCACTCGCTCAGCTTCTGTATGGGAGCAAATGGTTATTGCTAATGTGAGCACTGTGGTTAAAATTCCCTGCCAACTTGATGGGATGTAGAACCATCTAGAAGACAAGCGTCTGGGCATGTCAACGAGGAAGTTTGAAGTGGGAAGGGCCAGGCTAAATAAATGTGGGCAGCGCAGTCCCGGGCCAGGATTCTGGACTGAAGATAAAAGAGAAAGAGAGCTGAGTGAGCGCCAGCAAGCTGAACACCAGCATACATTTCCTGACTGGATGCAGTGGGAGCAGCCTCCTTGTGCTCTTGCTACAAGGCTTCCCCACCAGGAACTCCCAAGCAGTGAGCCAAAATAAACCCCTCCCTCTCCCTCCCCTCCTAAGTCATTTTAGTTGTTTTGCCAAATGAGAAAAGTAACTAATCCGGTGATGTAGACAAATATATGTGTGCACACGCTCACACTTGTTGCAGAGGGCTTTGTGGTGTCCTCTCTTCTAGGATGTTACAGTCTAGAGGTACAACTATCATGCTTGGTGGAGGGTCCCCAGTATTGAATCGCTGATGCCAAGCTCAGTCACAAGCAACAAGACAGGGAGTTATCTCTGGTGAGTGGCACCTACTGCCATCTGAGAAAGGGAAAGTCCCGCCTCCTAGCAACTCGCCATCAGGCGGCACGGAGAACAGACCTGGCGAGGAGTTCATCTTGCGAGCGGAAGTCAGGCTTGGACCATGGCTGCGTGGTGAGAGTGAAGAGCTCCCATCCTCAGGAGGAAGCACAGACACAATCGTGTATCTACACTGACTGCCCACCCTCAGCCTGTCCCCGAAAGGCCTACCTAGCCAATGCTCCGTACACCATCACTTACATCGCTTTCCAAAGCTAGAGAGAGTCAAAATACATATAAAAAGTGGAACATCCAACTCAGTACAACCGAGCAGGCGCATGAATGAAGATGCCCTGGTGAAACCCATCACCTTGTACATGACCCTAAAACTTAACAAAGCTAGAGAAAGAAATTCTTTTTTTGGAGGCATGGTATGTGTGTGCATGTATGTGTGAATGTATATTTGTGTGTGCATATGCTTGTGTTTGTGTGCATATATACGTGTGTGAACATGTGTATGTGTGTGGTATATACATGAGTGTGTCTGTGTGTGTGTGCGCGCGTGTGTGCGTATGTATGTATGGACCTGCATGCTTCCACCCCCTCAGCACATACACTATCACACTTGAGCTTTTGTAGGATGGGTTTCAGGGATCAGACTCAGGTCCTTGAGTTTGCAAAGCAAGCCCTTTTCCAATTGAGCCATTTTTTCCTACCCTGATATAAGTCTTTCTGAAAGCCAAAGCCTCATTTGTTTGTAGTGGGAGGACCCTGAACTGGCTGGGACACTCAGCATGGCTCCTCTGGTCCCATGGAGGCAGAAACCTGACAAGGGAGCATTCAAGCCCTTGCAGAGCCTAGGTCTGGGTAAATTAACTTACTCTGTGATTGAGTGGAAGGAAAGGACTTTTGTGATCTGTTTTTTCATTTCCTTCCTCTCCAACAAAATAAATAGGGTTTGCAAATGTGAATTTTTTATTTTAATAAAGTTCATTTTCTACCTAAATTTCCCTAAGGACATATTAACTCTGACAGAACAACAACAAAACAACAAGGGTGATACATTTGTGGGGAAAAGTCACTTTAGAAAAAAGTCACAGAGAATACAACCATACAGATCAAGAAAGGGATACATACCCCCCACACACACTCACACACACACACACATACACACGGCTGTTCCTTCTTTAAAAAAAAATAAATAAATTCAGGGAACACTCTTTCAACTGCTACGGTGCCCAATTTAGAAGCCGTTTACAGTCAACCAGAAGATAGATCAGCAAGCAATAAGACACAACAGTAAGCAATCAGAAACATCAGTGAGCTGAGTAAGCTGTGAAGGCACGCCAGGGAGAGCATTTCCGAGCCATTACCACATGTCTTCATGCCGGAAGGAAGAAAGAAAAACCTCACTTAAGTCGGGTTGGAACCCCATAAAAATGAACTCTCTCACAGCTCTCGAGCCACTGTTGAGATGACAAAAGGGTTCTGAGGACCAACAGCCCAGCCATGAAGCAGCAAAAGCAACGGCGGGCTGCTCATGGTGGAGAGTTATTAATGTGGTGCTTCTCATCCTCCTCTAGACTGTCTGTCTGTAGACATGGGAGGCAGTTACAAAACAAACAGACAGACCAAAACTCATGTACTGGCTAACTGACAAGGCACAAGGGAGCCTCCAGCATCAGGGGAAGGGAAGCAGAACATCCAGCAAATCCATGTGCACTCCTAAGAAAAGATGCATCTGTGCACGGAGGGAGGGGCCACATCACTGGCCGCTAGAGCAGCGGACGCCAATACAGAGGGAACCTCTCTATCAGAAAGGCTAATAGTCTAGGAAGCTCAGCTTTCCTTTTCCAGGACCTTTCAGAAAATGGCAACCTCTCTGTTGTAGACTGTAGTGATTTGAATAAGAATGGCCCCAAAGGTGATATAGGTGTGAATATTTGGTCCCAGTTGGTGAAACTGTTTGGAAGGATGAAGGATATGGCCTGGTGGAGGAAGTGTGTCACTTCCACTCCACAAGCTTTGAGGCTTCAAAAGTTCATGGCATTCTCTGTAGGGAGATTCTCAGTTAGCTCTCACAACCTTCTGTTTGTGGATTGAAATGTAAGCTCTTAGTGACTACCCGCACTATACCCGCACTATGCCTTCCTGTCGACTGCCAAGCTCCCCCTTCAAGATACTCATGAACTCTAATGCTCTGAAATGGTTATTCCCAAATTAAGTACTTAACTTTTTAACTTGCCTTGGTCAAGGTGTCTTATTACAATAATACAAAAGTAATTAAGCCATAGACTTGGCCTTATGTGATGTCTTACAGATGGTAAGGGGGGGTGGGTGGATAAAGAATAAATAATCTCTTTCCTGTGAGCTCTTGGAAGGGTATGAACTCAATCTCGATTGTCAACTTGACAGGCTCTAGAGTCTCCGGGAGGCGAGCTCCTGCATGCCTATAGGGGAGTTTCCAGACTGGGTTAAGTGAGACCTCCCCGGGGGAGTAGTACCACCCACTAACGGGGGCTCCTAGAGTACACAAAGAAAAAGCCAGGTTGAGCAGTAGCATCCATCTCCCTCTGCTTCCTGAATGTGGATACAATGTGACCAGCTGCATCAGCATCCATTTCCCTCTGCTTCCTGACTGTGGATACAATGTGACCAGCTGCCTCAGCATCCATCTCCCTCTGCTTCCTGACTGTGGATATCATGTGACCAGCTGCTTCACGCTCTGCTGCTGTCCTTTCCTGCCATGATGGACTGTGCCCGCAAACTGTGAGCCCCACTTAAGTTTTTGTTTTGTTTTTGTTTGTGTTTTTGTTTGTTTTTGGTCAACTACTTTGACACAGCGGTGATTAAGTATTTGACACAGAGGGCATAAGTGGCCTTGTGGACACCGTGATACCAAGGGCTCTTCCCATTCCCAAATACTTAAACTCAGTAAGACATCTCAAAGTAGGAAACATGAGGGTGGGTTCTCAAGTACTCAAATACAAAGAAGATTAAGTCAGAGTATGGGTCCTGCAAGAACAGGAGAGTGACAGGCACCAGCCGCACAGTTGCTCTTAGCTTCTTCTTTCTCTCCCCATTTTCTTGAGGTCACCATCCATTTCTAGGAAGCTTCTCTTCCAGGTTCCTAGTCCCTAATCCTAACCAGCTCCAGAGTGTAACTTCATGTAGAATCCCTCCCTAGTCATCCTACCTCATGACACCATCACATTGCTATTTTATAGGTGTATACTCTTTGCCTAATTATCCAGTAAGAACACTGAAAGTTTGCAGTGTACCTAAACGTGTGGACACGGAGGCAGGAAACATGGGGTTGATTATTAAAAATGTAATTTGTGGGCTAGGGACGTGGCTCAGTTAGTGGAGTGTTGACCCAGTGTATACAAAACCCTGGGTTGCATCCCCAGCATCCCATAAGCTTGGTGTGGTACCTCAAGTCTATAATCCTACCACTGGGAAGTGGAGGCATGAGGACTAGAAGTTCAGAATTGTCGGTGTGGTGGCACACACCTTTAATCCCAGTATTTGTGAGGTAGTAACTCAGTTGGATCCCTGAGAGTTCAAGGCCAGTCTGGTCTACAGAGTGAGTTCTAGGACAGCCAGGGCTACAGAGAAAAACCCTACCTTAAAAACCTAGATAGACAGATAGACAGACAGACAGACAGATAAAGGAAGGAAGGAAGGAAGGAAAGAGAGGGTGAGGGAGGGAGAGAGAGAGGTGCTGCTCAGAGTCTTGGCTGCATGAGACCAGCTTAGGAAACATGAGGGTGGGTTGTCCTTAATAGTCTCTGGCATTGGGATACTTGATCTCCAGTTGATGGCACTGTTTGGGGAGGTTGAGAAGGTGTGGTCTTGCTGGAGGAAGTATGTCAGTGGGGACAGGCCTTGAGAGTTTAAGGACTAGAGCTACTTCTAGGGAACTCAGTCTATCTCTTGCTCTAACTCCAGACCTGAGCCCGCAGCTTCTGCTCCACCCCCAAGCTGGCTGTCACTCTCCCCTGCCACTATGGACCCCTATGTCTCTGACTGGCAAGCTAAACGAACCCCTCCTTCTCTAAGGTGTCTTGGTCATGGCGTTTTATCAAAGCATCAGGAAAGCAGCTAATACACAGCCTATCTCAAAACAAAATAACTCTGATCCTGAATTCACTATTTCTTAAATTTAAAAAAAAAAAAAAATCAACATCAAACTGATTTTTTCCTTTTTTAAAATTATGTATATGTGAGTATGTACGCTTGGGTGCAGATGCTCACAGAGATGAGAAGGCAGCACCAGGTCCCCTAGAACTGGGGTTACAGGTGGTTATGAGTGACCCCATGTGACCTAGGAAGTGAACTTGAGTCCTGACTAGGACTCAAGTTTTATATTAAATTCACTAAATATTGGGAGCACATCCATGGTGTCACATTTAAAGATGCTGCAATCTGAGTCACTAGCTTCCAGAATGAGCCCTTCCCTCAGACCCTTGTTAGTCGAGTAAGAGTCACACAGTACCCAGGTCCAGCAAGCATCCCATCTGAAAGCATTTACATCATGACGTTCCTGAGTTCACCCGTGATGCTGTGCCCTGGAATCTGATACTCAGGAAAAGCAGCCTCTCCCTGTAGCCTGGGTGCAAACTTGGACAGCTAAGGGCCACAGGGTCACACAAGAGGGAGAAGAGAGTGATGACATAAAAGTCTAGCCAGATCGTAGGCTGACCATAGAACAACAAACTTAAAAACAGAAAGAAAACCATACTGGGGGCTTAGAAAATGACTCAGTAGGTAAAGTGTTTGTCTCAAGCCCACAAGGACTTCATATTCACAATAGAGTACACCTGTAGTCTCAGAGCTGGGTAGGCAGGGACAGGGAGAAACTTGGGGCCAATCAGGACAGCCAAATCAGTCATCTGTCCAATGAGAGACCCTGTCTCAAATGAAACTGAAAGCAATTGAGGAAGGCATCCAATGTTGGCTCCGAACTTCTACATGCATGCAAAAGAGTAAGTAGCACATATCTGTACACACACACATGCACACACACACACACACACACACACACACACACACAATGGGAGGTGGGGAGGAAGAGGAAGAGGAAGAGACACCATTCCATCTTTCAAATCAGATAACACATATCCATGATGAAGTCGGCCAGGAGCTCTCCACAAGCATCCCCCGTGGGAGTGGGCATTGAGAGCGGAGCCTGGAGAGGCACAGCGCCCACTTATTAATAAGCAGCTCAACACAGTGGGAGGTTTCCTTGTCTAATTACAGAAACTGCTGGAAATGGCAGGGAAGACAGGATTTATGGCCCAGATGACACCGTCTCTGTGTTGTAATTAAAAGTTATTTTTAACACTTTGGTGGGATACTGGGCTTATTCAAAATATAGTTTGTGAATTAAAACCTGCACAATGGCAAAAAGCCAAAGAGAAAGGTAATTCACCCAGCTTGCTTAATGCGAAGCATTCACTGTTTTGACACTAGGAAAGGTAGGAAAGGGGAGAGAAAAGTCCCTCCCACTTCTAGGTCCATGTCACAAGAAAAGAGGGGAGAGGAAGAGCCTTTATGTATTGGTTTTCTTGCTGATCATATCCCAGGGTGGCCTGGAACTGGCTGTGTAGCTGCGGATAACCTTGACTTTCAGATCACACTACTTGTTCCTCCTAAATACAAGTGCAGGGAGGTTGGTGTGCACTGCCGCTCCCTGTTTTAGGTGGTGCTGGGGACAGAAGCCAGGGCTTCCTGATGACAGCCAAGTACTCTGACAACTGAGCTGCATCCCAGCCCCATAAAGGTAGATCTTTAAAAACTCAAACGTAACATAGCTACTTAACTTCATCTTACAAACAAACAAACAAATAAATAAACGCATATATAGATATATACACGCATATATGGGGATGGGGGCATTTGGCCTGCATGTATGTCTGTGAGCCATGTGTGTGCCTGATGCCTCAGGAGGCCATCAGAGGGCATCAGGCTGTTGTGCGCCATCACATGGGTGCTGGGGATTAAACCTTGGTCCTCTGGAAGAGCAACAGTACTCTTTAAGAGCTGAGCCATTCGTCTCTCCAGCCCCTAAGTTTATCTTCTAATCACAGGTAGGGAATGTCACGTGTGGAAAGTCCAGACAGCTTGTTCACAAGCACTTATTGTAAGTGCCCCGCCATCTAGCATGACTTGCGGTAGGTACCACAGTCATCCCTTTGAGGAATTAGGGCTCACACACTAACAGGGCAGGAGCGGACTCCAAGGTGTTTTGATCTGAAGGTGGACCCAATGCAGGCTGTGGATAAGCCTCTGGTATAAATTCAGGGTGTGCTTTTAGCCACTTCCTTCTCTTGTCTGAGATCCCAATATGAAGAGGGGGCCAGGCAGGATGCATCCCTGTGGAAATCACATAGCAATGTTCGAGTGTTGATGGCGCCTGGCTAGAAAGGCTTTTCCACCTCGTCTGGTGCTCCACATGTACACAGAGGCATTTTGTGCAGTGGCAAAGGTGCTTTAGCAAGGCAGGGGGAAAAGCTACCACAGGCAATGAACGGCAAGTCGCCTTAACTTCCGGGACCTTGGGGTTCCTATCCATCATGTTGGCTACCTAGCATTTATTTTTATTTCTTGAGACAGACTCTCATAGAGCCCAGGCTGGGCCACAGACAGTGACCTTCGATGCCCGATCCTCTTGCCTGCTTTACGCCTCCTCCCAGCTTGCCAGAGTAAAATATGTGTAATGAGAAATTATTTTACATTCTTCTAATTTTTTTCCCTTTTTTATATGAGTTTAATCATTCATTTGTATCTGCCTGCAGCCACCGAGGCTTGCTTTCATGCTCTGTGTTCTAAAACAGCACTACCTTATCGTCTGTTAGAATTTAGAATTCTTCCAGCTTTCTCTTCTGTGTTTTAGTTTCCTTTTTTGGGGGGGGGGTTCGAGACAGAATTTCTCTGTGTAGCCCTGGCTGTCCCTGAACTCAGAAATCCGCCTGCCTCCCAAGTGCTGGGATTAAAGGCGTGCCTCACTACTGCCTAGCTTGGTTTCCTTTCACAGCCCAGGAGGCCTCAGACTCACTGAGTAGCTGAGGATGACCTTGAGCTTCTCAGTGTCCTCAGCTCTCCCATGCTGGGATTACAGGAGTGCATGCCCACACCTAACTAACAGCGGGCAGGCTTGTGCATCTGACAGGAGTTGGGAAGGGAGGGAACTGCTCTGGTGGGAGCTTTCCTGATAACCGCTGCGTTTCACTTCGTCTACGTTCTGAGCCTCTTCAGCACAACTCGATTCTAGGAGCTCTTTATCTGCATGGGTGTCAGAGAATCCACCAGTCATTCTGAGAAAATCATAGAAGAGTCCCAATTTTTTTTTTTTTTTTTTTGGTTTTTCAAGACAGGGTTTCTCTGTGTAGCCCTGGCTGTCCTGGAACTCACTCTGTAGACCAGGCTGGCCTCGAACTCAGAAATCCACCTGCCTCTGCCTCCCAAGTGCTGAGATTAAAGGCGTGCGCCACCACCGCCCGGCGAGTCCCAATATTTATTATTAAAAAATAAATGTAAAGCTTGCCCTTCCAACAGTCACTCCAAGTTCATGGAATTTTTATTGTACAATTTTTTTATTGTATAGGAACCTTGGTGCTGTGGTTTTAGGAAGGGTTCAATCCCATAGCTGGGCAGGGAACTGCCATCCTTACCTGCCACATTAATTTTTTCAAGCGATACCAGGCTGGGGACAGCCGTGGTGGAGTTGGTGGAATTCGCTCCTGTGCCATTGACGAGATTGTCCACCTTCGACTCGAGCTTGCCGATGCGCTGTAGGATGTTATCCAGTAACACAGCAAGCGTTTTCTTCAGATCTGTGGAAGGAAAAAAAAAAAAAGTGAAAACTTCGGCAGGTTCTGCCATATATGGCCAACCTGTGGCTTGTGTGCACCCAGGATGTGTATGAAACTAGCCCAATGCTAACTCATAAATTAAAACATTGAGAGAGGTTTTTTTTGGTTTTGTTTTGTTTCCTTTTGTTTGTTTGTTTTTCGAGACAGGGTTTCTTGGGAGATATTTTTTGCAGCATTTTCTTTGGAAACTTTATCACATGGGTGTCTTGAGCATGAACTCTGTAGATGAAAATGTTTTGAACTACAATGTAAAAAAGTTGGACAGAGGCAGGTGAGATCACCCAATGTCTAATACCACTTCCTGCATAAGCACGAAGGCCTGAGGTCAGATCCCTAACACTCATGGAAAAAGCCGCGTGACCTCTGAATTAGGGAGGAGAGGGGCTAGAGCGGAAAGTGAGAGGACTGTTGGCTTGCTGGTGGCCAGCATGGCTTTGGGCTCAGTTTCTACCTTTCCCCAACAGAGAAAGATAAAGAAAGGTCCTCTGATCTACTCACTCACACACGTGTGTGTGGGTACCCTCCTCAGTACCACAAACAAGCCACAGAAGTTGTTAAATGTTTCTGAAGTGGCTGAGTTCCCCTAAAATGAGCACATCTCGGCGATAACAGGAATCGCCTCCAATCAGGGCCAGACTCCAGCAAACAAGCCAGTTTGTGTGAAAGTGAGGCTGTAAGATTATTTCCAGACACAGGTCCAGAGAGAGGAACCTTTGCCATGACCCATGCCACCTCAGCACTACAGGGATCCCTCTCCCATACAGTGCTGCGGCTAATGACATATAGACATGATCTCAAGGTGTAGCCCAGCCTCGAAGCAGCTTCAGAATGAAGCTCACTGATATTTTTACTCTTTAGCAAATTCTATTCTGACCTTTATTTATTTATTTTTTTTTAATTTCCTATTTGCTATAGGGTCTAAGGAACTCCAGGCTGGTCTTGAACTTACTACATAGACAACAATGACCTCGAACTCCTGATCCATCTGAGTGCTGAGATTACAGGTGTGTGCCATCTCACCCGGTTCTATGTGTAACTGGGGTTGGATGCGGCTAGGCAAGCCCCCTACCAAATGAACCACATCCTTGGGCCTCAAGATTTTTCTTATTCTTTTAGGATTTCATTTATGTACACAATGACATATGACCACATTCACAAACACTTCCCCTCTCCAACTCTTTAGGTTGTATCCCCTAATACAACTTCATGTCTCTCTCTTCTCTCTCTCCTCCTTCTCTCTCTCCTCCCCCTCTCTCTCTCTCCTCTCTCTCTCTCCTCTCCATCCTTTTTTCTGATAGACCACTATGTCCAATTAGTGGTGCCCATATGCACATGGGTGTGAGGCTGCCTACCTACAATGGCTATACATACTCTCATAGGAGAATGATTTTCCCTCCCCCAGGAGCTAACAACTGAAGAACACTTCCCTCATATATTCCTGGACAATTCAATTTTTAAAAAAGGGGTGTTGATTATTGATGGGTACAATTCCACATTCACACCACGCTAGAGAACGTGACAGTAACTGTAATCAGATCTGGGGAGACAACCAGAGCCGTCATTGTTCACCAATACTTATTAAACTAGGAAGGAGGAGATTGTTTTCTCAAGGGTAAGGACATTCTCTTGGGGTGCTTACACTGAGAGAGTGGGGTCCCTTTCTTAGATGCTGGACTGTCGGACATTTCCACCAAACTTCACCCGGGTCAAGAAACAAGCTCCTTGGAACAGATGCATGAGCGTATAACGAACGTGGGAAGTCTATAGAACATTCAGTGTGGGGAGCTCCCTGCATTATGGGATACGAGGCAGTGAGGAGGCCCTACAGCAACAACATACAAAGGAGTCCAGACATTGCTGGATAAAGCCTAGGGGCACAATCCCCTTCACTAGAGAAGCCACAGAATAAAGATAAACTCTAAACCTGTGTATTCATCGCAGCCACCCTCTGGATATTAAGAGCATATGTGAGGAAAGGTTTTACACGCTCTTAATGCCAGAGTGAGAATGGATGCTGTAAACTTACATGAGCGGAGGCCCCAGCCACCAGAGCCACTGCTGCAAACACAACAGCGAGAGGAAAGGGGAAAGGGGGTGGTCCCTTCCTCCTCCAGGGAAAGGGAACGGAAGATGAGCTGATATGGATAAGGGCTGGGAGCCTTCTGGAACCATGCTTTAAAAGCTACGGGACTAGAGAACAGACTCCTAATAGAGTTATTGGTGTTAGCCATGGTGGAACACATCCTAGGTAGGACAAAACAAAACAAAAAGAAAAACAAACAAACAAACAAACAAAAAACCCAAAACAGTCACACTATCCATTAAGAGGATACGTTCAGGCTTGGGAGATGGCTCAGATGTAAAATTTCTTGTTCTCCAAGCTTGAGACCCCGAGTTAAGATCCTAGTACAAAGCTGGGCATGGTGGCACATGCCCACAGGTACCAGCGCTAGGGAAGCAGTGATAAGTAAATCCCTGCATCTTACTGGCCAGCTCCAGGTCCAGTGAGATATCCTGCTTCAAAACAGACAGACAGACAGACAGGTGAAACAAAACAAAAGGCTGGATATCACTGAGGAAGATGCACATGTTGACCTCTTCGAATCCTCAAACACACACACACACACACAGAGAGGGGGGGGGGAGATGGAGATGGAGACAGAGAGGGAATAAATACATAGATTAAAAAAAATCTATTCTCCCTAAATTCAAAAACTATATCTCTTGATTATCATGAAGAGTGACCTTCTATCTCTATTAATGGTCTGTGACTCTGTGACACAGTGTAAGAAAGAATGTGAAGATGGAGAAAGGCCAATTGATGCTCCTCCTTCGATCTACTGACTTTACCTAGCTAACTCAATGCATCCTATATACTCACCCTATGGATATAAGGACTATATAGCCTTTTATTCTCATTGACAGATAACTAAGGGACAGCCTGGGTAGGACAGACAGGCCACCTCTTCAGAAGCGCCCTGGACCTGTCTGCCAGCATTTCTAACTTGCAGCTCCTGAACCTATGTGTCAGGCCTCTTGTGCCTCTGCCATGTCTTCTCACTAAGCCATATCGCAACCACACCAGAGAGTTGCAGATGCCACTGTGCAATGTACTGATGATGAGTTGGAGACTGCCAGATAAATCAGGTGATTCAGGGGTTTGTTCTATTGGTTTATTTATTTATTTTTTTTTACTTTTTTTTAAGGCTGAGGAGTTGGCTGAGTTTATAAAGTATGAGGAACTAGGTTTGGACCCCCAGAACCATGTGAGAACACCCAAAGACAGGCAGATCCCCTGCCTGTCTCACTGGCCAGCCGGTCTAGCCTAGTTGGGGGTGGGGGGGGCGGGCTCCAAGTTCACTGACAGACCTTAGTTCAAGGGACATGGCAGAGAACAACACAAGAAGACACCCAGCCTAAAGTATGTGGCCTTCATCCACATGTATACACACGTGCAAAGATACACACATGCATGAAGAAAGGATTAGTAAGAACCTGGCTTTGTGCATCGATTGGCCTCTGGGTGGAGGCAGAAGATCAAGCTACCAGAACCCTCAGCATCTCTAGACTCGCTACTGGCGTGGGCATGTTCTCTCTCTAGATGAGGAAGAAAGAGTTCATTTTCAACTAAAGCAACACTAAGACACCATTTCAAAGCAGTATCATCAAGGATTTCAAATATATATAAATAAAAATGGCCTACATGTTGGTGTGGGTTGCACAGCACATATTTGGAGGTCAGAGGGCAGCCCAGACACTGTTATTCAGCAGCCTTCCCCACTCTTCTGTTCTGTTTGAGACAGAGTCTCCCATTGGCCTGGAGCTGCCACATAAGCTAGGCTTGCTGGCCAGTGCGCTTCTAGGAATCCACCTAGCTCCACCTCGCGTCTCACCTCCCTTAGGTTTATGGGTGCAAGATGCTATGTCTAGCTTTCTTTTCAAACATGAGTTCTGGGGATTTGAACTCAGGTCCTCACACACTCGAGGAAAATGCTTTACCAACTGAGCCATCTGTTCAGTCCCATTTAAAGATACTATTAATGAGAAACACACGCACAAAGGAGACGGGGCTAGATGGCTCAATGGTTAAGGGCACATTCTAGTCTTCCAGAGGAAGCCTAGTTTGGTTGTCCCACCCACACTGGGCAGCTCACAACCATCTATAACTCAAACTCCAAGAGATCTGACATCCTTTTCTGAACCCCATAGGCTCGTACACTGTGGTACACGGACGTGAAGAGATACTAAACAAACAAGAAATGAGAGAGATTGGAAAGAGGAAGAAGAGGGAAAGAAGGGAAGAAGAGGAGGGAGGGAGACAGACAGACAGGCAGGCAGACAGACAGACAGGGTAGGGATGGGGACAGACTACACAAAGAGGATGCAAAGCCCAGCCTGTATTTTGACAAACACACACAGTGCCCAGCACACTGCGGCCCTCAGTGAATATGCTTTATATGAGCACATTATCAAAACAGATCCAACATCACCTATAAGAACAAACAATTGTCCTCACATAAATTATAGCTTCCTGGGTGATAAAAGCATTTCTCGCCTTTTTAAAAGGTGTAAAAATGGCTAACGGCTTCACGGCAGCTTTAAGCAAACAGCAGAATATTTGGTTATGTTGTATTTAATGGTAATCTATCTACTTAAGGACACTGTGTGATGCGGAGTAGTTCTGATGGAGTTTAATAAGAAAATGAGGACACGAATATTCCTTCCAAATTCTAGCATATTTTTATGTTTATCATGGTGTTTTACAGTTGTTGGAGCAGTAACATGTGTCCTCAGCAGGATTACAGTTTCTAATTACTGATGAACTTTTACATTTGTCTTTGTACTTCCAAAGCCTTGGTGAGGAAAACTGAAGCCCAACATTACTATACAAAATTTCCATGTTCCTACAATTCACTATAGGCAACAAAGGTGAGAGTGGGTGATTTAGAACCTTCAGAGCACCCCTCTGGGGAGGGATGCCCTGCTTTTCAAGCCAGGACCTCTTTGGTTAGTGCCGACATCAGTTAGACGACAGTGGGGACCGTCCGAGAATCTGGAAGTTTTCATTTCCAGGAAGCCATGACAGCACACGGCAGAAAGGGCAAGAAGGCTCAACTAAGAACAGAGTGGCAACGCAGTTAGCATAGCCGTTTCTTTGTGCGGGTTAATGCTGGCCACCAGGATCCCGAGTTCTGAAAGGCCGAGCCTCTCCATACCTCTGTGAACAGGGGCGGTACATTAGGCCAACTGAGGTCAACTTGGTGTCCAAGAAGGGCCCTCAGAAGAAACAGTGGCTCTGCCGGTAGATTAGGGCTCTTGGGTGCATGACCTCGATGCTCCAGAGAGAATGGCAAACCATGACTTCTCTTATCAAACCAATAGGTATTTGAGAAATGACCAGGAAAGGCTGTATATGGGATATATCCTTCCCTGACCCCATCTGCCCTGGGCCATGCATGACTCTTTGGATCCCACTTACTGCTTCTGGACAGGAGGCTAAGACAAGAAAATCCTAGGAAGCTCAACCAGTTGGCCTGGTTGAGAACAAGACATGCTGCCTCAAACAAGGATGAAACGGAACATCTCCCAAGGCTGTCCTCTGACTTCCACATGTATGCCATGGCACATACTTACATAAGTCCTAACACACGCACATGCACACACACTCACAGAGTGACAGGGGAGGGGAGGAACGGCAACAACAAAAGAAAAGCAGAGTTAACACCCAGCCAGGCAGGACTCAACACACCCCTCTGTGGCATGGGTCACCAGGTCCCATTTTAAGAAGGATCTGTAAAAGTCAGCCAAAGGTTCTGGGCAAAGCCAAGGCTTGCAGTCCACCTGTGAGGGACAGTAACCATGTTTCAATGCCACAGAAGGGACTATGCGATAAGCCAAGGACTCACATCCAAACTGCCAAAGATAATTTCCTTCTCTGCTTGGCTCCTATCTCAAATCTCCTCCTGCCATGGCTGCCCCGAGAGACAGATCATGGACAAGAGAGTTGCTGAGCAGCCTCACTCACAGCAGCAGAGAGCAGGCAAAGAAGGGGCACTAATGAGAAAGGAAGGTGTTAATGAAAAGAGAATGAACTTCGGGCCCCCTACAGCCATTGGCTGCTGGGAGGGAATGTCAAGTCCCGTCACTTACATGTCTTAAAATTAATTTTAAAATGACCTTTTCATGGAAAGACACTATAGTCATGTGTGTGTGTGTGTGTGTGTGTGTGTGTGTGTGTGTGAACAGTTGTTATTTATACCGGGGGAGAGCTGGAAAAGAGTCCAACACCGCAAGAGAAAGACTGGGTTACATTATCCAATCTGTAAGCTAGACCGAATCACTAGGCAGATACTGGCTTTGCTGATCATCTGTGTTTACTGCCAAGGGCAACTCATACGAGGTCGATAACGATGTAGCTATCAAATGACTTAACAGCATGAAAAAACACCACAAGACAAGGTTTCTGTTGACTATAAATACCACATTGATTTCTAAAAAGGAGCATGCACATGTATACGTTTGTCTATACACACAAATACATATATGCATACACACAGACAGACAGACAGACAGACAGACAGACACACATACACACACCAGCATTTTTAGAAGACTGGAGGAGAGTTCTAGGCCGGCTTCAGCGAGACACATGAGCCCTTAAAGGAAAGAAAAGAAAGTCGGGCAAGAAGCATAAACTTTGTTATCACTGGTAAGATCTGAATCTGGAACTAAAGCTTTCTAACAGTTTTCATTCTCTATATTTCCTCATACACTCTCAATTTTCTACAAAAATCCACACCATCTTCAGGTCACAGGAGTATAAAATATGTACAGCGATATCTACTCTCAGTCGCTGGCTTTAATATCAAGTGAGAAGACACCTCTGAGAAATGTCACACTGCTTTACTCATGGGCTTTTTTCCCCGACACAGGGTCTCATGTAGCCCACGTTGCCCTCAACTCACTCCGTAGCTTGTAGCTGTGGAGGATGACTCTGGACTCCTCATCTGCCTTCTAGTGCTGGGGTGACAAATGAGCACCGCCATATCAGTTTTGTTTTTTTTAGTTTGGGGTGTTTTTGTTTTGGTCTGGTTTTGGTTTTTTGAATTCTTTGTTTTATTTATTTATTTATTTATTTATTTATTTATTTTTTGCATGTGGTAGTGCTTAAACCAAAAGCTTTCTGAATGCTATGCTAGGCAGCCTCTTAGTTTCTAAGTGCAGTTCCTTCAATGATGGGCTGTAACCTGTAGCTGATCCTCTCCTCCCCTAAGTTGCTTTTGGTCTCGGTGGTTTTTCACAGCCACAGAAACTAGGGCACTCACAGAATCCAAAGGCTGAACATTTGAGCCCCGACTACTAGGTAACTAATGGAGGTTCAGCCAAGCTGGTGTGGGGAGGACCAGTAATTAAAGAAACGTTTCCCAACCAGTTTGGTGTGGGGATAAATGCCGTCCCCTCTGATCCCTATAGCTGTGTTACGAGTTGAGGGAGGTCACACCCACTACATCCTGAGGCTCATCGCTTGCCCAAAGTCACACATCTGGCATGGAGCAGGCTCATCTCCCAACCCACATGGAAACAGTCTCTATGGGTCTTTGACAATAAACAGTTGCCAAATCAAGATCACCCATAATAAGTACTTGGAGCATCCTGGATGTGGAGCCTACGTGGAATTTCTTCCACTTCCTGCCTTGCTAAAAACAGGACTGTGATTCTCACAGACACAGAACCTGTGGTGAGAATAGTGGATGGGGTGCCACTGTTCACTTCTAGCTCCTACTATATGCTAGGCAAAGCCTGGATGGACACAGAGACCAGGAATGTTTGCTGTCTGTCCACGCGGTGAGGAGGACGGCCTGCGAGAACAATGCATTCATGCTGTGAGGTGGTCTGACATTAGGAAGGATGAGAACCTCCTCAGAGCCCTCCTCTGGAGGTCTGGCAGTCTTCTCAGAAACTGAGAATGAGCGAGGATGGAGTGAAGAAGATACCGAAGCCAGATCATTGAAAACACTCATCCAGGACCCAGAACAAGAGTGAGAACATCAGGGAACTCCTGAGAGCTAGTTCACTGTGCTATGACGTCTGTCAGGCTTGTCCTGAGAGGAAAAAGGCGTGGTGACACAGGTGTGATAAGAGACAGGACCATGGCAGGCTCTGAACACCAGGTAAGAAGGGCCCTGAGATGTATCCCTTCCTCAAGCCGAGTGTGGGAGAAAAGGCTCCACAATAGGGAGAAGGGTGGGCCCCATATTCACACACACACACACACACACACACACACCCCACACACATGCACTCACATACACCACACGCAAACACATACACACACATACCACACACACTACACACACACATATATACAACACACACATGCATACTCACACACACATACACCTCACACACACATACACACCACACACACACACACACACACACACACACGTACTCACATACATATGCACACACATACACACACACACTCACATACATATGCACGCACATACACACACATACACCACACACACACATACACACACATACACCACACACACACACACAGGCCACACCATGCTGGCTGTCTCTTCATACGGGGGCTGCTGTGCTCCAGAGCTTGGCCTCCCTTTGACAGAACTGTGTGGCTGAACGTCCAGCACAACACAGCAGGAAATGCCCCAAGTCCCCAGAGAGGTCCATTTTTAGGTTCCCAGGGTGCCAAGCAGCCCTTCCCTAAACCAGACCAGCTGCATCCTTGGAGAGCGAGCAAGGTCTCCTGAGACAAGTCCTGGAGCCTATCTTCCTCCTACAGGTCTTGCTGCAGTAACAATGTATTTTTCCTTCAAGCTCAGGGACTCTCCTCTACTATGGTGGTTTCCCAGGAGACCCCACAAAAGTCCTAGCCCTCACGTGACAGTTCCCTTGGTCCTATCTGTAACAACAGAGGCAAGAAGACAAAGGGGGGGGGCACTTTTCAAGATTTGCAACTTTGTTTCACCTTTTTTTCCTCTCCTAGGACAATGGAAAGCGAAGCCTTGTAAAAGCTCTTATGTGCAGCTCAGAAAGTCATCTCCGGACTTGCAGTGCAGGATGGAACCAACACCTTAGACATATATATCCAGGCTGGAGAGGCACCACCAGCCCAAAGCACTTAGGGCTGCCCAGTCCAGACTGCTGACCAAAGCCCAGAGCTGACTCCTTCACCTGACTGTCACCACCATGCAGTCCTCCAAGGGGCGCCAGCGGCACCTCCAGCTTTCATTTCTATAGCACCCTCTCCTCCACACATTCACACTGGGCTTTGCACCTCAGAGCACAGGGGTCCTCCTGTATCCCCAGTGTGCATCTGTCTCCTGTCGTGCATGCTCTGCCCAAATCTCTCCCTTTTGTCCTTCAGCTACACGAACACTCCCAGGACTCTATCCCAGGACCACAGAGACGCCTGCATGGCCCTGCTTATTACATGTCCATCAACACATGAATAGATAACGAAAACGGGGCATACATACATGAGGGGATTTCATCCATTCAGCTGTGAGGGAAAAGGGAAATCGTGGGCCAGTAAGTGGATCTGGATATTACTGTACTGAGGTCATGCAGACTCAGAAAGACAAATACTACATCTTCCCCCGAATACAGAGCCTAACTTTTAATGTATATGTGTGAGTGTCTCTGTGTATGTGTGTGCATGTATTGTGTGTGTGTGTGTGTGTGTGTGTGTGTTTGAGAGAGAGAGAGAGAGAAAGAGAGAGAGAGAGAGAAAGAGAGAGAATGAATGTGCATATGAGTGCAGGCTAAGAAACTGGAAAGGGGATCTTGGAGGGGAGAAATGCTGAGGGTGGAGGAAGGGCAACAGACACAGGGGACCTGAAGGCAGAAAGGAGGCTGTGGGGTAGGGGATGGGAGGGACAAAAGGAAACAGAAGCATGAGGAAGAAAAGAGGGGAGAACCATCAAAACCTAACTTTGACGCTATCATAATGAAACCTAGTAGTCTGTATGATAACACAAATACATTAATTAAAAGATACACTTCAGGAGAGCTGGCTTCTCTCACCACTCAAGGCAAAGAAGTCCCTTGGGGATTTTCATTTTAAAGGTGCCTGGCTGTGTGTATATGCGCATGTGTGTGTGTGTGTGTGTGTGTGTGTGTGTGTGTGTGTGTAGGTGTAGGTATGCATACGTGAGTGAGGGTGTCTTTAGAGGCCCTGGATCCTATGGAGCTGGGGTTGCCGATGGTTGTAAGCCACCAAGTGAGGATGTTGGAAACTTAATCGTCAAGCCATCTCTCTGGCCCCTTCCAAGACTTTTATCTTTATTTTTTTTTTTATAAACCAAATCCCCACTTGGTCATTTTGCTTCAAGAAAGAAGTGACTGCTCTCTGACATTCCCCTGCTATTATGAAGGGCAGGTCATCCACGGGAGTAGAAGAATCCTTCTCCCACCATAAGCACGAAAGCTGCTTAGGACACAAACATCAGCCAGCAAAGATGGACGCTAACCACAAGCCAGCCTCTAAGGCTGAGAGCCAGGCGAATGGACAGTTTGGGCCTCGAAAAGCTTAGTAGTCAGAAGCCAGCAGAATCCAAGACAAAACAGGCCACAGAACCTGGAGGCCAAGAGGGACCAGGAGAGTGGCCTATGGGTGGGAGTGATCTAGGAAAAGCTCAGAACCACGAATGTCTCTGGAGTAAAGTGCGTTAGTGTCCAGAGAGGCGGGAGGACGAGACAGGGTCACTAGGGTGTCGCTGGACTGCAGAGGGGATAGCACTGTGCTCAATTTTCAAAATGAGAGCACAGAGGTGGCCCAGGCCTGGCCCTAAGTAAGAGAGCACCACTGGGGTTGGGAATGTGGGTCAAGCAGCCCGAGAAAGATAGGGTCACCTCAGAAACAAGAACAGCATTGACTGATGTGAATGACAGCAGCTATGACCCTGGAAAGGCCCAGCCCATGCAGTGCTGGCCTGAGGCAAGCAGGTGTGGCCAGGAGGCAGGAGCCCACACCCCTTGCACCCCAAGGATGAATGCCCCACTGTTCCGCACAGGCTGCTGGGGACTTTCCAGCAACTCATCTGAATGACCAAGTCCCAAAAGGAGTTTCAGAAGTCTCTCTTCATTCTCCTTTCTGTTTCTTATTCCTTAAAAACCAAAACAAGAGAGAAAGACAGGAAAAACTGTGGCGACGTGGGTAGAAAGGAGCTCTTCGTGGATGAGAGAGGTTGAAGCCTCTCAGGGGCAAATCAAGAATTCCAGAACAATTAACCTGTACTGCAAAGGTTGGGGACACGGAGAGAATATTCCTGTCATATACATATATTTTGTGCTAAAACAACAACGGGCTAGGCTGAGGCCTGAAGGTGTGTCCGTGGATACAGCTTCATCCATCCCCTCCAGTTGACTAGGACACTTGCATTCTCACAAGCTTTCTTTACAAAATTGGGCAGCAAGGAGGATTCAGCCACAAGCTGTGGGTTGCTGACTTTCTGGCATCAAAAGAATCTTGGGTAGTTGCTGAATCCCTAGTGGGCCTGACCAGAGAATGGGCTATGGTGACTGAAGGAGGAGGAATGTGGAAGGTTTCGAAGTTTCACTTGTGTGAAATGAATGTCCGTGTCACCATGTTTCTAATGTAGAGTATATAAGTAGACAACCCCCACAGCCCAGCTAAGCCATACAACATCCCAAAGTTTCAGTATCTTACCTGAGACAGGATCTCGTGTAGCTCAGGCTGAACCCCCAAATTCCCATGTAGCCAAAAGGGACTTTGAATTCCTGATCTTCCTGCCTCCACCTACCAGAGCTGCCTACCTGTCAATGTCACCAGCGGGTGGTGGGGTGGGGGAGGGGGCAAATTCAAGGAGAGGTGGGGGTCAGCAGGATGTCTCTCCAGATTCCCAGGACTAGCACTAGATCACATGCTTGCTACCACCACCCTGCCACTTAGTTGCCAGTGTGTAAAATCCCAAGCCAAAGAAACAGTTGCCAAACTCGGGACTCAAAGAACAAACAAACACACCAGTTATCTACTTAAGAATATATTTATTATCATTGTATTTGTCAAAATTAGGGAGAAGCTACTGGTATCTTCTGATAAAAGCTTATATGATGTGTGCTAATGATCTTTAAGGGTCAAATTGAAACAGACTATCATGGTCTGACAAAAGCTTCAACTCTCTGTCTGTCTGTCTTTCTCTCTCTTTCTTTTCCCCCCTAGCAGGAGTCCTAAGTTGTATAATTAAGCTGCCTAAGCAGGAGTCCATGAGGGAGCCACATCAAGTCAGGGAGTGACCCAGCAAGCAGTATTCTTTCGTGGTTCCTTCATTCAGGCCCCTGGCTCCACTTCCCTCAATGATAGACTGGACTCTGAGCTGGGAGTAAAAGCCAAATAAATTCTTTCCTTCCCTAAGCTGCCTTTGGTCAGAGTGCAACTTGCGACCAAAACAGCAACAGAAGAAAATTAAAACCCCATGTAAGTCAAATTGTACTGAAGTAGATTTATCTAACCTAAAACATCAACAGAACCAGGAAACCTTGTCTCAGTAGACCTTGCCACCGGATGGTCCCCAATCAAGCACGCTCTCTCTCTAGTAAGTTCTAGAAACTCAGCTCCAAAAACCGCCTTTATTAACGCGTCCACTTGGTGGGAGGAAAGCATGTCAGACTTGCTGATAACTCCTGTTCCAGTGTTTGCTGGTGTGACAGGAAAGATAATGACTACCTCACTAAGGCTCATCTCCCGAACGGGAAGAACTGGAATAAATGACTCCTCTAGGCTCTTAGAGAGGCAGTGTCCTGTGATGGCAAGCATATGGCAGAAGTTCCAACGCAAGACTGAGACAGATGTGCATGCGTGTGTGCATGTGTGCAAACACACTTGTGTGTATAGGTGCACACACGTGCATGTGGAGGAAGCCACCTCAAACACCATCCACCTTGTTTGTTTTTGTTTGCACAAGGTCACCCTGGGCTAGAGCTCAGTCAGTAGGCTTAGTTGGTTAGCCAGTGCCTCCCAAGTGCTGGGATTATAACAAGCACACCAACTAGGCTTGGTTTTTTGTTTGTTTGTTTGTTTGTTTAACATGGTTTCTGGGAACTGAATACAGGTCTTCAGGTTCTCTTGTAATCAATTTCTTGGTTTCCCTTTATATTACACACACACACACACACACACACACACACACACACACGGCTAAAAGGCTAAGACCAGGTGTATTTTCTCTAGAATACTGAGGAAGCCTATACTCTTGAGTTATTTAGCAACACATGATAAAGACAACTGGTAAAACCACAAGTCTATAAATATATAACTCATGTGTTTATGATGCCTATGAAAAAAGTTTAATAAGCTGTATTTAGAGGAAAGACCTGCTAAGTTGCTGTCCTTTCCCGACAAACGTATACGAGCTACATGTAGAATTAAAACCTTTAAGACAGCATCTACCACAGGTCACGTCACACTTACGCAACACTAACATTCCGTGCTATTCTCTTCTCGCTGGTGGTAACTGATCTCTGAGACCAGATAGACCATATAGGTCAGGTCAATGAGTCATCTGTCTTGTGTGACTGGGTACCTAGTGTTGGTTGTTGGACAGTGGCACACAGAACAGAGCTTCGGGGTGTTAATACATTACATTTAAAAAGGCATTTTACTTAGACATGTGAAAGGCCAGTGCCTAGTAACACTGACTTTTTACATGGCTGCTGGGGACTCAAACTAAGGTTCTTGTGGTTGCCTGGCAAGCGCTTTACCAACTGAGTCATCCCCCCAAGATTATTGCTGATAAATCTTGAAGAGATACATTAAATGCAGATAGTGCGGGCCATTCTGATCCTAAGAACTGAGAAAGAATATCGGAGCCCCTGAGCCGTAGCAACCTTCTCTTCATAGACACATATGCTGTAGAACCAAGTTTTCTGTGGAGCGTATGATTTCCTGTGTCTGTACTCCAGCTGCCCAAATTACAGCTTCATGTGTTCTAATGGAGGGCATGTCTTTGACTAGGCTACAAAAGCAGAGTGCTAGCTCTCCTACACCATCCCAGCATGCCATCTATAGCAAACGTCCCAAACACGAGGCCCACTGAAGACTGGGTTTGATGGGTCGAGATTTCTCCTTTGACAACTAACAAGAGCTCACCCCTCTAGAAAACCAGGTCATTCTGGATCCTCAGTGACCACAGCACATCCTGGAAGGCAGGATCTCTAAGACACTATGACCCAAATTCCACCTGCAATGTTTATTTTGCAAGTGTCTGTCTGTGCATTCTGGGGCCATCCTGGTTAGATGAGATGGCTCAGGGAGTGCAGGCGCTTGCCATGCAATCCTGACCTGAGTTCCATTCCTGCGTGGTGAAGGAAGGGAACTGGCCCCTAAAGGCTGTCCTCTGGGCTCCATTGTGCCCAGGGTCGCATGCACCCAGATACATGAATAGAAATGAACACACAATAATAATAAAGGATAATACAAAAAAAAAAAAAACCTATGGCAAAGCTCTACACTAAATGCTAATTGTGTGTACCGCACAGGAGACACTTCGATGTGATTTTCTCTCTTTTTTTCCTGCCTATGCCTTCAATTTTTTTTCTAAATTAAGCATAACTTTTACTAAAAAAGTAAGATAAGTTTTACATATTTTTTTTATGTATCTATTTAAACAGTATCTCACGTGGCCCAGGCCAGCCTCAAACATCCTACATAGATGAGGATGACCCTGAACATCTGATCCTCCTGCCAATGGCACCACAATGCTGGGGTTTCAGGCACATGCCACCATGTCCAGATCCATGCTAGGCAAGCTAAGCTCTATTCCCAGCCCTCATGGGTTGTTTTAAAAAGCACAAGGTACCTGAAAATGAGCAATGAGTAGAAAAAAAAAAAAATTTTTTTTTCAGAGTCGAGCACAGTTAAAGACAAAAGCTATAAAGTCTGGGAAATCAAACGTTAATGGTTCAGGGCAGTTAGTTCATTAGCTCAACACTGACCTTACTGGCATCCGAGACATCCTCCTCCTCACTCTATCTAATTACATTTTGTTTAAGGACAGATAATGAAAATGTTTGTTTGCACTCCCTGAATACACTCCTGTGAGCACAATCTAGAAATATGTTGACAGAGTAGGGACTGGCTGCAAAGCCAAGCCAGAGAGCTCCGGTGCTCTGAGTGGCAGGTCTGGGGGTGTCTGTGTGCACAGGGGTGTAGAGTCCCACAAGGGGGGGTTACTACTTTAGCTTTCTAAAAATACAGCTATGGGCTGGGGAGTTGGCTCCATGAGTAAAAGAGCTTGCTGGACAAGTGTAAGGACCCGAGTTCAGATCTCCTGAATGCACATAAAGCCAGATATTACAGCATACATATAGAATCGCAGTGTGGCTATATAGAGATGGAAGGCAGGGACAAGAAAATCCCTCAGTTCATTCACGAGGCAGCTAGCCTGGCATGCAGCTACCAACAAGAGGTTTTATTGCAGACACGGTAAAAAAAAATGTAAGGACTCACAGTTGAGATTATCCGCAGACTTCTGGCCCAGGCACACCCACACTCATATATAGAAATACACATATGAAAATGATGAACATACAAAAAGAACTGTAACCAGTACCCAGGAAAACATAGCACGCCCACATGTGGGAACTTCTGGGGTCCCTCCAAAGCATAGGCAGGCTCAATGGAGCAGCCCACATCCCCTCACTCACCATAGGCTGTCATGACACCGGCGTACGGTCCGTCCACCACGTTCCTGTTCTCTTCTGCCAGTGCCTTAATGTACCTTTTGCTGAGGTCAAGGATCTGCTCCCGCAACACGGAGCTGCTCTCGGGCTGGGTTCGCTGCTGGATGGTGAAGTGTAGGAGCATCATCCCCCATATGAAGCCAAAAGTCACCAGGAAAAAGCCCAGCTTCTGAGAGGACAACTTCCAGGGAGAAAAGAAAGCCATCTCTCTCTAGCAGTGTACCATTCCCTCGGCTCTCAACAGGCAGAAGGGGAAGGCAAGTTCATGGTGCAGGCTGGGGCGGAGAGTGCGTGGCTCTCACTCCGGCTCCTGAGTCAGCTGATTTCCTTGCCGGGCTTCCATTCTGCTGTGGAGGAGGACGACAGTTAGCAATGTGGGTAGAAACAAAACACAACAATCAGGAGCTGTAACTCTACTGAGGTAGCTCACCACAAAATGCCCGCTCACTCTGCCCGCTCACTCCTCGGCTTAACGTGCTGAGTCAACACTTTAGGCTGATGTTTGGGACCTGGGAGCTCAGATGAGAAGTCTGGTACAACAGAAAGCTGTACAAATACACAGAGGGAAGTACGCATCTGAATGTGTGGACACAGGTGGACTAGCGCTGTTCCCCTTCTAGACCTAGTTCAAACAGGAAGCTTGTTTTGCATGGTACAGAGGAGCTGGAAGGATATGTCACCGAATGCCAGCAAAAAAGCCATGTGTGTGTATGTGGGGGGGGGGGTGAGGTGGAGTCCTGTGACAACTCTGTACTTGGTGCTTGTGTAACTTGAGCTTAGAAAGTCATTTCGTGCTTGGAGCAAAGTTTGCGCGTGCGGCTTCAGAGGTGTTCAAGAAAGAGGATGTGCCCTCAGAGAGTGTTAAGGACACGGGGGGGGGGGCGGGGGGAGAGGGTGGTCCTGTGTTATTTAAGGATGGCTGGATTTCCTTGTTCCAAGGGCAAATGACTCTGGCAGGTGCCATTCCCAAGCACCTAGAGAGAAAGATGCTAGAGGTACAGCTGGTATCCTTTTGTTCTAGCTTTACGTTGGAGGTGTCTGAGCTTGAAGCCGGAGCACATGCTCAGTATCTGTTCTATCATCAAGCTTCAACCCTCCCACCCCCCCACCCCGCCCAGCTCCTTGCCTTAGCTCTCTGTGGAGTAAAAGCTGCACCTCACAGGCTCACCTGCCTGCTGTTTGGAAGCCCAAGGCACCCGAGTACCCATGTGCCTGCTTCTCTGTGGTTCTCATTTTCACTGCTCTTATGAGGCAAGAATGAAAAGTCTTAGGGCAGAGTTTCAAGACTTCGGCGTTCCTCTCACACCTGATAACAGCAGGCAGGCCCAGAGTTCCCTATACTGGGGTTTCTCAGCCAGGAGGGCCTGGGGAGAAGTTGCAGATGGGCTGATGGGTATGCCCAGAGACAATCAGTGAACAGGCCTGGGGAGATAGTTCAGTTGCTATCATACTTCCTAGCATTCGTAGGTGGAGGCAGGAGGATCAGGAACTCAATGTTATCTTTGGTTACACGGTGAGTTCCGGGCTATTCTGGTTAACAAGTGATCCTGTCCCCGCTCCACAAAAGGGAAATCTGCCAGACGCCTCAGTAGGTAAAGACTTTATGTTCTGTGCAAGTATAGATAGGACCAGACATGTAAAACTGGGTATGCAAACCACCTATATCCCTAGCAGGGGACCGAGAAAGGGGATCCCCAAGCAAGCTGAACAAATTGGCAGGCTCTGAGTTCAACTGAGAGACTCTGCTACAATAAATCTAGTGGAGGATGACATCAAGCTTGGGTCTTCACATGCACACATGTATTCCCATACATATTTGAACCCATAGGCCCTACACGCACATGACACACACACATACAAAATAAGTAGACAGAGAAAAAAAAAAAGAAACAAAGAAACAAAGAAATAAACAAAGACAGAGGAAATTAAGGGAGACAAATAGGCCGACAATGACACAAAATGGTCTGATAGCCTCTTCTGGCCTCCAAGGGTACCAGGCATACATAGGATACACAGACAAACACACAGGCAAAACACCCATACCCATGAAAACCTCGGATGGCTACACGGCCATGTCTTGGAGGAATGATGACACTGTATTAAGGCCTTCCAAATGGTGGCCAGCAGAATGGGATCCTCTGTCATTCCTTCTCCATGTGGTTTGTAAGCACATACACAACCGAGTACTTGGCTGCTCCAGGCCCTGGGGACTAAGTGTGAACAAGATGGAGCTCCCACACTCATGGGGCTAATACTTTGAAAACTACTCCCCCAGTATATGAAACAAACAACAGTTCCTTCTAGACAACCTACCCTCATATTTACCTCAGATCTGAGGGGACTTTCCCAGGCCATGTTAGCCGGGTGCCAGACCCAAGAGGGGACCTTCTGGGAATTTTCTTTGACTATTTCAGGACAGATCTTGAACTGATGACACAGTTACCTCTAACCTTGCAGACAGGAAGTCCTACCACTCTCCTTTCTCACTTGAGTCTACTGGAGAGGTTGATGAAAGACTTAACAGGGTTTAAGTCACAGGAAAGGTAAGAGCAAGAACTACAGCAAAGCCTAGGGCTCTGACAGAAGGTCGAAGGCTCCTGACCCTTTGCTTTGGAAAGATCAGAACCACCAAGATGTTATATTCTAGGGGTTAAATGAACATGTATGCCCTACATGCACATCTCTCACACACATACACACACACACACAAAATAAGTAGAAAGAAAGAAACAGAGAAATAAACAAACAAACAAAAAAGACAGAAGAAAAGACTAAGACAGCCTAGTTGAAGATTCTGGCTCAGTGAGAGGATTCTTTTCACAGTCAACACACTGGCCCCTGGCCCTAGAGAACATGGATAAAGCTAGGGATATTCATTCATGCTGCAGTGAAGTCAGTGCCAACCCAGAGTCCCACCAGTTAACACTGCACACCACCGTGTACTCGATGTGCAAACACTGAGGAGCTGGGCCTCAGGAGGATTATCTCATACACTGATCAGTGTGAAAAGACTCTTCTTGATTATGGGTGAAATTTGAACTATATAAAATGGAGGAAATGAGCTGGCATCCATTGCCCTCTGCCCCTAACTATGGGTGGGACTGTGACTGGCTGCTTTAGGTGTCTGCCACCCTGACCTCCCCAACATGAAAGACGGTGAACCAAGCTTTGTCCAGGAAAAGAATCAAGACACCCAGGGAGGTACACACTTGGAGTCCAAAGCCTTAACTAAAGGAAATTCAGAGCACTTGATGGCTCTATAGAATTTCCAGTAAGTCTTTGCTCTCACAGAATGCAAAAATGTGCAATAACAGAAACTCTGCCAAAACACAAAGAGAATCATGTTAGAATTCACTACCATGACTTCCCTTAGGAAGGCAGAAGTTCTGACTTCAGGAGTCTCACCTAGGAGACACCCTCGTATCTCAGTGTAATAGTAGGATAAAGAGAGGCCTTAGAAGAACACCCTCAATCTTGGTCTCACGGAAGGGCTTGATGATCAGCAGTAACTGACATGCAACAGAAAGAACTCAGACCAACAGTGATCAGAAAAAGAGAGCCCTCCCCCCAATCCAAAGGTGGGTGTGTGAAGCTCTATTTACAGCAGCAAATAGGCCTCTTGGGATTACAGAAGCCTCTATCCCCATGTTCCATGGTCCAGAAATGACCACATTGTACCATCACGCAGGGCTGACTAGAGGCTTAGCAACAGAACATTCACACTGCCATTTGCCTCCAGTTTCCCAGATGTGGCCACTCTTAGCACCCCAGCATCAGCCCCATACACAGCCTTGCTCCAGGCAGTGAGAACCACACTGACCCAGCAAGTCCTCCAAACAACTGCCCAAAGTCTCTGAAGGTCCCATCTCTTCTAACAGCCCCTGGCCCTAGAGAGCATGGTTACAGCCAGAGACACTCATTCACTCAGCAGTGAGGTCAGCACCAACCCCGAGCCCCACCAGTCCACACTGCATACCACAGACAACATCATACAATCTGCAGGCGATCACCTGCTCTAACTCAGTCAAGTTCATGCTTCTGTCAGCACTGTTACTATCTGAGTCACTTCCTATCTATCTTTAACCTTGGCTAAGAGACCTGCCTTTTATCTTCATTCTCTCCAACAGCATTCAGGATTTCTGAAACCATCTGTGCTTCCCTGTGTTAGCTTTGAAACCCATACCCTCATCTCCAGTGTCTTTGACTTGACCTCACCTCCTGCATAAATCCTCCCAGGTCAGAACACATGCTCCTTGGATTACAAAGGGAAATTTGGGGGGACCTTATCTATTGTTCATTAACACAGTCTTGCTTCAACTTTCCTATAGGCTCTGTGAAGTTCCAAAGATAAGGAATTCTGGGGCTGGGGAGATAGCTCAGATGGTTTTGCAAGCATTAGGATCTATAATGGACTCCCCAGAACCCACAGTAAAAAGCCAGGAGCAGTGGTACATGTGATGATTCCGGCACAGGGAAAGCGAGAGATCCTAACTCAAAAAAGGAGGAGGCCAAGAAGATAGATGGTCAAGCAGTAAAGGTGCTTGCTTTGCAATCACGTCAACCTGGATTTGATTCCCCAGAACACATGTGAAGGTGGAAGCAAAGATTCAGTTCTATGAAGGTATCTCCACGTGTGTGCGCTGTGGTGCATGTGTGTGCACACACAATAATAAACAAGTTTACAACAAGATGGACAGAGTCAAGAAACGACGTCGAAGGCTGACCTCTGGTGCACAGGCATGCGCAAACACACACACACACACACACACACACACACACACACACAGCATATATAAACTATAGAACAGAGAATGAACAAGGGAAGGAACCATCTACAGACGCTCTAAGTCTTCAGTGTCATACAAGGACGGGCACAGGGAAAGGACAGCAGAGAGATGGTGAGAAAGCCTAAACACAGCAACTCCTCGAAAGCTCTGATTTGTAACTTTATTTTTTCCTAGTGGCTAAAATGCAGAACATTCTAAAACCATACAACACTGTAACACTCGGTCTACCAGGGTTGAGTCTAGAGAACCAAGCTACTGCTTTCTCCACTGTGTTCCAAAAGAGTTTGTCAAAGGTTCTGGAGCATCCACACGTGTTTCATGGTTTTGTTTACTATCGATGTTCAGGGCTGGAGATGGCTCAGTGGGTAAAGATGCTTGCCAAGGCTGATAACCTGAGTTTGATCGTCAGCCACGGAGTGGAAGAAGAGACCCAACTCCAGCAAGTTTTCCTCTGTCTGCTACATATCCCACCCCCACCAAAAAAAAAAAATCACAAATAAATGTAACCTAAAAATAAAATACAATGTTTGCACTTTCCTGTCTCCCCTGCTTTCTCTGACTCTGCCCAGCCATTCACATTGTAGACCTCCACTTACAAAGGGGACGGACAGGGAAGGGTAACGTAACTTTGGAGTGAATGTCTCATCTCTCTGATGTAGCTAGCCTCCTGGGTACACATCTTACTAGAAGGTAGACAAGAGAAAAGAGGACAAGGGCGAGCACGAAGCTGTCACCACCTTGTCATCTATAACTGCCCCACGTACCACGAGTTCCACTCACAGGAACCATAAATTATTCACACTTGACAGAACTTCCCACCCACACTAAGTGAAACCCCAGCAGCCTGAAGGATTCTGAAAACATTCCCAACCTTCCGACAAAGCCACAGACCTCATCGTCTACAAAGTTTATACATTGTAACAAAATATGTTACAAAATAAAGCAGGAAGACATACACACACACACACACCACACGCACACAAATCTCATACTATTTTAAGTAAGTTTTGGCTGGGCAGTGATAGCACATGCCTTTAATCCCAACAGAGGCAGGTAGTTCTCTGTGAATTTGAGGCCAGCCTGGTCTACAGAGTGAGTGCCAGGACAGCCAGGGCTACACAAATAAAACCCTATCTCACCCACCCCCACCCCCACAACGTAAAAAGTATCCAATTTTGTATTGGGTTGCATTCATGCTTATGCTGGGATGCACAGGGCTTGCAGGCCACAGGCTGTACACACCTGAACCAAGACAAGACACATGAGTGTGGACATGTGTGCCTGTGGGGGCCTGAGGTTGATGCCAGGCACTTTCTCCAGACCCACCCACCAATCTATCAAGTCTCCTAGGGCCTAGTGCTTCCACCTCCCAGATGTGGAGATACTTGCCAGATGTGTATGTGACATTCACACTCAGGTCCTCGCAGCTCCAGCCTCCCCTCCAGCACTAGTCTCCACTAGGACTGTCACAACTGGAGAGCTATGACAAACAATGGGAAATGTCCACCCATGGAGCCAAATGATGGCTTTCAGTGACCCCAGTTGAAATGTACCACCTTAACCAGGGGACAGGTCCTCCTTCACCTAGTCAGAAGCCTGCAGGTTTCAGAACAGAATAGGAGAAAAGAGAAGACGTCTGGAGCTGGCTACCAGCTCTGTTAACTGATAGGGCTATGCTAAGCCAATGGAGATCCCAGAGAGTTGAGAGAGTGGAGCCCCAGAATTATAACCCTGACTGCTACACGGTCTCACTGTCCTTAGATCATTCTCGGGCTGTCACTGGAGCTAGATGAAGCTGGGCAATATTCCATCATGAAGAGAAAGGAGCTCATAAGACTGTGCCCATCCTTGAGAAATGATAAGCAGTTAACAGTTGCTTGGGGGAGGAGCTCACAAGGCACCACCCCTTTCTAAGGATTGACAGGCAGGGAATGGTTGCGGTAGGAGAAGGGCTCATGAGGCCCCACCCATGTATGAGAAATGATAGGCAGCTAACAGTTGTTGGGGGGAGGAGCTTATTCCCTCCCCAAAGCCCCACCCTTTCCTAAAGATTAACAAGTGGCCATGGGGGAAGGGCTGGCACAATGAATGTTTGCTGGGGAGATGGCTCATAACTCCTTCTTGAGAACCGTGAAGCTTTATTTTAATTGTGTGTGTATGCAGGCAGGCAGTCACATGCTCCATGAGTATGGAGGGATTCACAGAGGCCAGAGGTGACCACTGGATGCCCTGGAGCTGGAGTTACAGACAGCTGTGAGTCACCTGCCACATATGACTGGCCTGGAACTCACACAGATGGCCTGTTCCTGCTTCCTAAGGCTGTGGGGCTAAAGACGTCCAGCTGCAGCCAACAATCTTAACTAATAAGCCATTTCTCCAGCCCCCACCCCCGAGGATTATAGGAGGTTAATAGTAAGGTTCATGAGCACTAAGTATTGATAAAGGAGCTAAAGACGTCCAGCTGCAGCCAACAATCTTAACTGATAAGCCATTTCTCCAGCCCCTGTCTCCGAGGATTATGGGAAGTTAATAGTAGGGTTCATGAGCACTAAGTATTGATAAACAGTGAATGATATCTATGGGGAGGGGCTCAAAAAGCTCCATCCTTCCTAGTAGACAAAGATGAAGTAAGTAATTAATAGGGGAGGAAGAGACTGTTTCTTCAATGGTGTAGCCATTGCTGAGATGTCTCTATTCCTGTAAATAACCTCACCAGTGTTTCTGTAAGCAACCCTAAGTAAACTCCGGTTCATACATACATTCACATATACATGCGTGCGCACACACATGCACACCCGCACAAATATACAAGACAAAGTAAAAAGGAGTCTAGTTGGGAAAAATGGGATCTGAGGGGGTTACTGGGGAGTTATGATCAAAATTCATTTTATATATACATTGAATGTATATATGTATGAATGAAAAGATAGTAAAAGTTATATATAAATTGTTACATGTTAATAAAAAAGACAAATAAAGTTGGAAAATTTGTATATGGAAAAGAATAAAAGATCCTGGCTCATAAGTCAGCAGGCACAGGCCAGAGTCTGGACGAAGCTTCATCAGACAGTTAAAAAGCAGGATTGTCATCTGGCTTCCTCCCATTCAGGAAACCAGGAACTGACACCGGGAGAGGTTAACAAAGCCTTTTGAAGAAGGGAAGTTGGATAGCACGTGAAGAAATCTCAGAGACGTTTGAGGTAGATCTCTTCCATGTGGAATGACGCTGTTCAAAGACTCCTAACTCAGGGCCAAAGGCCAGGGATGCCACAGGAGAATTTTAAAATCAGCAGAGAGTGTCAATTATCTTTAGAAATACACATAGACGTCACAGCTTAAATGGCTCCAGAGTGTAAAGAAAACCATCGCAACAAGGCACTAAGATCATCTTAAATACAGGGTACAATAGTAAGTATCCAAGAGAAAAGCCATTGGTGAAGGATTGTTCAATGCCTGGTGTCCTACAAGAAGGCCCTCTGTCTTACCCTGGGAGGAGCCGGGCTGGGCGCTATCAGCAGAAATAGGACAGCCTTCCAAAAACTGGAGTAGATGAAGATTACCAGGTTAAAATATAGATGTGAAAGGAAAGAGGCACATGCACATAAACGCACTCATGCACATAAACGCACTCATGCACATAAACGCACTCATGCACATAAACGCACTCATGCACATAAACGCACTCATGCACACACTCCTGACATGGCCATCAGAGGCTCAGCAGACTTAAACCTTAGAATGAGTTCACTATCTCTTAAATGACACAGCTTCAACAGACCCAGGATCCCCAAACGCCCCTCCTATGAATTCTCTTTGGGGGAAGATGAAGCAGTCACACCCTGAGTTGCTGAGTTCACTTGTTCTGTGATTTATAAAGCCAAGGTCAAGTCTCCCACTTGCAGTCTCAGGGCACTATGGCTGGCATCCCAAGCCCTCAGAACACATGAATGATAAACTAGCTCAAGTTTGTATAGCTAACCCCACTTAGAGATTCACCTGGCTGCTTTCTAAAAGGTTCAGCTAGACCAAAGATCTTGATCCAGTTCATCTGGGATATAGCCCAAACAGAGGTTTTACACATAGAGTCTCCCTAAGAAATTATAATATAATATACTCAGAGTTATTAAATGTTCATTTCACCATCTATGTTTTACCATCCTATCTAAGGAGACACAAAATAAGACCTATTCCAATGTTTTAAGAGGCAATCTCTCTGCTCCCCATAAGAGTGTGCCCACTGGCTTATGGGATAATCTGTCTCCAAGACTGAATAGATATGTTCTTAGAGCAGTGGTCCTCAACCTTCCTAATGTTAAAGGGTAGGACCCTTTAACACAGTCCCCCAAGTTGTGATGATCCCCAACCATAAAATTATTTTCATTGCTATGCCATAATTTGCTATTCTTGGTACTGTTATGAATCAATAATGTAAATATTTGTGTTTTCTGATGGTCTAAGGTGACTTCTGTGACAGGGTTGTTCAACTCCCAAAGAGGTCACAACCACTGCCTAACGGAAATCAGAAGCTGGGGCCTAGGGAGACTGCTCAGCCAGTCAGTGCTTGCTGTGCAAGTATAAGGACCAAGTTGGATTCCTAGAGCCTACATTAAAACCCAGGGGTAATCATGAGCACGTGTAATTCCAGCACTAGGGTGGCAGAGAGGAGGACCCCTGGGGCTTGGGGGCCAGACAATCTGCCTAGCAAAATGAATGAGCTCTGGGTTGGGTGAGAGATCCTGCCTCAAAAAATAAGGAGATGAATGACTGAGAAGACAACCGAGGTCAACACTGAATCTCTACAAGGTGCATATACATGTGTGTGTGCACGAACACATACAAACACACACATACACATATGAGGACTTGTGTGCATGAACACGTACAAACACATACACACATATACACACACATACACACACACACACACACACACACACACACACACACACACACACATGAGGACCTTTGGTTTATTAGACTGAAGTCAAAGATAAAACTTGGAGTACAGACCTTCCGACTTCTAATTCTAATCATACAAAGAGCCCTGGCTTCAATACTCCTCATGTTCTCACACATGTCAACACTGGCCTGGGTGGAGAGGAGGCTCTGAGCCTCTGGGGATGTTTTATCATTTTGGAAGTACTCGCTTTAGAACTGACTGGTAACCACTGGGCTGATTTCAAAAGTAGAACGGCTATCGGGCCTTGGGTGAGCACAACTGTCGGTGCCGGGTTAGTGCAGGAGATGTCAATCAGTAGTTTCTGAAGATGCTTTAGCACTTCCCAGGGTACACAGCAGTGTCTTCGCGGCCTTTCAAAGTTTTACTGCAGGAAAGAAACTCTGGGATACACAGTGCATTCATTCTTCCACACCAGCATCGCCTGAGTCCTTGTGACAAATGAATTCCTGTCTCAGGAATTCACTCACTCCTTTCCCCCACACAAGTGACCACACCCCTGCATTCCACAGCAACATAAGCATCTCCTACAGTTTCTATCAGCATGGCAGGGCATTAACAATCTTAATAAATACACGATATTAAAGCTTATGAAGCTCCCCCAGGTTTTTGCAAGTGATGACTGTGTATGTAATAGGTGTGGTAGGTATGCATGCACACCTGAGTGTAGAGGCCAGAGGTGAACCAGAGAGGTCTTCTTCGGTTGCTCTCTACTCCTAATTTTTGAGACAGGGTATCTCACTGGACCCTGAGTTTGCTGATTCCCTTATACAGAGTTGATAGCATGCCCCAAGGATTTTCCTGTCTCTGCTTTCCCAGCAATGGTATTACAGGATCAAACTGGACTGCCTGGCTTTTTACATAAGTGCTAAGGATCTGAATTGAGACCTTCATTGAGACCTGGGTACCAAACACTTTACCAGCCCCGTTTCATTCAACTTGACAGCCCATCTGCTATTATTCCAAGTGACTAAGGGTAAGGTACAGCTTGCTCATCTAACACCCAACAGCCAGCACTTAACTGTGTACAGAAAAGTAAGTTCTGGCCACAGAGTCGGCTCCCAGTACATGTTCTCATCATTAGAATGGATCCAGTGTAGAAACCAAAGGCAGATCCAAAGCCAGACTCGATTACTCGTCTAAAGCTAACCCTGCACAAGAAACTGCCCACTGTTTGGATTTCATGCCCCTGGATTTCAAAACAGATTGAGCGGTTTATAAAAGGAAGATTTTACTGGACTTACTGCTGATCCAGACACATAATCTATTTCCCAGGAGGAAGCAAAAAATGGCCAAAAGGATGTTTCTAGGGGAGGGCTACAGCTTATAGCTTAGATTGATAGATAGATACCATGTATTAAAAGTGAGCAGAGTGACCACAATGCGAAGCGTATGCATGACTGTCTCCATCACTCAGGTGTATGAAGGACGCAGTCGGCGAGGACCACACCCACATTACACACATTACACCTTCTAATTCTGACCTACAATAGAAAAACCAAGGTGCACTTTCACGTTTGTTTATTTGATGCTGATTGGCCTTAAACTACTATATTTGTACAATCATACAAAAATACTACTGTACTTTGAGTGTATACATGTGTTCCTGAGGATGTGTGCAGGTATATTCAAGAAAGGCAGGAAGGGTGGTAGTCAGCCTTGGCTGCTGCTCCTTAGGCACAGTACACGTTTGTCTGTCTGTCTGTCAGTCAGTCTGTCTGTCTGTCTATCTAAACAGGTTTCTCATTAGCCTGCCTGCCTATCTATCTATCTATCTATCTATCTATCTATCTATCTATCTATCTACCTTCTTATCTATCTATCTATCTATCTATCTATCTATCTATCTATCTATCTATCTATCTATCTATCTAACCAGGTTTCTCATTAGCCTCGAACACAGCATGTAAGTGAGACCACCTAGCCAGCAAATCACAGAGATCCTCCTGTCTCTCTCTCCCCAGCACTGGGGTCAAAGGCATTTTCTGAGTGTGCCTCTAGTTCATAAGGAAGTATAAGATTAATTCATATTGCCAACTCCCTTCGTGTACTTTACATTCCTTTTTTCTGCTTTGATTCCGAATGCCAGTAGTAGGCAGGTGGGCTCTGGCTGCTGTTTAAACACTTCTCTAGAAGTAGCCCCCTGCAAGTGGGAAGCTTTTTATTCTGATAAATGAAGAGATAACATTATTAGAAACTCATACTTTGTATTTCTTAAAAAATAAAATACTTTTTCTTTAAAGATGCTATATTACATGCCCAAAGAATTCTGCTGTGATAATGCAACTTTTTGCTAAATGGAAGATAATCTCAACGGAAACTGTCAGAGACCTCAATCATTTTTACTCTGACCCGTTTCCCTACTGCATCATGCCTTTAACCAGCAGACCATTAAGAATAGAAATGGTTTTCATTGGTATACAACACATTACGGTCAAACCCTCCTGTCGGCCAGTGCCTAGTCTACTTCTGAATGGCACGTGCTGCCCAGATCTAGCTAGCTCTTGGCCAATGCTCTGCTTTTAGCAGCTTATTTAATGTCCTTAAAAAATAGAAACGGGAAGGGCTGTGCGTAGAGCTCTGTTAAGAGCATTTGCATGGCATCCACGAAGTCCTGTATCCAGGCTCCAGCATCATATAAGCTGGGTGTGGTGGTACATACCTGGACTCCCAGAATGCGAAGAGAGGGAAAGGTAGGATGATCAGCAGTTCATGGCCAAATTCAGGCTACATAAGGAAGTTTAAGGCTAACCTGAAATACATGAGACTTTGTCTCAATAAAGAGAGCTGGTAGGTGTGTCTCATGGTTAGAGGCTCCTGCCACCAAGCCTGTCACATGAGCTTGATCCCTGGAACCCACACAGCAGGTAGGCAGTGAGTCCCACAAGTTATGGTCTTTGTGTGCTTTAGAACACACGCACACCCACACACACATACACACACACACACACACACACACGTATGCACACATGCACACGCACACACATACATCATACAAAATAAAGAAATATAAACAAACAATATGGTAAAAGAAATGTTAAAAGCTACATCACTGCCATTCAAAAGGTAAACTCAGGGCACCTCAAAACCAACCAACCAACTAAACAAACAAACACAAAGGCCGGGGGTAAGAGGAGTCAGACATGACCACTGCTCTGTGGGATTTACAAATCCCTGAAACGGCTTGCTACCGTCTCATATATCTAGGCTCAAGGTGTCGAAATAGCTGGTGGTGCTGTTTGGGTAAGCTGTGGAAGTGTAGGGGGTAGGACCTCTCTGGAGGAAATACATGGGCGGGGGGCCTTGAGATTTTTATAACCCCACCCACCTTCATGTGCACACTCTGTTTCCCGACTGTGAGATACAATGGGACCGGCCACCTCACCCTCCTGCTGTAGCGCCTTCCCACCACGATGGACTGTATCCCTCCCAGAATGTAAGGTGAAAAGAAACCTTCCCTACATTGCTTCTGGTCAATAATTCTGGTTACTGTGACGAGAATAATGGATACTACCCATCTCCAACATCCCTCTGTACACAGCAGAAAGGGACGGTGACTGAGGGACGGTGACTGAGTCCCCTTCCCCAGGTCAGGTTTGGATTTCCTAGCTTACTTGGGTTTTGTAACAAACCAGGAGGATGATATGTACAGCCTAGAGTAAGATCCCAGCAGGAGGGAGCCAGGGAGAGGACAGCCAAGACAGTTGATTTACAGAGAGACAATTACAGGTGGATGAAGTCATAATGACAGACAGAAAACCACCAAAGCTAATTTTAACGGCTCTTTCTCTCTCTCTCTCTCCCCTTTTTTCTCTCCCTTCAAATAAACTAAATCTGTGTCACTCACGCCTTATGACCACTAGATTTAGATCCCAATTTAAACAATTTTTATAATCACCCCACACAAGGAGAGAAAAATGACCAGGTCAGTAGTCCACTGACCGAGATGTCGCTCCCATCACAGTAGGGCCGGGGGGAGTTTATCAATACCTGGGCAAACGTGTTGTGAATATGCCCTTGTGTGTGTGCTTTAGAGGAGTGGCCTGACTCTGCCGAGAAGCTTATTCAATTTCTTTTGGGACATCCTCCATCAATTGGGTTAGATTAGCTGTCGTCCCAATTCATTTCCTCCTGGTGTGGAGGTCACGTCGGGGGTACTTGTTTCTCAACTCTCAGTGGGCATCAAATCACCTTGAGATCTTGTTAGATACAAGAATAGCTCTCTTTTGCTTCGAGTTTACTAACCTATTCATCTAGGGCCAGGTAAGAAAGGCAGCCTTGATTGTAACTAGAGAACCTATTAAACTACGATATATCCACCTTACCACATAAAAGTGAGTGAATGACAGGACAGGACAGGGGTCTAAGAAGGAAGAGAAGGGGGCTTTGTCAAACACAGATAATGTGATCTATCTAGAAGGGCAGCCTCTTGTGAGCTCCAGTCACTGAATAGCTAGAATAAGACCTCGTGAACTTTCTAGAAAGCTCAGGGCTGAAAAAATGGTTCAACTCGCAATGTACTTGTCCACACAAACAGGAGAACCTGAGTTCAGATCTTCAGAATTTACATTAAAAAAAGCTGTGACGCCAGAGACAGAAGGGTCCCTAAAGTTCATTCGTCAGCTTGTCTAGCTAAATTTGTCAGCACTGGGTTTAGTGACAAACATGGTCTCAAAAATTAAAATTGAGAAAACGTAAATAACCACCCTCTCATCACACACAAACTACAACCACCACCAGGAAAACAGCTTTGTTAAATTGCTATACTTTAAAATGTTAGTTAGTTAGTTTTTGGAGACAGGGTTTTTCTCTATACCCCAGGCTAACCTCAAGCTCATGACACTCAACATAATCACTCCATATAAGGAAAAAAAAATGACCATAGTCAATTACCAGAATGACATAGATGTCTCTGCTAGCACATAAGATCTCTAACCAACACACACCTGTGGAATACTAATCCTAAGAAACTGGAAGAGTGTCGGCCGCCTTACCCGTCCAGTTAGAAGTAAGGAGGCAAACATTGAGCCCTTCTCCATGCAGTTTCATCAGGAACCTTCATTTTTACTTCTTCTCTAGCTAGCTTCTTTTATATTCTTCTATATCTTCTTCTTACATCTTACTTATTACTACTTACATCTTATTAGTTACATCTTATTAGTTACATACTTATTCCTAATTCTACATCTTACATCTGTCCTTACATCTTACTTCTATATCTACAGCTTCTCTCCTATCCCATTACCAGCCCCAATTCTACATACTTACTCCTAAATCTCTCCTAACCCATCACCAGCCCTAATTCTACATACTTACTCCTAAATCTTACATCTTCTCTCTTATCCCATTACCAGCCCCAATTCTACATACTTACTATCTCTACATACTTACTCACTCTTCTTCCAGCCCCCAGCCCTTGTGGGTTAAATACTTTCCCTGGTCCCAATCAGCATCGGCTACGTGGC
>NW_022196891.1:23795991-23807479 GCF_008632895.1 Mastomys coucha | reverse complement strand
TGTTTATCTCAATGCTCTCTGCTCTGGCCGGAGACCAGGTGTTCAATATATATGTATATAGGGTGGCAACTGCGGCTCCCCACAGAAGAGATTGGATACACAGAAGCTAAGCTGTGCTAGCCTGGGCTACAAAAGGAGAGTTTGTCTCAAACAGCAAAGAAACACTAAGGCTGGGGATGTGGCTCAGTTGCCAGGATGCTTATCTGGCATACATAAATGATAGACTGGGTTCTGACTCAGCAGCAGGTATGTCAGGCATGGTGGCGCACACCTGTAATTCTAGGAGGTGGTGGCAGAAGGATCAGAAATTCAAGGGCATCCTTGGCTACACAGTGAGTCTAGGGCTAGCCCAGGCAACACAAGATGCTGAACAGCTGCCCAGTGAGAGAGACACATGCCCCAAGATCCTGATGGTCTAGGAGGACTTGCCCAGTTGAAGGTAGGATGGGTTCAAGGCAGAGTGGGACTCCGGTCTCCTCCATTAAAGGCAGAGAGAACCCTCTTCTCTCCACCAGAATCTTCCAGTTCCTCACCCTTAGCTCCTGTCTTAGGATCTAGAGTCCGTATGAAAGAGTTTCAAGCCCTTCTGTGAATCGGGTACTTAATATTTATTGAGGAAAGTCCTGTCTTCTCCTTGGTGGAGACATCTGCTGGGTTCAAGATATGGCGCAGTCAATAAAGGGCTTGCCTAGCAAGTACAAAAAGCTGGATTTCGATCAGCAGAACTTGCATTAAAAAAAAAAAAAGCCAGATATCTGATATATGTCGAAAATCCCAGTGCTGAAGTGGCAGAGACAGAGGGGATCCCTGGAGCTTACTGGCCAGACAAGCTTCCTTGGTAAGTTTCAGGGAAAAATAAAGCCTGTCTTTAACACATGCTCATGCAAGCACACATATACATACGTACCCATGTACACACTCATGCAAATGCAACACATATGTGCGCACAACACACTCATGTACATGCACGTGCACATGCTTGTACATACACACACACACACACACACACGTCTTCTAGTGTTACCCTGGAAACTAGAGGCATGTCTGCTCTGAGAACCTCTGTAGAACATACCATGTCTCCCAGAAACTACTTCTCAGCTCCCAGTAACTGTGTCTCGCTTTAGAAACTTGGGAGATGAGAGTCGCATAGAATGAACACACGGGAGCAGCCCTCACCAGGCTGTCTCCTGCTCTCCCTGGACCTCAGTACCCTTTCTGCTCGGAGGAGGCTCACACCCAGCAAGAGAGCCACACCATATGTGGACTGAGCTTCTTCCCTGGGAGAGGCATCGCAAGGCCTCACAGCTCCTCAGCCAGAACTGAAGCCTGCCTTGTGAGCCTGCTAGGGAATCCCTCAGGAGGCCCAGAAGCAAGGTGCCTGTGTGAGTGGAGAGGTAAGGGGCAGAGGGACATTTAGTAATCAAATCCAAATTCATGTCTCAGCCCCCAATGAACCTTAGCCCTCAACCTGTTTTGGAAAGTTCTAGAAACTTCCAAATGTGGATAATGTCTACTACTACACAGAGCTAGAATCTGCACATTGCTTCTTCTGGCATGGGGCCTTTGGTGAGAACTGGATGACTGAAGAAGTCTCTTGACAATTCAGAGGAGCCCCAGGCACCTCCCCGAGTCCACACAGTCCGCCTTGGCTCACCTTGTTTTATTCCCAGAAAGATTATGGTTTACTTTGTGATCCTCCGTTCCTATCTCCCAGGATGTGCACATCCCCATGTGAAGCACAGAAAACGCAGGCGAGGGCCAGCAAATGCTGCGGTAACTGATACAGAATTTATCTTGTCCTTTGTCTTTGGTGAAGAAGTCACGCAGCTCTAGGTGGCCAAACCCTTTTTCCAGGATTGACTGTGACTGCCACTTCAGAGTAGTTCCCGGAGCTGGGGAGATGGCTCGGTGACTAAAGTAATTTCTGCACAAGCAGGAGCACCTGAGTTCAGATGCCCGGCACCCACAGAAAGGTAAACATCATGGTGCACACCTGCAATCCTAGCCTCGGGGAAGTGGAGACAGGAGGATGCCTGAGGCTCTCTAGCTGGCCAGCGTAGTTACGTCAGCGAGCTCCAGGTTCGTTGAGACCCAGTCTCCAAAGACACAGAGAAGGGGAAGCAAAGGGAGCCTGCTCTTGAGTCTGAGTTCCATAAACGTATCGGAGGTGAGCGCGGCGCACACACAAGCATACAGCGCGCGCACACACACACAGAACAAATTTCTTGGGTCAGGACCTAGAAGATGGAAGGATCCCTGTCACAATATTGACTTTTCAAAAGTAAATGCACACTCCTCAGAGTCATCGAAGTCACTGGAGCAAGTTGTTTTTCTGGAAGACACCATATTTAAGAACCGTGACTGAAACAAAACCAAGAAAATAACAAAGCCTGCCTTGTGCCCTTAAATTTCACAATACTAAGAACAAGGATAAAAGCAACATGTACGCAGACAGGCCCAGAAGAACAGCTCCCCATGACATCATCTCAGATTCAAAAAGAATAAACATCTACAGTGTTCTCCAGCATCGAACCTGGAGTGACAATCTGGACTTTTTCCATAAGAATACTCTGACATTGGATCACAAGATAGAATTACACTGCTCAGATTTCTTCTTGGCAAGTCCCGGAGGGTATAATCCACTTTACAAGAATAAACAAGTAATGGCTAGCAAAATCACACACTACCACCGCGATAGCATCAACGATCTCTGAGACATGCTTAAATTAAAATGTGTCCCCAGGGGTGGGAGTGCATGGCTCAGCGGGTAAAGTGCTTGCGGTGCAAACGTGAGGGGTAGAGTTCAAATCCTCAGTGTGCATGTACAAAGCTGGGACAAGGTAGTGTACACCTGTAACTCTCTTCCTGGGGAGGGAGAGGCAGGTGGCTCCCTGGAACCCACTGGCCAGCCAGTCTAGCAGAACCAGCGAGCTCCAGGTTTACTGAGACCTTGTCTCAAAAAAAGGAAGATGGGATTGTCAGTGGAAATCACCCAGTGCTGACCTCTACCACTCCGCACGCACATATACACACAAGCATACACGTACGCATGCATACACACATGCACTGAGACACCCATGTGCACATGCACACAGACAGACACACACAGAGGCATGCACACACAGATGCACTGAGACATACATACACAGACACACACACACACACATGCACACAAGAACATGCACACAGGCACACACACAGAGTGAGAGTGTGTGTGTATGAGTGTATAAATGTCGGACAGTCCTCAGAGAACAGTCCAAGCAGCCAAGAATAGCGACCATCACAAGGTGATTTTCAGCTATGCCATATCCCTACCAGCGACCTAGCAGTGTTCAGTGTGGGGAGCAGCCGCAGCTGCTACCCTATATATTTTGAACACCTGGTCTCCGGCCAGAGCAGAGAGCATTGTGATAAACAAGCTCTTAGTTGGAAAAGCTGAGTGCCTCCAGTTTGTGATGCAAGCTGGCATGATTTCCTGCAGCTTATTATGTTTTGCCACGTAGCCGATGCTGATTGAGACCAGGGAAAGTATTTAACCTGCAAGGGCTGGGGGCTGGAGGAATAGGAGTAAATAAGATGTAGGGAATAGGAGTAAGAAAGATGTAGGAAATAGAAGTAAGATGTATGTAGGAATAGGAATAAGTAGGAAATAGGAGTAAGTAAGAAGAAAGAAGTAAGATGTAAGTAGTAAGATGTAAAGATGTAAGTAGTAAGATAGAAGTAAGACAGAAGAAAGAAGTAAGATGTAAGAAGCAAGATTACAAGGTTCCTGAATAAACTGCTTGGAGAAGGGTTCGTGGTCGCCTCCTTATATCCGCTGGTTGGTACGGCGACAGTTCAGGTCTTGCTTCGGTATTACCTGAGACCACACACAGGCACACTGCCATCACGTTCCCTTTCCACAGTCTGTTGTGCCCCAACCATGGTCTGAACGTTTTAAAACTACATTTCCAGAACCAGTCAGTTAAGTTGTAAATTGTGAGTCAGTCCAAATAGTGTGAGGAACTCTCTCCCTGCTCTACACTTACGTCTCTTAGATCCAGAATACATGTGCTACCTGCCCGGTAGTCATTCTGGGGCCATCTTAGTCCTCAGGTAAATTCTCTCACACGGCCAGAGCTTACGTTCCAGTAACTTATTTCACTTTTACGATGACCCTGAATTCAAGAATAGAGACACTGGCAACTTAGATATGCCAAAAAGAAGCTACAATGTATTTCCTTGAAGTGAAAAAAGTCCATGTTCAATAATCTATTGTAGATTCATTTCTATTTGACTCATGTGTATGCCACATGTGTGTGTTGGTGTGGGGGGCATGGGCACCTGCATGTAGGTGCCCTCGGGGGCCAGAAGGGGGCGACAGATTCTTCGCAGCTGAAGTTACAGGCCCTTGGGAGCTGCTCCACAGGATCCTGGGAACTGACCTGGCTTTCTCTGCAAGAGGGAGGACTTGCTCCTAACTGCAGTGTGGCCTCTGCAGCCTCCAGCAAGCCACTTTACAGAGAGGTAGAACAAGAGCATGCTCTTTTATAATATGACTATAAGTCCTGTTTTATTCACTGGAACTCCTCTGCTGTATCTAATTTAGAAAGTAAGCTATCATATGTAGGTCTATATGCATAGGTAAGAAATAGTATAGTGGGAGCTCGGCAGTATCTGAGGTTTTAGGCAACTCCTCTTGAGACACATCCCTTATGCATACAGAGGATTACTGTGTTCAAAGGCACCGTTGTGGAAGCTGAAATCACATGCTATATAAAGACATTTCAGTAAGAGTGGTAAAGAGGAACAAACCCTGCCTATGGCCTAAGCATGGCTTTCCCCCTTTCCTGGCTCTCTAAGAATCCCACCAGGAAGACTACAGACTTTGTTACAATGCCACATCTGAGCACCCCTCTACACACACACACACACACACACACACACACAAACACACACGCACACACAGACACACACACACACCCCTGTTGTGAACCATGCAATCTTATACAAGGCACTCTAGGTACTGCCTTCTGATCTTATTTACTGAGAAGGGGACAAGAAAAAAAAAAAGTCTGTCAGAAACCTTTTGAGTGGGGCTGGAGAGCTGGCTCAGCTGTTAAAAGCACTGGCTGCTCTTCCAGAGGACCTGAGTTCAATTCCTAGCACCCACATGGCAGCTCACAGGTATCTGTAATCCCAATTCCAGAGGCTCTGCCACCCATGCACAGACATGCAGGCTGAACATCAGTGCACAAAAACTAAATTTACTAAAAAGAAAAGGAAAAAAAGAAACCCTTTGAGCAAGCTGACTTTGAAAACCACTAAAATCCTATACATGGGCACTGCTTAGCAATCTTCTCTTGAAGAGCCCACAAACACATGAAGGTACAATATCATTTCCCTAGGCACCTCTATTTCTATTAACACATGTGTTTAAATCTATGTTAAAACTGTTTCTTAAGAAAATCCACTCTGCTACATACTGGCTAGATCCTACAAATCTCTGCAGTGAAGTCAAGAATCCTGTGTTCATCTGAGTGGAGGTCTCTGAAAAGCCCAGACTGCTGTAGGCAGCAGTGTGGACACGTGTCACAGGTCTCAGGATGCTGTAGGCAGCAGTGTGGACCCATGTCACAGGTCTCAGGATGTTGTAGATAGCAGTGTGGACCCATGTCACAGGTCTCAGGCTGCTGTAAGGCAGCAGTGTGGACCCGTGTCACAGGTCTCAGGATGCTGTAGGCAGCAGTGTGGACCCATGTCACAGGTCTCAGGATGCTGTAGGTATGGACATGTGTCACAGGTCCTTGACCAGCTGCCATTGCGAGATTCTGGGAGAGATCAACAAACAGGAGCCCTCCTTGAGCTCAGTTGTGTCTCTATGAACAATCACTTTTCTCTATTAAGATGACTTTTTCTATAGCTGCCAATGTGTAAGAGGGCACAGACTGTGAAAGATAACCCAGAGCGTGCACAAGACTAAGTGGTTCGCAACCTCCCTAATGCTGTGACCCTTTAACACAGGTCCTCATGCCATGGTGACCCCCACAATTATTTTCATTGCTACTTCATAACTGTAACTTTGCTACTGTTATGAATCTTAATGTAAATATCTGTGTTTTCCGATGCTCTGAGGTGACCCCTGTGAAAGGGTCACTTAATCCCCAGGGGCCTCGCCCCACAGGGTGAGACTCAATCACTCTTAAGTATTCTCTCTTTTGCCCATTTGAGAGTCTTCTGCATTTTCCTAACATCAGGTATTCTAAGTTTTTGCTTTGTTTTTAAGATTTTGTTTTACTTTTAATTACATATATGCCTGCACACAAGAGTGCAGGTGTCCACAGAGGCATCAGTGGCCAGGAACTAACCCCGGGCAGTTTGTAAATTGCCTGACAGGGACATTGAGACTGAACTCAGGTCTCTTGCAAGAGCAGTTAAGTGCTCTTAACCACTAAGTTATCTCTCTAGTCCCTTGTTTGTGTTTCTATCAACCAATATAAGATAGAGGAGATAGGAAGTACACAGTAATTTGAATAAGAAAATCTTACTTTTTATATTTTTAACTTTTTTTTTTATGTGTATGGGTATTTGGCCTACATGTATGTATGTATGTATGAATGTATGTATGTATGTATGAATGTGCACAATTTGCCTACAGTGACCATAGAGGCTAGAAGAAAGCGTCACATTCCCTAGGATTAGAATTACAAATGGTTGTCAGCCTCCATGTGGGTGCTGGGAATCAAACCCAGGTCCACTAAAGAGCAGCCAGTGCTCTTAACAACTGACTCATCTCTCCAGCCCTTGAACAAGGAAATCTTAATATAAATGCCTATTAACTACAGCCCAGAACTGCACTGACGAGGCACTAACCAACGAGAAATAATACAACGTGCTTGAGACCTTGAAGATGACCAGCTACATGTGGCAGCCAGCATCCCTGGGCCTGGGAAGAATGGAGGGGTTGGGGGTGGGGGGACAGGCACCCATCCCTGGCCAGAGATCCTGAATCATGACATAACCAGAGGTCACTGCAGTGCCTGTGGTGAAGTCACTGTGGTGCCTGCAAGAGTCTCTGGAAATCAGTTCCCAGGACTCTAGGCTCTAGGCACTCTACCAGGCTGCCCAAGATGCAACCATTCCATCAGGAATGGAGGTGATGTTCTGAAGAGACGCTTGTGCCCCTGCCTTTGGCTATCCAGCCAGTGACAAATGGACTCCAAGACATTGGAATCTCCCCAGGAATCTAGCACTGGGAAAGAAAAAGGTTGAACCCTGGTAGCAGCCTGAGTGGAGGGTTTGTCTCCTGGAAAGAGACTACACACAGTTCTGACAAGCTGTCAGAGAACCCTGCAGGAGAGACTGGAGCTCAGAAGACGGTGGGCCACTAATGGCCGGGATGGGCCAGACCACGCTGTGGCTAGGACTGCCTAGCTCTGCACACCCTTGCCCTCCATTAAACCCAAACTTCATGTGCAGACCATGAAGGCAAACTTAGCGGAAGTCATTGGACTTCTTTTGTTCTTTTCCCCAGTACGACCACACTAAATACATCCTTTCTTTGCTTTTCACTACTACTTGCTTAACTGGTCTACTGAGTACGGAGGGCTAAGTGTAACTTAGCTGCTAGAACCAAGGCTCTGACCCTGATAACCCTGGGAAAGAAGGGTCTGCCAGGAAAAAAAAAAAAAAAAAGCTGCTGATGGCAGTACACCAAACGCTGTAAGAGAAGGACCCTAGCCAAAACAGCATCTGTAGAACCTTCCTCCCCTGAGACCAGAAGCAAAGGCCCCTTCGACAACATACCTCTTACACATTCTACTGACAAAGCTTAGCTCTGTGAAGGTAAAACCCTTCAAGGGGCCCAGATCCATCCTCACGAAGGAGGCAAAAAAGGGCGGAGCTGGCAGGTTGTCAATCAGCACGTGGTACAAGCCAAGCGCTATGGTCAAAGAGGCCTAGACATTATCCCTCCAATTCATCTCTGAGGCAAAACATCTCTGTAGGACCTGGTTGCCGAAGGACCTCAGAGCGCTTTAACACCAATGATGAAAACACCAGCTCTACTTAGGATTTTCCTTATTCTGAATTTACCAAAGGCCGCGCCACGGAAACGGCTCAATCGATAAGGCACTTGATAGACAAGGGTGGAGATCCGAGTTTGGGTCTCCGGAAACTACAATTAACAAGCCAGGTTCGGCAACGCACGTCCGTAATCACAGCGGCCCTACGGCGAGTTCGGGAGGCAGAGATTGGGAAATCTCTGGAATCTGGTAGTCCAGCTAGCCCAAGACATGCAGGAGCCAACAACAGACCTGTCTCAAACGCGCAGAGCATGAGGACAGATGCCTGGGAACATATCCATAGGCCTCTGAACGATACACCTATGCTCCCGTGCTCACACGCGTGAACATGCCCACAGGCCGACCCTACCACCAATGCACACGGCAGTGGAACTTGAAACCAGGTTCTGACAGAGCCCCACAAATACCGTGGCCTTCTGTTAACTATGTCTTAAACGTGCTAAAGCTATCCTAGAGCCCCCACCCCCACTTTAGTGATGCTGGGGATGGATCCCAGGGCACCATGCATGCTATGTAAGCAGCTCTCCACTGAGTTTTACCCCACGCTCCCAGGCTCTCTCCCTTGTAACAGAAGGAATACGTCTCTATAAGCCATTCCATCATGTGCTAATGGGTTCTTGCTCAGCAGTCCCCTCTGTGAGCCCAGCATGGTAGGGATCCAATTCTTTCCTGCCTCAAGCTTTCACGTCAGATTTTGCTTTGTCTGCTTTTCTGAAAGGATGGAGAAAAGCTCTTCAAATGAGCGCCAGGCTGGGGGTTAAAGGAAACACAGCTAATTCCCTCATGTTACACCCCCAAAGAGCCTGCTTTACCACCCCCAGCAGCGGCAGTGCCAACCCCAAGGACTGAAGACAAATAGTCCTTACCCTCCAAGAACAGAACTCATAGACGCCCTTTAAGAAGAAACACCACAGCAGAATAAGGTGGGAGGGGGCGTTCTTTCTGAGGTGACCAGAGGAGGTAGACAGCACGTGTGCCGACACGTCCAGCTAGCCCCTAATAACAACCCACCAACAAAGACTCTCCGAATGCTTTCTGAGAGGTACTTTGGAGGGACCTTGTGGTTGCTTTATTTGCATGTAAATGTGTCTGTCTATGGGTCTGTGTGCACAGGTGTGCAGGTTCCCATGGAAGCCAGAATAAGAAGCTGAATCCACTGGAGCTGGAGTTACACGTGGTTGTGAGCTGCCCACCATGAATGCTGGGAACTGAACTTGAGTCCTTTGGAAGAGCAGCTCTTAGAATGGAACTTCTTTGTATCTCTTCTCTCTCTTTCTCTCTCTCTCTCCCTCTTCCTCTCCCTCTTCCTCTCCCTCTCTCTCTCCCCCTCTCCCCCTGTGTGCGTGTGTGTGTGTGTGTGTGTGTGTGTGTGTGTGTATGTGTGCATGTGTTTCTCATCTGTATGTAGGTGTACCTGTACATGTGTGTGTGGGCTGGAAGACAGCCTCTGCTGTCATTTTTATATATCATTGACCATTTTTTACAACATGTTATTCTCCCAAGCCTGGGGCTTGCTGAGCAGCTTGAACAGCTGGCCCTGGAGCCCCAAGGGCCTGTCTGCTAGTCCTCTGCAGTGCTGGAATTCCAAGCACACATCTCCATGCTGGTTCTTACATGCACTGTAAGGGTCACTGGCCTCAGGTCCTTGCCTTGCAAAGCAAGCACTTCGATACCTAAGCCCCAGCCCCAGCTCCTGTGACATGTTTCAATGTTGCCTCAGCCACAGAGTTCCTCCTGGTAGGAGTCCAAGGTCAAAGAGAGCGCAGGCATTCTGGTTCTACTACAAACTGTGAATCCCTAAATCCTGATCAGAACTGCTCAGGACCAGCAAATGATTTTTAAAGATTTTAGAATATTTTCATATATATTTTATATATTCACATATAATAAACTATACATATAGTTTCAGAAGTTATTTTCATATAGCATATTTATATGTATATGCATAATTTATATATGTGTATATAAAAATATATTCTCACATATATGTATGTATGTATATATTATATATATAATATATATATGGTGTATTCCAGAAATGAGAGTCTATACACAAAATTCTTTTGTTTCATATAGAGTGTATACACACAGTATAAATGGAGAGTTATGGTTGGTTTTAATTGTCAACTTGACACATTCTAGAATTACCTGGAAAAGAAGTCTCAATAAAGGATTGTCTAGTTCAGGCTGGCCAGCGAGCATGTTTGTAGGGCATTATCTCCAGTCTATTAATGGAGGAGGGAAGGCCTGCCCACTGTGGGTGGCACCATTCCCTAAGAAGGGGATTCTGAACTCTAAGAGGGTGGAAGAAGTGACCTCAGCACTCGCAAATATGAATTCACTCAATGTTCTCTATTCTACAAGAAACAAGACCAGTTCTTGTTTTCTTGATTTCTCGGCCATGGTGGACTCTAACATGGAATTGTGATCTTAATAAACCCTTTTTGTTTCCTTAAGTAGCTTCTGTCAGGATATTTATCACAGCTACAGGAAAAGAAACTAAGACAGGTTGCTTCCACAACATTTGAACCCCATCAGTCACATGAAGTCGGGGTGGAATCTCCCTCTTGTGCATTCCAATAATTTTAGGTTTAAGGGCAGCTCAGATTCAGGACTAAATGAGCCTGTTTCTCGTTTCGTTTTTAAGGTCCAAAAATGCACTGCTGACTCAACGTAGAGGGTCAGAGAATGATCTGATACTGCTTCCAAAACTCCCAGGGGAGTGGTGACAGACTCCACTCCCAAGTTTATCTGACTCCAAAGGAAGAGTGTGAAAAAACAAAAACAAAAACAAAGTCAATATTCAGAAAGCATCTAGCTAAACAAAACAAAACAAAAATAATAAATGGGCCGATTGCTAACACATTCGAGTTTCTCAGATAGATTTTGTTCAACATATCTAAACAGAAGGCACAGGGCTACTGCTTCTCCCTTCTGCAAAAATCTCAACTCAGGAATGCCAAACACTGAGGCTGGAGAGATGGCTCAGCAGCTAAGAGTGAGTATACATTGCTTCGGCAGAGGATCTGTGTCCATGCCTAGCATCCATGTCAGATGCCTTCAAAGTTTCCCTTAACACTAGGGGGATTGAACACCCTTTTTTGGCCGCTGGGGGTACTGTACTCATGTGTACATGCACAAAGAGACACACACAATACACATAGTTTTAAATAATATCTTTTAAAAGCAAGCCAGAAGTTCATCCTCTAAATCTTCATACAGAGGTGATTCTACTGTAAGGATTAGAGGCCACACTTTAGCTCTTCAATCTTTTTTTTTTTTTTTTGGTTTGGTTTGGTTTGGTTTTTGGTTTTTGTTTGTTTGTTTGTTTTGCTTGCTTGTTTGTTTGTTTGTTTGTTTTTCCTGAGACAGGGTTTCTCTGTATAGCCCTGGCTGTCCTGGAACTCACTCTGTAGACCAGGCTG
>NW_022196891.1:23788237-23795922 GCF_008632895.1 Mastomys coucha | reverse complement strand
GACCAGGCTGGCCTTGAACTCAGAAATCCGCCTGCCTTTGCCTCCCAAGTGCTGGGATTAAAGGTGTGGGCCACCACCGCCTGGCTCCAGCTCTTCAAGCTTGAAGGAAAACATCCCTTTTAAAGTTAGCCTATCAGGCTGAGGATGCAGTACAGTTTGGTACTTGCTGGCACACGTGAAACCCTGGGTTCCATCTAGGCTTATAAACTAGATGTGATGGAGCATACACCTGTAATCTTGACAACAGAAAGTGAGAGTATGAAGATCAGAAATTCAAAGCCATCTTCAGCTATAACACAAGTTCAAGGTCAGCCTAAGCTATATGAAACTAGAGGAGGAAAATTGTTCACAAAGACAGAAAGTGCTGGTAGGGAATGTTTCAATTAATGGGAAGCAGGGATCCTCTCAGGCGAGAGAAGAGTCTTGGAAAGTCATTTCAGAAGGCAAGAGACTACTTAGCCAATTCGTTTTAAAATCAAAAGACATTTTCTGGTCAAGCCTGAAGGGCAATCAAGATAGCTCCCGGAGGAGGTTAGAAACCCGGGAAAGCCACAGGGCAGACTCTATTAGAAGGATGCTCCTCACCCATATACACAGCAGTGAAATCCCTGTACCCCATTACACTGAAACAAAAGATGCCCAGGTCTGTCCTCTGGTCAAAGCCCACTGGCCTGAAATTCCTGATTTTTACATCTGTCACCCTGAAGTGGGCCTCTCAAAGGCAGAGCCTGCACCTTCCTGCTTGAATCTAGAACCTTCAATGTTGAAAGCATTCCAGAAGCATTATGGTACCTCCATAGCCTGAGACCTCAAGGGGATTCTAGAGCTGGTCACATTGGTAGCATTAACTATCATGGGTGTGTGTGTGGCACCCATGATAGAACAAAACTCTACAAATCACCTCCCTGAACATACGTATCTGTCCAACTCACTTGCACCCAAATCAAGATCCACTTGCCCATCTGCCTCCACCAAGAGTTCCCCAGGACTTTATATATTGCATAATCAAGAAATACGGAAGGAAACCTGAGTCCCCAGAGTCCTAGGTCACAGAATTGTTGTCCCACTGAACGTGGTGCTCCTGCCCAACCAGGTTCTAGGTAGCGTTTCCATTGCTGTGATAAAATTCGAACCAGAAGCATGGGAAGTCGGAAGAGAAGAAAGGGTCTACCCAGCGTACACTTCTAGGTCACAATCCATCACTGAGGGAAGTCGGAGCGAGAGCCTGGAGGCAAGAGAAACATGGAGGCATATGCTTGCCGGCTCACTCGCAGGCCAATGCTTAGCTAGGTTTCTTAGATATGGATCATCTGCCTAAGAAATGGTGCTGCCCACAGTAGGCTAGGCCCTCTTGTATTAACGAGCAGTCAAGACAATCACCCACAGACATGCCCAGAGGCCAATACGATCTAGGTAATTCCTCAATTGAGGCTTGATTAAGATAACTAGGAAATGTGTGTGTGTGAAGCAAGACTCTACAGACAGACTCCAGCATCAAGCACAGACCACTGAGCATACTCTTGACTCATGTTTGCATGTCTTTCTCTACTTAACCATTCCTCTCTCTCTCTCTCTCTCTCTCTCTCTCTCTCTCTCTCTCTCTCTCTCTCTCTCTCTCTCTCTCTCTCCCCCTCCCTCCCTCCCTCCCTCCCTCTCTCTCTCCCTTCCTCCCTCCTTCTCCCCCTGGGAAGTTACAAGGATCACCCCCTAGATGCAGAGATGAAATGTTGACTAGAACATCATAAAAGAAAGAGGCCAGCTCACCTCTATTGACCACTTCCTACATTTGGAGTGAACTGTCCCCATTAACAGCAGAGAGATGAATCACATCCCCATTGGATGAAGGCGATCTGGAGCCCCTGAGCTTGCTTCTCTAGACAGCAGTATTTATTTCCTGGTCAAGTACTGATGATCCTTCAGTACATTCCCAGAAAGCTCTTCCAATCATGACACTGCCTCAACCAAAGACCCAGAGTTCTTATTAAGAAAGGTTAACATAACATTACAGTTGTGGTTTGGTTTGGCCAATGGCTGAGACATTAGCTTTCTCTTTTTAATGATCTCTGTGCCCTGCATGAATCTAGATTGCAACGTGATACTTCTTCATCCAGAAACTGAAAAGATGGCTTGATCTCACAAGAGCACAATGAAGACAAGCTTTGGGCACAGCCATCTTCCATCTGTTGACTGCCTTACATAAAGCAAACACCATCTTTGATATACATAAACTAAGCTACCATCAATTGAACTGGTAGAAGTCCAAATTATTTTTAGATTTATGGGTATGAGTATTTTGCCTGCATATGTGTACACATATCGTATGTATGCTTGGTGCCTGCAGAGATCAGAAGAGGGCATTCAATCTTCTAAAAATGGAGTTACAGGTGCTTGCTTGTAAACTGCCTTGTGGGTGCTGGGAACTGAACCCAGGTCCTCTGCAAGAGGAACATGTGCTCTTAATTGCTAAGCCAGGTCTCCAGGCCCTGATTTTTTTTAAAGGTCTTATAAATCCCACACAGACCCCCAGCTCACTTTGTAGCTACCAGTGGTCTTGAACTTCAGTTCCTTCTTCCTCCCAAGTGCTTGAATTACACACCAGTGTCATCATGGCTGGCCTGTGAGGTGCTAGGGATGGAACTCCTGATAGCAACCGTTTTTTGCATCTTAGAACTCAAGCTCTGAAGGCCAGAGAGGGGCCATCTAAATCTCCTCTGTCTTGATATATTCATGATTCCAAAGCCATCCAAAAACCTGATTAGAAAAAAAGGGTACTGCCCAACCAGGGACACCTATCACCCCACAAATTCATCCCAACCATCTGTGTTTGTTTACCCCACTACACACACACACACACACACACACACACACACACACACACACACTTTGGCTATAAGAAGAGCATTATGCAAAGCCACGCTTTTACCCCAGTCAGTGGCACGGGCTCACTACAAACAGAACACAAACATTTTGCAAAGGGCCCATCCAGACAGGGCTCCTCCCCAGAAGAAAACTCAGTGTTAAGGATAAGGCAACACGAGCAAATTGGAGCCTGTCTAGTCAGTGAAGCTCAACCACGGAGTAGAGTCACTTCTTGCTATCATTTGGGAAACTTTCAAGTCTTGGGGTGTTATTAATGTATCCCCCTTCTCTCTAAGAAGGGAGTCTTTCTGAAGAAGCAAAAATGAGGGCAGAGGATGGAAACATGAGGGACACTCTGAGTTTTTAGGAAAACCTGAACATGTATGGGTGCGTGTGTGTATGTGTGTGTGGTGTGTGTGTGAATGCATGTGCATGCATATGGAGGTTAGAGGCCAACCTGGACTGTCACATCCTTAAGCTTATCAAACAGGCTAGGGGGACAACTTGCCAAGAGCCCCAGAGATCAGCCTGCTTCCTTCTAGAGTTGAGACTGTGAGTGCTCATCACCTTTTAGGTGATGATGATGATGATGATGATGATGATGATGATGATTATTTATTATTATTTCCATGGGTTCTGGGGATTAGAACTCAGGTACTCATGTTTGCACAGCAAGCACTTTACCAAGTCAGTCATCGACCCAGCCCAATCATTAATTTACCATTCTATAAAGGCCTGGGTAAGAAGTGGCTAAAGTGTTTGATATTTACCCCCAAAACAACAGGAAATGGGAGGTAAGTGACTAGTGGGGCTTGGGATGCTTGCTCAGTTGATCGATCTTTCCACTCCCATGAAAGAACAGGGAAACGGCCAGTACCCCTCCCCCACCCCCAGGTCACCTGCACTGAGGCCAGTCACCACAAGGAGCCCTTGACTTAGGGACACTCCCTTTTGTTGTTTTCTTAATTGGAGGCTAAGAACTGGAGGCTAAGAACAAGATACGGTTTTACCAAAGACTATAGTAACAGTACATCGTATGCACCTCTGTGGGCTGTGGACATTGCTCTGTAGATAGAGTGCTTGCCTAGCATGCATGAAACCCAGGTTACATCCCCAGAACTATATGAACTAGGTATGGTGTTGCCTGTGACTCTAGCACTTTGAAGGCAGAGGTCAGAGGATCAGAAGATAAGGTCAGCCTCAGCTACACAGGAGTTTCAGGCTAGCCTGGCCTGTAGGAGGCCCTGTTACTCACAATAGTTCGACCAAGAAAGGCCAAGCAGGCATCCAGGGTCTAATTATGGTCATTCAGCTTTTGCTTCCCTGGAAGTTGGGCATGCTGGCTGCCTAGACTCTGCTGAGGGCCTCAGGACTATATAGTTTCTTAGGTTTCCCTCAGTAGGACAAAGTCCAAGATCTTAGGCCTAACCCAACTTGCATGCAAGGGAGCCAGATCCTCAGTTGCTACCTCCTCAGGGAGCGGTGGGGAGGGCCAGTTTTTGACGTACCTATGTACATGTTATTTAGGGTGCCAAACAGCAGAATAAATAAAATACTGGAAATAAAAGCATAAACAATCTGCTTTTCAGATATTCTACTGAAGTGTTCCTGAATAGCTAGACTAGCCATTCTTTGTCCCCTTACCCCAACCCACTTCACCCCACTCCTGTGTTAAGTGTACAGAAGTCTGGATAGCTAATCATTAGTCTCCCATTCCTTAGGAAACACTATGCTTTGAACAGCCAGCATGGTTTAATATAGTCTATTTCTGCATTATGCACAATGCATTGGCACAGTGCTGGAACGCGTGATATCCAAACTTTCTTTATCGTTCTCACTAAGTACACATCTGGCCATTACCAAACTTTTCTAATTCATTCATTTCTATATGCTACCAAGTACAGTGAGACCAAACTGAATGAGTTTATTTAAAGATAAACCTGAAGACAGGTGTACTGACTGCTTTGCTTCTTGCTGGGACAAAGACCCAACAAAAGCAACTTAAGCATTTTGGCCCACAGTATTAGAATACAGCCAGCCATAGAAGGGAAGGCTAGAGGGCAGAGACGCTGAGGCAACTAGACATAATGCAGCCCCAGTAAGGACGTTGGGAGCAATGAATGATGGTGTTTCGCCTCTTTTCCTTTCTTTTCTTTCTTTCATTTTTTTTTCTTGGTTTTTCGAGACAGGGTTTTTCTGTGTAGCCCTGGCTATCCTGGTACTCACTCTGTAGGCCAGGCTGGCCTCGAACTCAGAAATCCGCCTGACTCTGCCTCTCAAGTGCTGGGACTAAAGGCATGCGCCACCACCTCCCAGGTCATTTTCTTTTCTCTTCTTTTCTTTTCTTTCTTTCTTTTTTTTAATTTTGATTTCTTATTCAGTCTAGGGGTAGTGGTGCCCTCACTCAGGGTGGGTCTTCCCTGTTCAGTTAAATCTTCTCTAAGGCTGCCCTCACAGCTTTGTCCAGACCTGTGCTTCCTAGAGATCCATTCAAGTTGACAACGAAGAGTGACCATACATACAACTGATACATTGAGTGGCACTGCTAATCGTGTGACTGGACTTTTGCAAATGCATTTCTCCTTTGCGAATACTAGTCTGCTTTTTGGTCTTTTTTTTTTTGTTTGTTGTTTGTTTTTAACTGAAGAGCAAGGAGATGGCTGAGTGGATAGCCATTTGCTGACAGACATCAGGGTCCATATGGTGGGAGCACTAGTTCCTGTTGGTTGCAAGTTGTCTTCCGGTTTCCATAAATGCCCTGTGGTGCACATGTAAACATGCATGCACTCATCCACATATGTACATATACACACATACATTAAAATTTTTTTTAAAGAGAAATTCTTAAAATTGAACCAAGGGGGGGCTAGAGAGTTACTTAGCAGTTAAGAGCACTTGTTTATGGGAAGGGCCTGGTTCAGTTCCTATATAGCAGCTCACATCCAGGGGACCCAACACTCTCCTCTGACTTCAGCAGGTACCAGGCGTGCAAGTCACACAGAAATACATGCAACGAAACACCCACACCCATAAAATAAAACAATTTTTAAAAAAAGAAAAAAAATTGAACCAAGATTCAGAAAGCTCTAGAACAAACTGCTCTTTTAATGAGTCCTTGGGGCTCTTTACCTATCTCCCCAGGAAGAAATTACTAGAAAGACAGCAGCAACACTAGTGGAAAAAGCATGCAACCTTCTCAAAATACACCACAAGTCCTTTCGCCTTAAAAGAAAAGGTCCTTGACCTGCTGAGAATCATGGACTTTTGTTGAAGGAGGACACTCAAGACTCTTAAGACAGTAGCTAGACTCTAAGCCAGACAAAAAATCACTTTGCCTAGACTGTAGGCACTGACCTCCTGACGGCTGGCAGGGTGGCAGGCAGGAGCGAGCCACATGGGACCAACAACAACTGGTAATACCTATCATCGTAGACTTGAGCCTGAGGTCAGAGACTCCAGTAGAAGGAAGGGACTGACAAAAAGAGGAAGAAGAAAGGTAGAGCTAGCCTATTCCTATTGAGCCACACCAACATCTAGGGTTTTCTTCATCTAAAGGGACTCTTCTACTGGATGGCTGATATTACGGCTAAGATTTAGCAAGGTGTGTCTTAAGTAAACTGTACAGTAATTCCTAAAGTAAACCTAAGAGGAGAAGAAAGAGAAAAGATTGCCATTCATTTCAGAGAAATCACCTTAATGACACTCACATGCATCTAACACAAAGTTCAAGGGGTTTACTCACCAAGCCCATCGTATCCAGCACAAATACTTATATTTAAAAGTAAAAACTTAAGTGTCCCATATGCTATCAGGAACTAGAGAAGGGGTCTTCAGGTAGCAGTCCAGTGGTGCACAGACGCCTGAAGGTATCCCAATCAGTTTTTCTCTTGGGTGTGTTTGGTTACTGGCTTCCTGTCATTCCCTAGGGCTTCTATTTATAGGACTCATCAGCCTGTGGGACACCTCGGTGACTCCAGGGCGGCCTTCTCCTCCTAGAACTTGCCTTATTCGGAATGTTGGGCTCTGTGCTAAGTCCTGTTCCTCATCTGCATCTTCTCCCTTTCACACAGTGTGAACAATCACCAGTCCACCTTGCAGGAGAGACAGAAGCCCAGAAAATGCTAGAAGGTCATGACCGGAGGGACCGTATGGATACTAGGACCCCTTAGCCCTGTGTGCCTCTTGCTCTCTACTTAAACCTAAATCTCAGGTCAGGACCCTGACGTTGGACTCTGGGACCAGTGGCCCTCTTCTCTGCTTCCCATAGTGACTCCTTTAACTGGCCTATTGAGGATAGTGGCTGATCTGAGCTTGCTGGGGCTGCCGGAGTCCCTCCAGGCCTGACGCTGACTGCACAGCTCTGGGGACATACTAAGGGCAGTGTCCTTGGAACCTGAAACACAGGAGGAGTTCAGTAAGTTCATATCTGTTGACTGGGCCGTTTTATAAATCACAGTCAGTACATCTCCGAGTTTTATTGGAGGCCCTGCCTTCAGCTTCCTGGAGCAGTCTTCACGTTCCCCTTTTGGATGTCCAGAGTTCCCTTCTCTGCCACTGGTCGCCCTTTTTTATCTTCCATTGTGTCTGCTCCCCGTAGCCTTGGGGCTTCAGGCTCCTGGCTAAGCACAGGAGTTTTCTTTGGAGTCTTTTCACCCAACTCCCTGACTTACACTCTCAGAGGCCCAGGAAACAAGGATACAAAGGCACAAAGACGCAGATTAGCATCTCCAGGAGGGACAGTAGACATAAGAGGAAGTCCTCTCAACAATAGTGAAGGCTAGACACCAGTGGCATTCACTCTCAATTTAAAAAAAAAAAAAAAAAAA
>NW_022196891.1:23783801-23787918 GCF_008632895.1 Mastomys coucha | reverse complement strand
AAAAAAAAAAAAAAAAAAAAAAAAAGGAGTTTGCTCTCTGAGACCCAGAGGGAGAAGGAGACGCTCCTCAGATGTATTCTGACTTCCATATGTGCGCTCATGTGTGTGCGCGCGCACACACATACACACACACACACACACACTGTAAAACTATGATAATGAAAATTAAAAGGTAAGTGTGTGGGCTTAGGGACACAGCTCAGTCAGAATGCTTACCTAGCAGACAGGAAGCTCCCCAGGACCGTGTAAACCTAGTGTGGTGGTGCAGACCTGAAATGAGAGCACTGGGGTGAGAACAGGAAGATCAGGAGTTCAAGGTCATCCTCAGTTGCACAGTGAGTTCAAGTTCCAGGTCAGCCTAGGCTATAAGAAACACTTTAAAAATAAAAATTAAGAAATAGAGGCTGAGAGGATGGCTCAATGGGGCAAAGTGCCCACCTCGCAAACGTGAAGGCTTGAGTGTCTGGAACACTGTGTTCTGTGGGTAAAGGAGATAAGAAGATCCCGGGGCTCCCTGGGCAGGCAGCCTCACTGAGCTGAGCTGAACATAGCTCTAGGTTCTGTGAGAGACCATGTCTCAAAAATTAAAGCAGAGAGAGAGAGAGAGGGCAGAGAGAGAGAGAGACAGAGAGAGCTCAATATCAAAAGATACCCAATATCAACTTCTAGCCTCCATATGCAGGCACATACAAGTGCACTTACATACATACATACATACATACATACATACATACATGCTAAGGAAATCATCTCCCACAGTCACAGTCCAGAGTGTCTGCAATCATTCCTCTTTTTATAAATGATTTTGTGATAGCAAGGCCCCCTCAAAGGGTGAGGGTGAGGGCTGTCCAGCCCAACAGATGGCAAGAATCAAGAGACCTGAATAAAGAGGCAGGTGGATTTCTGAGTTTGAGGCCAGCCTGGTCTACAGAGTGAGTTCCAGGACAGCCAGGGCTATACAGAGAAACTCTGTCTCAAACCACCTCTCCCCTAAAAAAGAGACCTGAATAAGAGGGGAGATCAGGAGACAGAGAATCTCCATGAAGACTGCAGAAATCATTAGGAAAAGTCCTGCAAGAGGAGGATCCCGGTCCTTCATGGATGGGTGTAGGCATCCACTACTTGGCAGAAGGCTTCCTGGCACCTCAAGCATGCTTGGGTACAGGGCTCAAGTTTGTGTAATAAGGCACACACACACACACACACACACCCCACCCCCAGCAAAGTTACCAGGGCTATTATCTCTCAGACGAAGGGACAGAGGTTAAATAGGTGCAAGATACATTTTATACAAGTGTCTACTGGCCCTGGAAACTTCCAGCAGCATACAGAGACACTTCAACAGAGGTCAGGTTGTAAGAATAAACCACAATGTCTACTTTTGGAAAAGTATTCATTTACATATGATGCATAAATATCTGTATAAGGGTATAAATGAGGGAGAAAAAGACAGACAGACAGAGACGGACAGGAAGCATGCGGAGGTCAGAGGTCCCCTCTAGTAGAGTATCTCAGACTCACCTTGTCTGAGAGTCTAGATCTCTGTGCTGTACACACCAGGCTAGCTGACCCCCCAGCTCCTAGGCCTCTCTTTTCACCACTTCCCATCGGGCCTCAAAAGTGCTGAGGTGGCAGTTTGCAGCTCTCTGTGGCTTTATGTGGGTTCCCAGGCTTCATACTGGAAAGTACTACTTACTGGAGAGTACTACTTACCCTCCAGCCAAAACGTTTCTCCTTTTTTAATGCAGATGTTGCTGAGACTTCTCTCAGTGTGAGAGTGGTTGCTAGTTCACGAGCAATGAGGGAAAAAGGGGTAGGTGGGGGAGACAGGGAAGAGGGAAGAGAGAGAAGGAAGCGGCTGGAGGCTGACACAGCTCTCACGTCAAAGGGCGCACACAATGATTTATTGAGAGCCAAGGGTGAGCGAGCGCAACCCAGGATCAAAGGGTCACTTATCGTAGATACCATGTTTCCATGAGGAAACAGTGTTATAACTTTTTTATAGTGGCCAAACAGCAGAAGTCCTAAGCCAGCACTTTGTCAATACACTGCTGAAGCACTGGGTAAGCACTTACAGTAACACCCGGAATCTCTACTCTAGGCCCCGGATGCCACCTGAGGACATCCTTGGATTCCGGCAGGGGGAAGGAAGAGGGCTGATAGTTATTCCTAAAGTGAGTGTTCTGTAACACTCACGAGGATGTCAGGTCAGACCCCAGAAATGGGCAAAGAAGGGATAAAAATAGTCCTGGATGATTTGGCTCTAGACCTGCAACATTCCAACTCTTCGAAACTGGAGTTAGAATTAGGCATTGGCCTTGAAAAACTTTTTTTTTTTTTTTCTGGAAACTTCAATTCAACAGGGCCTCAACAACCTCACAGAGGAGTCTCTGGGGAATATGATTTTTTTTTTTCTTCTCCTCATCACAGATCTTCAGCTTACAAACCCCAACTGTTCTTATACACCAGGATAAGCAAACTTTGGCTATTTCCTACCTGCTAAGAACACAGCCTGTACAAACCTAGTTCCACACGGCAGAGGTTAGCCTCAACGGTGGAATAACCTGGGGTATTTAAGAACAAAGATTGCAATCCTACACAATGGCTCAGCAGGACACCGCACTCACCACCGTGTGTGGCAAAGGAGCCTCTGACTCACACACTTACACACACACACACACACACACAAATATGTAATACAACATTTTAAATAGAAGACAAAGGCAAAATAATTGGTTTATTACAGCTGAAACGTAAGACGCAGTTCAAGTGTCCTGCCCGCAGGCCCACAGTGGAGAAAGTTCCCCCCACCCCCACCCCCAAATGACAACCGACATTTTGTTGTGCACCTGCTGGATCCTGGACTTTTATGCTTTCACTTCACACAGTTTGTATGCACTGGTTCAAACAACTTAATCTCAACCTGAGTAAAGAGCGGTACAGATGGCAAAGCCAACACCCTCCCCATGGTGTACACACAGATCTCTGGACAAGAACAAGCTCACAAAGACTCCTTATAAAGAGTAGTTATGGTGTCCACGAGACAGTCCAAAGGGCAAAACAACTTGCCATGTAAGTCTGAGGGTCTAAGTTCAATCCCCAGGTCCCACAGTAAAGAGAACCAACTCTACAAAGCTGTTCTCTGATGCCCACACATGTGTCTTAGTATGCACATCTACAAGTACTGCATGCACACACACGCAAACACGCGTGCACACACACACACACACACACACACACACCCCAGTAAAAAACGAATGAAGGCAGTTCCATCATAAAGTTTAAATGTAAGTTCCCAACACAGAAATGAGAATCTGATTTACTAGGGTTTTTAAATTTTGGGTTTGAAATCAAAACTACCTTCGAGAGGATCCAGGCACTGTCTTAACATCAGGTTCACAGACATGTATTTTCTGAGCACAGGACCTGCCTAGTCGCCAACTCTAATCGGGATTCACAAGAATCACAGAGGGGGAGAGAGAGAGAGAATGCAGACATGTTCCCAAACAGGCTAGAGGAGAGGAAGCAAGGAGCTTTGGGAATGGGCCCAGAGTCCCAGGAAAGTGAGAGTCATGACTCTACAGGCATCTTCATTCCATTGGCCCGCATCTTTACACCAGGAAGGATGGAGGCAGAATGTCCAGTGAGGTTAAGGAGACAGCGTCATCTAAAGCAGCGCCTCTACAGAGGCACCTAGAAGCATGTAAGAAAAGAGGGCTATGGGATACACGCTTTTATCCACAGCACTGGGCAGGCACGGGGGCTCACTAGACAACCAGTCTAGCATACTTGATGAGTTCCAGAACTCCAAAGAAAGATTTTTGTCAAAAAAAAAAAAAAAGTGGGTACTCAGGGAGCCAGCTCAATGGTTACTTGGGATGTAAGCATGGGAGTAGGAGTTCAGACTCCCAGAAACCCAAGTAAATGTTAGGTGAGCATGGTGGTCCACCTACATATTATTCCAGTCTTGGAAATCAAAGACAGGGGATTCCCTAGATCAAGAAAGCTAGTGAGACAAGCCATATCAGGGAACTCTGGGTTCGACTGAGAGACCCTGCCTCGATAAATAAAGTTCAGGACAGTTCTCAGTATCCACCTCATTCTACACACACACACA
>NW_022196891.1:23772188-23783791 GCF_008632895.1 Mastomys coucha | reverse complement strand
ACACACACACACACACACACACACACACACGCATATACACACACACACACACACATATATACACACACATACACACACACAAGCATATACACACATACACACACACACATATATATACATACACATACACACACACCACACATATACACACACTTACATACACACACACAGATACACACATACACACACACATACACACACACACACAGATACACACACTTACATACACACACATACACACACATACACACATACACACACATACACACACTTACATACACACACATACACACACATACATACACACACATACACACATATACACACATACACACACATACACACACACACATACACACACACACTTACACATGCACATCACACAAATGAAAAAAAATGAGGTAGATGGATCCCGGGGAGTGTCTGAGGTTGTCTTGTGGTCTTCCCAAACATGTGCACAAATATTCACACACAGACACACGCGCATCAACAGCAGCGAGGAGACAGAACAGCAGCCAGCCACTGCGGCCAAACTTCCCTTGCACAGCACTTACCATCCATCAGCCGTGGCAGGTACAGGCCTTGATGGTATGGGACAAATCTATTCAGACAGAGACTATGACATAGCCTGTCACTTGTAGGGAGGAAAGAAGATGTATAACCCAGCCCTTGGAACTCCACTCTCCACGGACAGGGAGGTAACTCAGAATGATGCCACTGACAGAGATTCATGCCATTTACACAGCCCCACTAGGCTTTGTTCCTTAGGCTGATGGCTCCCAGCTCACTCAAGAGAAAGTCGAAACGCAGCCTGGAAATGCAGCCTTTCTCCTTCTTGCTGCCTTGTTCGACCACATCCATTGCCCTGGGTCTCCTGTCCTTTTGTGTGTTTCTCTATGTGTGTGTGTGTGTGTGTGTGTGTGTGTGTGTGTGTGTGTAGCATTTGAATGTGTATCGTATATGCACGTGTGAGCGTGCCTGGAAGTACGCAAACCACTGGTAGGTGGATGAGCATGTATGCGCATACATGTGTGGAAATGGAAGCCAAGGGGCGATGGCAAGCATCGGGAACACTGCCCCATCTCCTCTGAGACAGGGTCTCTCACCAACCTGGAGCTTGTTGAGTAGCTGAGGCAGGTTGGCCACGGAGCCCCAGGGATCTGCCTGTCTCCTGTCTTTCCAGTGGTAGAATCACAGGTACATTCCACCACACCTGGTGTTTTTACGTGGGTAAGTGCAGACAGGGTTTTTCTCCTCATTTTGCATAGTAAATACTTTACTGACTGAGTCATCCCCCCAGGCCTGGCAGGGTTTTTCTACTACAACTCCTCCTGCTCAAGTCACAACCCAAATCATGAGGGCTCAAATGTCTCCCTCCTCCCTCCTCCCTCCTCCCTCCCTCTCCCTCTTCCTCTCCTCCTCTCTCTTTTTACCCACCTAGTACCTATTGGAAATCATCCTTATTTGTTCACTGAAACAGAAGCATTATGCAGGCTCAGAACTCCACAGACTTCTTTATCACATTGGCCTTGGGGAAGGCAACAGGTATGTGGAAATTCCTTATTTTCAGAAGTTACGAACCCTGTATCAAGTTACACAAGGACAAAAAGGAGAGAGAGGGAAGAAAAAAGATCAATAACACACTAACTGGCAGTGGCTGCCATCATCCAGGAAGAATCGCTGTATTGCAGCGAACACGACGTCCTTGCAGAGACAACAGCAATTTCTATTTAAAAAAAGTCACAAAGAAAGAAGTTTCAGAGGTTTCTAGACAGGCTTGGCAGAAGCTCTGAGACTGCAGGATAAATCTCCTTAGCAGAAAACCTTCCTAAGCCCTGATACCATGGTAATTACAGCATCCTAACCAAGTCCAGCCAGCCACACAGTTCTCAGCTAGGTGTGGTGGCATATGCCTAGAATCCCAGCACCTGGGACGTTAACACAGGGAACCCTAACTTCTAGACTACTGGGCTCTATGTAAACTTTGGGACCAGCCTGGGCTTCACACGAGATGCAGCCTCTAAGAAAACCATCGCATTACTTCAGCCTTTTACTTGCTTTGGCTTTATGGGTCGGAGCGCACAGGCTAAAGCAATCACCTATGGTGGTGACTCTCAGGAGTCAGAGGCAGGAGGATCCCTGCAAGTGTAGTGGAAGACCCCGTCTCAAACAAGCCAAGTTACCAGTCCCCAATGTAAGACTACTTGTGAAGTACTAAGTAATTCTTAATTACCAACACACTGAGATGAGAGGGACCAATGGTTGTCAGCTATTCCAAAAACATGCTTCTAGTGAATGGCTTTAAGACATGCCTTACCGAGCTGGGGATGCAGATGGGTGGGTAGAGGGGTAGAAAGCTTAGCAAGCACAATGCACGGGACCAGTGCCTAGCACTGGACATGGTGGTACATCCACACAGTCCTAGCACTCAGAAAATAGAAACTCAAAGTCATCCTGGACTACACAATAAATTCAAGGCCAGGCTACGCTACCTGAGACCCTGTTTCAAAGACTCTCAACATTCATATCTGCTGCTTCTATACTCACTGGTGCTCCTCCCGGCAAGAAAGACCTCGCGGGTGTCTACCAGGTGCAGCAACGGCAAACCCAGAGCATTCATCTGATGGCCAGTGGGCGCATGCTTTCCTTTCACTAACAGCGATGTCCACCCTACCAAAAGCTATCTAGAGATTCAACGCAATCCTCATCTAGACTCCAACACAATTCTTTACGGACCTTGAAAGGACATTTCTCAACGCCATACAAAAATACCCAGAATAGCTAAAACAATCTTGAGCAAGGAGAGATCTGCTGCAGATATCACCATCCCTGATTTCAAATTGTACTGCCGAGGTATTGTGATAAAAACCGACCAATGGAATTGAATTGAAGACCCAGGCATGAATTCATACACTTTACAGACGCCTGACTTTTGATAAAGAAGCCATGGATTACACACTGGAAGTAACTCAGCATCTTCAACAAACAGTGCTGGGCTAACTGGGTATGAGCATGAAGACAAATGCAAACAGATCCATATCTATCAGCCACCCTGCACAAAGCCCAAGTGGATCCAAGTGGATCAACATAAGACCAGATACACTGAACCTGACAGGAGAGAAGACGGGGACTAGCCTTGAAGCCATAGGGCACAACTTCCTGAAACAGAACACAACAGCACAGGCACTGAGATCAACAACTAATAAATGGGACATTATGAAACTAAAAATCTTCTGTAAGGCAAGGGACACCGTCAATAGGACAAAACAGCAGCCTACAGAATGGGAGAAGATTTTACAACTCCACATCCAATAGAGAACTAATATCCAAAATATATAAAGAACTCAAGAAACTAGGTATCAAAAACATCCGATTAAAAATGGGGTACAGATCTAAACAGGGGATTTTCAGTAGAGGAATCTCAAATGGCTGAGAAACACTTAAAGAAATGTTTGACATCCTTAGCCACCAGGGAAATGCAGATCAAAACGACTTTGAGATTCTGTCTTGTATCTGTCGGAATGACTAAGATCAGTAACACAGGTGACAGCTCATGTTGGCATGGATGTGGAACAAAGAGAACACTTATCCATTGCTGGTGGGAATGCGAACTTGTATAGCCACTATGGAAATCAAATGGCGATTTCTCAGAAAACTGAGAGCTGATCTACCTCAAGACCCAACCATACCACTCTTGAGCATATACCCAAAGGACACTCCATTCTACCACAAGAACTCTTGCTCAAATATGTTCGTTGACACTTGATTCATAATAACCAGAAACTGGAGACAACCTAGATGATATCCCTCAACTCAAGAATGGAGAAAGATAATTTAGTTAATTTACACAATGGAATATTTCTCATCTATTTATTTATTTATTTATTCATTCATTCATTCATTCATTTATTTTTAAATGATACCATGAAACTTGCAGGCAAATGAATAGAATTAGAAAAAAGAGTCATCTTGAATAAGGTAACCCAGACCCAGAAAGACAAATATGGTATTCAGTTGTAAGTAGATACTAGCTATTAAGAAATTGAAAATCAAACTACAGTCTACAGACGCAGAGAGGTTAGGTAAAGAGAAAGAATAGGGAGGTGGGGAACACATGGATCTCCCTGGGAAGGGGAAACAGAATAGACTTTGTGGGTCTACTAGACACAGGTAGGGACAGAAGCAGGAGGGATGAGGTGGGCTGCGGGAGATGGGATAGAAGGAGAGTGGGCAGGGAGAGAAGGCTAGAATTGGACTGTGGTGGGGAAACCTAGTGCAGTGGAAAGATCCTAGGAATGAGGAACACAGAATTTTAACTGGCCATCTCTTGAAGGAAGGATTCCAGTGGTGGAACCGGTTTGCATTCAGTTGAGCTAGTGTCTGAAGAGGTCCTGTGGTGACCCCTAAACAACCCAGGTGGGTGCTAGCACAGAGGGTTGCTCCCCAAAACTTGACACCAGGGCTTCCCTGCAGAGGACAACACCTTCACAGTTCACGGAACCTGGAGAGGTCAAGCCGAGGCTTGTATGAAGCCCTCACCTCTACATTCTAGTCTCTTGGGTGTGGGGAGGAACTCTGCAGGCTACCGAAAGAGAAATGTGGACAGTGCTCCAACCTCAAAACCTTTGACCAACAATTTCTTCTGTCTGCAAGATGGGCTGGAGCAAAGTTGGGACTGAATGTGTGGGAGGGGTTAACTACTGTCTGGGTTAATCTGAGGCCCACTCCATCAGAGGAAGCCTATGTTCAACACTACTTGCTCTGATGGCCAGGAACTGGAGAGTAAGCAGCCCAGAGACTATGATAGAGGCAAACATGACTAGTTAAAAAGAAATCAGTGAAATGATTCCTGATGCGGTAGTCATAGATCGGTGCTGCCCAGCCCAGTTGTCATCTGAGAGGCTTCCTCTGGGAGCAGATAGGAACAGATGCAGAGATCCACAGACAGACATCATGTGGAGAGTCTAAAGTGGAGGTCACTATCATGCCCGTCCTGTCATAGCTTAGGGAACACCCCTGTCCCCTGGGAGGAGGGGGAGGAAAGTTTTAGGAGCCAAGGGGATGGAAGACACCAGAAGAACAGCGCCCACTGAGTCAACTCAGCGGGGCTCATACGGGCTCAGAGACTAAAGCAGCAAGCTCAGGGCCTGCATCAGGTCCCTGCAGGCTCAGAGACTAAAGCAGCAAGCCCAGGGCCTGCATCAGGTCCCTGCAGGCTCAGAGACTAAAGCAGCAAGCCCAGGGCCTGCAAGGGCCTGCATCGGGTCCCTGCAGGCTCAGAGACTAAAGCAGCAAGCCCAGGGCCTGCATCGGGTCCCTGCGATACACTGTGGCTGTGAGCTTGGTGGGTTTGTAGGATTTCTCTAACTGTGGGAACAGCTGCGTCTCTGACTCTTCCTCCTGCTCTCAGGTCTCTTTTCTTCCTGATAGGTTGCCTTGTCCAGCCTCGGTGTGCGGGGCTCATGCCTTGCCTTTGTTATATTTCGTTTTGTCATGTTTGGTTGTTCTGGCCTGGAGACCTGCTCTTTCTGGACGGGAAATGGAGAGGGAAGAGGATCTGGGGGAGAGGGGAGGTGGGGGGAAGTTGGGAGGCAGAGAGGAAGCAGAAACTGTGGTCAGGATGTGTTCTATAAGAGAAGAATCTATCTTCAATTGAAAATAAAAATAAGTATTTATTAAACACACAAGACAAAATTAAATGATCTAGCAGCCGAGACAGGAGTGGGAAGGAAGATTCCTGTGACATTAATAAGAGACGTTGTTACCAGAGCAGCTTTTGGAATGGGGGGGGAGGGGCAAATCACTACTTTCCTGAACAAGGAATAAATGTGTTCAGTCCCCAGAATTAATGGGAAAATCAAGTTAGCTACTATCACTTACAGAAAAAGGAAAGGGAGTGGGTGGGGTAAACAAGACATGGCCACACCCAGCCAGAATGGATGCACCAGTCTCCACTGGAGAAGTTGTCAACAGCTCACATGGGTAGACGGCAGGGGCAGAGTAGCTTTCGGTGAACCACCTGGCCCAAACCTTTACCAGTCTGCCCTGATTCCCCAGACGCTCCTATGCACCACAGGAGTTGCTGGATTGAATCAGATCCACACACAGACAGCACGGTGGTTTCAGATGAGAGAGCAACAAAGGAAGGTTCAATGTGCACAGGAGACAGCAAAGGGAGCTGGTGCTCTTTTCTTTTTAGAGACGGCGTCCCAAGCAGTCCCACCTATACTCGCTATAGGCAGCTGTTGGTGGCTTTGGACTTCAGATCCTCCTGTCTCCTTCTCTGGGATAACAGGCATGCAGCAACGGTGCCTGATGTCCGGTTTACGTGGTGCTAGGAATGGAACCCAGGGCCTCAGGCATGCTAAGCAAACACTCTACCAACTGGGCCCCAGCTCTACAACAACAACACTCTTAGGAATTTCCTTAAATTAAACAAATAATAGCTTAGCATTAAGAGCTTCAGAGTGGAGCGTAATGTTTCCTTTCAAATCTATTGCCAATGTTGGAAGAGATGAAAGTATTATATTAATTCCTCAGAAATGGTAGGCGAGTCAGTTTCCTGGCGTGCTAATTTTTACCTTCTGTTAAACAAAATGTTTGAAGACAACTTTAATATGGCACTAAAAAAAAAAAAAGAAAAGAAAAAGAAAAAGAAAAGAAGAGAAAAAATTCTGAGGTAGCTGCGGAGCTGCACACACGTGCCATTCATGCACAAAATACATTTCTGCCTCTTTTAGACTTGCTGATTGTCAAAAGCAGCCCAGCAACCAGCATTCCAATGTTAGGTTGTAATATAATCCCCTCAGTGAACGCGAAGGCATGAGTGTAGCCATGAAGAGTATAAGTCGAGCGATGGGAGGGATGCTCAGGGGTTAGGGGTGCTTGTTGCTCTTCCAAAGGACCACATTTGGTTCCCAGCACCCACACGAGGCAGGTCACAACCACCTCCAACTCCAGCTCCAGGAGATCCAATATTCTCTCCTGGCTCCCGTGAGCACCCACAGACAAGTGGCATGTACACGCGTATACATATGAAAAAAAAATTCTTTTAAAAAAGACTTGACACAGGAAGAAGGGCTCAAGACAGAGCTTCCCAGTCCTAGCCCATCCTTTCAAACCGCACAGTTCCCTGTTCCTGGTACCTTTCCAGCTCCTTCTTTGCTTTATCTACTACACTGGAACATAGGAGTCCACAAATTGTATACGTGGGTCTACAAATTATATACGTGCGTGTGAGTACATGTTCATGTATGTGGATGTACACATACCTCTAGAGGCTAGAGGTCAGTTGGGGTGTCATTTCTCAGGAGCTGCTCATCTTGTTTTTAGAGACAGGGTCTCTCACTTTATATGGAATTCACCCACCAGGCTAGGCTGGCTGTCTAATACTGATGTGGGTACTGGGAACCGAACCCAGATCTTCTGGAAGAGCAGCAAGCACTAGTAACTGCTGAGCCATCTCTCCAGCCCCCAGAGCTGCATTTTAAAACTGTCATGTGCACACCCGTACACACATTGTTATTTTGGGATACAGATTGATAACAACGCTAATCAAACTCGTTCAACTCACAGGCAATTATTCCACAAGGTGTCATTTCTCTTTCCTGCCTAAGATCAACTGATGGAGAGAAAAGGAGAGGCAGAGCAGCAGCTTCCTCTCAAGGTGGAGAAATTGACTCAAGAACAAGTCAAGGTTTTCTGCTAAGGCATATTCATTAACCCGGCAGGAGGCGCGACGCCATCTGCCATCCCTATTCAGAGGGAGACATGCTGCTCAGGATCAATTTTGAACCTGAAAGGCAAGCACGTTTATTTTTACTCTTAAAACAGAAAATATATGCACAAACTACAAGGACTGTATATATGCCTGCATTAGGCATGCCAGGGACTTAACAATGGAAAGCGGGATCCAACACCAGGATCCAAGAGAAGAAGCCGGATTTCATTGCAATTCATTAAACAATCTCCCAGCAAAAACCACGGAGCCAGGGCAGCAACTCTTTAATAAATTACAAAGACTTGAGGAATGCAAGCAGAGAACACTGCCTGGGATCCATGGACACCAAACTCAAACTGCAGTGGCCAGGCAAACAGGCTCCAGGGCAAGTGTGAGGCCAGCCAACACTCCTGACATTTGTGGGGGACAACAGTGAGACAGGCCCCCTGCTTGGTTCACCCTTGGGGAATTGTTTCTTTTAGAAGTTCGGATTCTAGCATTTTCTTTTTCCAAGTGATATTATTACTTTCTTCCCACTTCCCCCCACGATAGTCATTTAATACTGCTAAATTAAAAAAAAAAAAAAAAAAGACTGGTCAATGCTAGAAAAGAACAAAGAACATTCAAATATCGCTATATCGTTCCATGGACTGCAAACATGTAACAGAGAGATTTTGATATGATGGGGCTGGAGAGAAGACGCAGCAAAGAAAATGCTTATTGCATAAGCCTGAGTAGAACCTGAATCTGGTCCCCAGAATCCTCTTAAAAGGCTGGCACAGTGTGAAAGAAAAAGAGCAAGTTCTCAGCATGAAGGAGATGTATTTGCCCCATTAGGACACAGGGCAGGGAATAAGAGACACAGACAGAGGAGAGAGGATAGGGGGGAGGGGGGAGGGAACAAGGGAGAGGGAGAAAGGAGATTTGTCCCAGAGTGGGACAAAGGACTACCTCTGGATAGAGAGGGGACAGACTGGCACATAGGCAAATGGCACTTTATAAAGCTACAAGGGGAAACCCGTGTTAGGATGAGGTGTTTAATTTTTATTAAGCAAGTTAATTAGGTGAGCCAAAGGGAGCTTTTGATTGCTAGACTTCAATAGCTGGACCTCTCAGTAGTCCGCCTCAGGAGGAGGAAGTGGCCAAAGAAGGGAACAGAGCTGGGTGGCTAGCTTTAGGAATGTAACCTAGTAGCTTTTAATGACATTTAATTAAAAATGGACACATACAACCCCCACCTCCACACCCCCACATGTAAAGCACTGCAGTAACATCACTGTGCACCAGCCCCTGTGCTGCCTGACCTCCTTGTTTAAAGTAGAGCTGTATCTGAGCTCTAAAGGACAAATGGGGAAACTGAGGCACAGAAGGGAAAGTATGTTCTCCAGCTGGTAACTGTTAGAACGTGAGTTGAAGCCTGTGGGACTGGTTCCAGAGTCAAGCCTTTGGCCACCATCGACCTGCACTGTGAGCTGTCTAACTAAATCGAGGAGGATATCAGATTTAGTGATCGGTGGAGACCACTAGAAGTGTACCCAGCAAGCTTCCCGTGGTAGTGGGGCCCCACAGGCTCATATATTTGAATGCTTAGTCCCCAGATGGTGAACTGTTTAGAAGGACTAGGAGATGTGGTCTTGTTGGAGTAGATATGTTTCTCTAGGTGGACTCTGAGGTTTCAAAAGCCCACACCAAGCTGAGTGGCTTGGCTCTGGAGCTCTTGCTCGCTCTTTCCCTCTCTGTCTCTGTCTCTGTCTGTCTCTCCTTTTCTCCCTTTCTCCCTCTCCCTTTCCCAGCCCCTACCTCTCTCTGCCTGATGCCTGAGGATCAGGATGTAAACCTCTTAGCTACTACTCCACACCATGTCTGCCTTGGCCCTGCCATGCTCCCCGCCATGATGATAATGGACTAGCCCTCAGAAATTGTAAGCAAACCACCAATTAAATACTTTCTTTGATCAGAGTTGCCTCGGCCATGGTGTCTCCTCCCAGCAATGGAACGCTAAGACACTACTCTATCTACTTGTTCATCACCACCACTCCTGGGGTAGTCCCCTGCAAGATAAACACAGTTCTCTGTTTCAAAAACTCACACTGAGGATTTCCCACTGCTACAAAGTAATTTGGGAGCAGGAGAGATGGCTTAGCCATTAAGAGAATATGCTGCTCAGAGTCGACCTGAGAGCACCCACATCAGGCAGCTCATGGCTGCCTATAACCCCAGTTCCAGTGGATCTACCTCCTTATTCTAGCGTCCATGGGACCCTGCACATATATACAAAGACACACACACATACACACACACAGGATAGCAGACATTTTCATTTTCTTGTGTAAAAAATATCACGGGGGGGTGGGGGTTGGAAGGATGGTTAGGGTAAGACACTTAGTACAAAGCCTGGTAACTTGAGACCCACAAGATGGAAGGAAGGAGAGAATTGAATTCTTCTGGTTGTCTTTTGACTTCTATGTGTGTACAATGCCATGCATATCTCTATCCACAACACACAAAATGATAAATGGAAAAGAAATACATTTTAAGTTTTGAAACCTACTTCTGGGTCTATACTCGCAAATAACTGAAAAGAGAGACTTAAAAAGCTCCTCGAATCCAACTGGGTGTGGTGGCACATGACTGCTACCTCAGCACTTGGGAGGCAGAAGCTGGAGGATCTCTGTAAGTTGAAGGTCGGTCTAATATATAGCGAGTTCCAGGATAGACAGAGCTATATAGAGAGAACTTGTCTCAAAACAAAACAAACAAAAACTTACAAACCAACATCCATAGCAATACTAGGCACTAAAGCCCAAAAGTGGCAGAACCAGTGTCCATCTACAAATGAACAGACCAAAAAGCCAGGGCGGGCATACAGTGGAGTATAGTATTCAGCCTCAGTAACATGGATGAAGAGTTGAGACACTACACTGGGGGGAGATGTTGTTCATGGGTAAGAACACTTGGTGCATGGGAATGAGTCCCTGAGTTTGATTTCCAGAAGCAAAATTTAAAACAACAGCAACAAAACCCAACAACAAACAAACAAACAAACAAACACCCCAGCTAGCTGAACACAGCGACTTACATTTGTAATCCCAGGGCCGGGAATGCAAACTGCAGGCCAATGAGAGAACTTATCCCCCAAAATAGAGTCTCAAGAAGGTCAGTCAACACTGTCCTCTTGGCTTCCACATGCACAGGCATACATGCACACATACTCACATACACAAGTGCACCCTCTACAAGCACAGCCACCCATATAACGCAATGGAAGGTAATGACTGTGCTTAATCTAGAAGCCAAATCACACCATCACACGAACATGCCGGAAGTACTGCTGCTGGGCTGGGGGTCTAAGCGGCAGAATCCCCTGACCTCAGATCTTGTAGGGACAGAAAAACAAGGTGTAGAAAACGGAGCATACTTGGGTAGCCAGCACTGATCTAGTGGGGAAGAGAATCAGCAGGCGGTGAAAGAATTCACCCTCTAGGACAGAAGAGGAAGAATCCTTTGTTGAGTGGGCCACGGGAGGGCAGTGGGATGAATGGTGAGCAGAATAAGCCTGCAGTACAGGGCAATGGACATGGTGGGGCTCGATTGGGGAGAAGTTCTTTTAGTAGAGTTTCTCTGCGTGCAGTCTCCTGGCGTATGATTCACGCCATGGGAAGGAGGGCATTCCAGATTAGCCCAGCACAGTTCTGGGAGGTTAGCCTGAGCCACTGCACAGCCTCATTTCCAGTTGTACTGTTTCTGCCATGCAAATGAGGGCAAGCCATGCAACATACAAAACAGGGTCATGCAAATGAGTACTCCCGGCTGACCTAAGTTCCGTGGGTGTGTCTGCTCTAAGTTCCGTGGGTGTGTCTGCTCTAAGTTCCGTGGGTGTGTC
>NW_022196891.1:23766128-23772129 GCF_008632895.1 Mastomys coucha | reverse complement strand
AAGTTCCGTGGGTGTGTCTGCTCTAAGTTCCGTGGGTATGTCTGCTCTAAGTTCCGTGGGTGTGTCTGACCTAAGTTCCGTGGGTATGTCTGCTCTAAGTTCCGTGGGTGTGTCTGCTCTAAGTTCCGTGGGTATGTCTGCTCTAAGTTCCGTGGGTATGTCTGCTCTAAGTTCCGTGGGTATGTCTGCTCATTTGAAAGCCATGCCCAGTGTCCACCCATGTTTCCCTGACCTTCCTAGGAAGAGGACCTTCTAGCAGCCAGAGAGATGGGCATCCAATCCAGCAGATTCCTGTATGCACAAAGAGCATCCAAGAAAGTTACTAAACCACATCTGTGAGCTCAGGGGCTCTCTGTAACCCATATGCTACTAGGTCACTATAAAATTCCTGTGGCTGGCTTAGTTACTATGCAACTACTCTAAAGCAGTGGTTCTCAACCTGTGCGTTTCGGCCCCTTTGGAGGTTGAACGACTCTTTCACAGGGATCCCCTAAGACCATCTGCATATCACATATTCACATTTTATTCTTAAGAGTAGCAAAATTACAGTTATGAAGTAGCAACAAACATCGTTTTATGGCCGGTGTCACGGCAACCTAAGGAAATATAATAAGGGGGGTGGCAGCCTTAGGAAGAGTGAGAATCAAGATTCTAAAGAAAAGCTAGAGCAACTTAAGCCAATCAAATAAATACACTAGTGGACCCTGAGTTAGACTAGCAGCACCAAGACCAGAGAGAGATAGGAAGCTCCATGCCCAGCCATCTTCTTACCCTGCATATGCCTCCTCTACAGTTAAGCATATCCCTGGACTTGGTCTCTGCTTCCTGGAGTGGAGCAGACTCCAGCCCTTAGAACTTCCTGACTAAAAGGAGTCTTTGTGACTCATGAGCTCCTTGCATCACAGCTGTAAATGTACCAGAGGGTGACATGACTCAAGTAGGGGCTGACTGTCAGAAGGAACAGTCACATGACCATGAGAAGAGGATCATGAGCCAGGCAACAAGCGGGGATAGGAAGCTGTTTAAGTTGCAACAGGCCACTTTAACGATGCCCCAGGAAAGACTCTTAGACAGTGCGTTGGATGGTGCATCTGGATGGCGAATCCGGTGGGAGAACATGTGGCTAAGACAGGAAGGTGACCCTCCCTAATTCCACGAGAAGAGAGCAGAGGAACTGAGTTTGAAACCCTCCAAGACTTTATACTATGTGTCTCTTTATTAACTTGATTAACATTCTTTATGATTAAACTAATAGTAATCAAGGTGGGGAGATGTTTCAGTGGCTCAAATGTCTTACCTCAAAAGTACTCAAGTCCCTAGAACCCACTTGAAGTTGGACACAGCAACACTCTTACTGCCCTAAAATGCCAGGCAAAGTGAGGGGAATCCCCCAAAAGTGGGGGCTAGCTAGCCTGGCATATGCAGTGGAGAACAAGAGACTCTGTCTCCAAGATGATTGGTTCAAAGGTAAAGACAGGCTCCCAGGATTGTCCTCTGACCTCCACAACCACACTCCAGTGTGCATGAGCCCACATGCACTTAAACATATGCATACATAGATGATCTTGGGAACTTTGGATCTGTAGTCCGTCAGTCTGAAGTGTAAATGACCCGGAACCCCACCACAGCAGGCACTTGTTAGAGACAAGTCCTGGCTAATGGACTCTGTGTGAGTTTCCAGGGGATGCTAGATTAAACCGCAGTACTGCAGCAGCAATAAGAGCACCTCTCTCCACATTCAATCAGTATAGATGCTGCACACTGGTGTAATACCCAGGTTCAAGAACACCGTTCTCATTTGTGAAAAGTTATGGCCAACCATTTGTGACCAGAAATCTTTCCCCTCTTAGTGGCAAGAGCTAAAATGTTGGGAAACAGCTGTGGTACTTAAACTCAATTATCAGTGTGATGAGATTTAGGGTTAAAAGAAAGATGGGCATTTGGGAGTGTCTGTGGGGACTACACTGGTTAGGTTAGTGGAGGTACAAAGACTTATCAACAATGGGCAGCACCATTCCCTAGGTTAAGAGCCTGAACTGAATAAACAGAAGAGAGGGAATTGAGCATCAGCATTTTGTTTCCTGGTTATGGATAAAATGTTACCATCTGCCTCAAATATCAGCATTTTGTTTCCTGGGTATGGGTAAAATGTTACCATCTGCCTCAAATTCCTGCCCCTGTACCTTGATGGACTGTACCTTCAAACTGTGAGCCAAAATAAGCCCTTCCTAAGTTGCTTTTTTTTTTTCATGATATTTTTAACTCAATAGCAGAAATATCAACATCTTTTCACAGAGATAGGTACAGAACATTCTATTTATAAAATCACCACAGCAATTTCAATGGAGGGATGTTACCCAGGTCTTACAAATGGAAGGAATAAGGTATAGAGAAGCAGAAGGACCTAGCCAAGGATACACAGTGAAGGTGGTGACAGAATTCAAAAGCTTTTCTGTCTCCTATGGTGGTGGACAGGCTGTGACTTCTGGCTGTGTCTGCCTCCGGTGGTGGTGGACAGGCTGTGACTTCTGGCTGTGCACCCTCAGGCCTCTGCTCTCCCCCACCTCCACCCCCACCCCACCTCTGCTCACCATTCCCAATATGACCACATGCTGCTGTGTGCCTGAGGAAGAATGGCTGTGTTGTGATGATAAAATTACCCTGCTCCAACTAATGCTCAGGAAAATAAATAAATTCTGGGGACACGGCATTGGGGGAGGCCAACTGTTTCTCTGAAAGTCTTTTCCAACAAAAATATAAATTAACAACAGGATGTAAACGGAAGTGACAAATTTCACTGCAGTGAGCACGCAGGTCCTGGGCCACCCCTTCTCTCTCCAGTGCACCTCACTCACTGTGTGCGGAACCTCTTCATAGCTGACCTGTCCCCTCTCCTCAATTCTTCTGATTATTTAAAAGCCAAAGCCTCCGACGCTCCTTTGCTTTTATTGCACTGGCATCACAGTTCTGTGTTTTCGCTGTGTTAAGTGCAGCAATTAAGGCCTCAGACAGTCGAGGTGGTAATTTTTCAAATAAAAATTATATGCTTGGAGCTAGGGATGTGTCTCCGCTGGTAGAGAGTGCTCACCTAGTGTGTACAAAGCTCTGAGTTAGATCCTCTGAACCCCCTAAAACCATCTCCACCTACCTGCACAGAGAGTTTCAAGGCCAGCCTGGCCTGTGAAGTGAGACCCTGCCTCAAAAAATGAGAAGAACCACACTCATAAATTATCATCCTTTGCTCTTAAAACAGTTCAAGAAGGTCAGTATTTAAGTAATTTTTACAATTAAGTAAAGTCTCTTCTAGGAACTACAATAGCATTTGCTAAGCATCACACTCACTGCAAATTTTAATGATCTATTAAAATTCTTCAGGGTTGGCAAGGTGGCTCAGTGAGTAACCATGCTAGCTGTCAAGCCTGGCGAGGGGAGTTCGATCGTACACACATGCAGGAAGGAGAGCCCTAACTCCCTGAAGGGGACCTTTGACTTCCTAGGGCATACCTTAGTAGGCAAGTGTCCACACCCATCCAATACCTATAATGTAATTTAAAAATTAGGTCTCGACTGTTCACACAGAAACACAGAAGGGGAGAGGCGCCAGTTCTGCCCCTTTGCCTTTAAAGTCACAGATTCTGCTTATCTTGCAAGTTTCCATTTAAACAGAGGGCAAGGCTGCCTCCCTAGCCAGGAATCTGCAATGTAAGCTTGACTGTGTGTCAGTGAGCCCCAGGGTTCTGCCTGTCTCAGCTTCCTTAGCGCTTGATTCTTTTAAAGATTTTTTTTTATTTTAATATCTATATTTGATTTTAAATATGCCTTTGAGTATCTTTTTATGTTTAATATGTATACCCATGTGTCTGTGTGAGCGTATGTACAAATAAATGGAGTTGCTGACAGAGGCCAAAACAGGATGTCAGGTCCCTTGGCCCTGGAGTTCTGAGTGGTTGTGAGCTGCCAGATCTGAGTGTGGGAATCAAGCTCGGGTCCTCTCCAAGGACAGTAAGCATTCCTCTAACCTCTTACGTGCAGAGCCCTCTCTCCAGCCCCACATCAGCTTCTCCTGTACCCCCCCATGTGCTTTCTGGGGCTAGAACTTAGACCCTCATGACTGCGAGGCAAGTCCATTGTGACTGAGTCATCTTCCCGACCTGAGTATTCAAACCTTTTGACACTGTAATATGATGCTGTCATCTGCAAACACGTCACGCTTCATACATACCCATCCTGGGGTACGTGTGACCCTAGGCTGTAAGAAGGACAGGCCAGTGAGGGTCAACTGGTCCCATTATGATTACATGGCAGGGAGGTGTGGTTTGTTGCAGGTGAGCCACATCCCCAAACCATACTCTATCACATCCTTACTAGCGTAGGAGAAGATCTCAATTCAGAGTCTGAAACATGGCTATGGCATCCACTGAATGCGCACAGCTTTCACGCCATCCCAAAGTCAAAGCATCATTAGGATGAGCCAGCCCCTAAAGCCAGGACTCTGTGTTACCCAATGGTACCTACATAGACAATCACTCACAGCAGCAATGACTGAGCACTTAAGACATAAAATACATCATCTCTTTCAGAAGTACACACGGTCATTGGCTAAAACAGTTACACGCGCCCCTCCAGTCTCATTCCTCTCATTCTGACTCTCGGGGTCTCTCTGAACTAAGAGCAGAGAAAGGCTTTGATCTGTGTTCTGTTCGTATCTATGGGACAAGAACGGGCATCGTTACAAAGATATTACTGCCATCTCTTTTCTGTCAAGTCCAGTTACCTCTACTGCCTCTCACTGTGGGGTCCCACCCAGGATGGCCAGGGCCCCTCCACTTAGTGCTATCTTCTTTTAAAGACCCAGAGTCTCTCTCAATTCATAAATACTTGCATCCTTTTATTTTTTTTAATCCAAATATGGTTTATGACACTGGGCCAGTTCATCAAGGCCACTCATAGCTGCTGATAGACGGCATGACAGTGGCCTTCAATTTGTATTCTCTTTCCAATTTCCCATTGTTTTCGTATCTTAGAGAATAAAAATGTTACCACTAGGCCTGATACGATAGCTAGTTTTCAAATACAGCCCAAGACCGCTTGATTAAGGGTTTTGCCTTCAGTGGGATGGGTCTTCTTATCATTTAGCAATCAAGACATTTAATCTAGGCAGCTTGTCAACTGAGGAGTTTCACTCATCCCACTCCAGGCTGTGTCAATTAACGACTGTTTCAAATCACAAGATGGATGTCACCTGAGGAATAGCATCTACGTTATCCCTGGCCCCCAGAGTCAGGTTCTCAAGACACACATGCACACGCACATGCACAAAGATGGGGTCTAGTTGGAGATCTTCAGATAACACAGGATTTGCCCTCGAAGAAGATTCAAGGTATGCCGTCTTAGGTACACAGCCATTTCTCCCCTCTCCCTTTCGGCATCCTGGCCATGAGGTGAGTAGGCTTCTCCGACAACCTGCTACCATGGTACACTGTCTCCCCATAGGCCAAAACCAAGAGGGCTGACCAACCTTGAGCGAATGCCTCTAAAACTGTCCAAATAAGTCTTCTCTTCATAAGTAGATGCATCACAGGCATATCTCACATTGGCAAACTGCTGTCACCCTATGTCAGCAGAGACAGGACTCGGTAACACAGTGGAAGAAGAGGGTGAGGCACTCTGCCACTTCAAGGGAGGCCAACTATATTCCTACTCAGGGCTATCCACGCATGGAAAGGCCATGTGCCGTACCTACGGAAGGCTATTTAAAGGACGATAAGAAATGTAAAGGCATCCATGATGTGGATTTCAAGTTGTAAATGTCAGCGACGGCTGAGTCTCTGCTTATGGAGCTCCTCCAACACCAAGCTGACAACAGCCCAAAGCGGCGGCTCTGGGGGAGGCTGACAGACAGCTGCTCTTTCAGTAGTCTTGTTTGGTAGAGCCAGGAGGGCCCCTAAAAGGTGACTAACTATGGCATACCAAAGTTGGAGGGGAAGAATGTGTGTGTGTG
>NW_022196891.1:23760882-23765848 GCF_008632895.1 Mastomys coucha | reverse complement strand
AACAGACAGAGTTTCATGTAGCCCAGGCTGTCCTCAAACTCACGAAGCAGCTGAGAATCACTTTGAACTTGTGCGGAGGGCAGAAACAATATGCACAGCTCTGCCTTCCCTAAGGCCGGCCAGCCGCCGAGAGCCGCCATCCTTGGCGTCCCCTGGAGAACACTGCCTACCAGATACCACGAAAGCAGTTTCCTGGAGAATGAGCCCTGCAGAGAGCTAGCTCAGCTGCCCCGTTCCTGCAATGACTCTCACTCTCATTAAGCGGGTTGTGGGCATCGGGCCCGCTGTCTTTTAGACAAAAAGAAAATTAAAAATTCCACGTCCTTAGAGATTCAAAACGCCTTTGAGTTTCCAAAGGAGACATTTCCTATTTCCCTGATTTCTCCCAGAGGGACAGACTCTCAAGGTGACAGCTAGAGAGAAACCACAGATAAAAGTCACATGGTCACGTGCCTTTTCAGTGCTAACTTTAATGCTGTTGTTATTCACAGTAAGTCATTCAGAGGGCAAAGCCTGGGTGGTTTTGCTACTATGATGTGGTTAGAGTCTGAGTGTGTTCAAAGACCCAGATACATAAAAGAAATAAGAATTAGAAATGTCTAATGCTGCACTGGGTTGACCCCATAACCTTGACACCCCAAATCTCAGCCTTTGAAGCCTTCATGTTTACTCTAAGTTTACCAAGGTAATGTTCAGGGGGCCTGTATGAAGCACCATGGGGATCCAGACACTTGAAAGACACACTCAGCAAACTGTTTTCTCTACAAAACAGACGTAAGATGTGGGACAAGGAACTGAACTCCTTCGGCAATGGTTCCTCATACACCCAGAGACCAGAGGGAAAGGACGCTAGCCAGCCCCAACGTGGCAAACACAGCTCTGCCATGTCTTGCCCTTCTCCCCCAATTCCCTCCACCTTGTTCTTAATTAAATGTCATTTAAAAGCCATTAGATTACATTCCTAGAGCTAGTCACCAAGGTCTCCCTTATTTGGCCACTTCCTCCTCCTGCTCCTACCTAGGTCTAGCTATCAAAGTACTAAAGTCCAGCACTCAAAAGTCCCATTTGATTCACCTAACATGCTCAATTAAAATTAAATACCTCATCCTAACATGGGGTTTACCCCTTTACCTTTATAAACCACTACTTTCCTGTGGGCCACACCTGTTTCTTCTTTATCCAGTCCTTTGTCCCACTCAAGAACAAATATCCCTGCCCTTCCCCTTCTCCTCTGTCCCCATCTTCTGTCTTTGTCTCTTGTTCCCTGCCTGCCCTCTGGCCTTCTGAGGGAAATAAATCCTCTTTGTGCTGAGAACTTGGTCTGAGGGTCCTGAGCTGATACCAATCACTTTACCCAGAGACGATTCGATCATTCTGTGTACGTGCATTGGTGTTTGATGTATGTGCATGTATGTGTACTTCTTTTTGAGACAGGATTTCATGTAGCTTGGGCTAGCCTCAAAACCTATATACAGCCAAAAATGATTGACCTTCTGATCTGCCAACCTCCCCTTTCTGAATGCTGGACTGACAGGCATACTATAACCACTACATATGGTTTTATACAATGCGAGGGAGGAAACCCAAGGCTCTGTGAATGCCAGGTAAGCACGCCACTAACTTGGCTATATCCCAATGCAGTGTCTGTAGATGCTGATAAAATCGGACTCCAATTCTTGGTCCTCGCTCCCCCCACCTTGATCTCTTTGTTCAGGCAGGACACGTATTTGCTGACACAGTACTCACATGGTCTAACAGACCCTGCTCCAAAGTCCACTTCTGGGTAGGAGTCACTCCTGAAAGGAAAAAGACAAAGACGGCTTTAAGTCCCTCTATTGAAGGGCATGCGGTATCGCGTGGAGAGGCTGTCAAAGAGCTGGTCCAACCTCTGTTTCTGAGTTTGGGAACTCAGATGCCTAAGAAGGAGAAGTTCTCTTCCGCAAAGACATTAAAACGCAGAGGTTAGGAGACAGCTTGGCAGACAAAAAAAAAAAAACAACAACAAAAACAAACAAACAAAAAAAAACACTCCTCACAATTGTGAGGACCCACCCTTCTTCATCCAGAACTCATGGGAAAAGCCAGGCGTGGTGGTGGGCACTTCTAATCCCAGCTATGACAAAGATGAGGGATGGAGACAGACAGGTCTCTGGGGCTTGCCAGATGGCCAGCCCAGGCAGCCGGTGTCTGAGTTGGGCAGAAGCAAAGCTACTCTTAGTTAAGAAAGGAAGTCTTATTAACTAAGACCTCTTAACACCAGGTCTCAGCAGGCACGACAGCCTTTTACCAACTCCAATCTGACTAGAGCGCATTAACACGTTAACACACCTGGTTCTAAGCACACATAGAAACAAGCTCACAATGGCTCTGTTACAAAATGAGAGCAGTTGGCAAGAGGACAGGACAACCGAATCCCAAGCCCATCCCTGCAAATTACGCCTCTACAACACATAATTTGCAGCTGCTTCACCTGGAAGCATTAAAAAAATGTCCATTTTAGGGGCTGGAGAGATGGTTCAGTGATTAAGAGAGATTACCGCTCTTCCAGCGGATCTGAATTCCATTCCTACCACCTACATCTGGCAGGTCACACCTACCCCTAACTCCAGCTCAGGGTGACCTGACACCCTCCTGTGGCCTCCTCAGGAACTGCAGTCACCTGTGCAAACCCACACATAGGCGTGCGCACACACACACATATGATTTTTAAATGAAAGAACGAATTCTATCTTAGAAACATGTCTAGTAATATTGTGCGTTTCTAATCTGGCTAAAATTTTTAAGGAGGAGCTGGGGGCTGTAGCTCAGCAAAGCAGATAAAAGAGGCTCTCTCTCCACTTTAACACTGGATCCCCAGAAGTGCATGCAGTGGAACTGGTGGTGTGTGCCTACAAACCCAGAACTGTAAGATACAGGCAGGAGGATCGGAAGTCTATGGTCATCCTCAGCTACAAAGAGAATCTGAGACCAACCTGGGCTACATGAGACCCTGAGCACCCCCAGCCACCTACCCAAATCAGGTGGGAGGATGAAAGCATGACTCAAACACACTCCGTCTGTCTGTCTGTCTGTCTCTCTCTCTCTCTCTCTCTCTCTTTCACACACACACACACACACACATATACACACATACACACACACTCCCCCCACCCCACAAAACATACAAATAACTGTTTCTGATAGCCAAGAGATGTCTCCTCCGAGAATTATTAAACAGCCAGGGCGTCTGCAGGAGGGAAGGAAAAGATCTGAAACCAACTGGGTAAGTCTTCTAAACTTAATCAACTCATCCTTATTCTTAAAGACTCCATGGGAAAGTATGCTCTAAAATAGATTCGTTATTTTTTTATTCATTTGGGGACAATTTCCTCTTTCTAAAAGCCATGGCAGAGAAGGATTTACAGTGTCAACATCTTAATCCCCCATGAGCAGGCTGTAAGCAATATCAGAGTGGGGTGGGGTGGAGGCCACAACCTCAACTGTTTCAGATCCGCTGTCTCTAGGAAGCAGTCAGGACTCAGTAAATGTTTACTGATGGGTGGGGCTGACTCCATGCCAAGGACAACATGGACCTGTTTTAGGTGAGCCTCTACCTGCGACAGCTCCGAGTGAGGTGAAGGAAGGAATTCTGAGAAAAGATTACACTAAAGAACCAAGTTACTAACTCTCGTGACTCCAGTTAAATGGCGATGCCGGGGATGTGTGGGGAGGTGAGGGGCATGGGTTCTATTTATGTGGGTCTATACATATGTCCAAGCCTGCAGAGCGGGTGTCAGTGTGGTCTCGTTCTCAATCTTTCTCCACATTCCTTTAAGGTTTATTTATTTTTATTTCATGTATGTGAGTGTTTCATGATACATACACGCGTGCGTATATATCACATGCGTGCCTGGTGCTGGATAAGACCAAAAGAGGACACTGGATGCCCTGAAACTGGAGTTGCAGATAGTTGTAAACCTCTATGCAGGTGCTAAGAATCAGACTCAGGTCCTTTTTGAGAGCAGCAAGAGATCTTAACCACTGAGCAATCTCTCCAGCCTCTGCCTTAGTTTTTTGAAATAGGGTTTCATCTTGGCTACGCTAGCCAGCCAGTGAACTCCAGGGATCCTCCTGTCTCTGTCTTCCCCAGTGACTGGGTGACAGACACATGCCAGGGCGCCTGGCTTTTTATAGAGGTGCTGCGATTCAGACATGGATTCCTCTGTTTAAGCGACAAGCCCTTTATGGCTTGAGCCATTTCCCCAGTAGCCTCAAGTAATTAAACTTTCTAGAGAAAAATTCCTCAAAATGTTGTCACATCATCAAAATTATGTCACATGAGCAAGACCTATATAGGTCAACTATGAATCACACCAAGGTTAGAACTGTCACATTCAAAGAACTGTGAGTGAGTGGACACTTCTAGTTGATTTTCGATTACATGTATGTGTGTGGGTATGTGCTTCTACATGCATGCTGGTACCCACAGAGGCCAGAAGAGGGCATCAGACCCCCGCAAATCATGTGGGTGCTGGGAATCAAACCCATGCCCTCAACAAGAGCTGTATGTGCTGTTAATCACTGAGCACCTGCACCTCAGACAACAGTTTTTAACCCTTCACTGCCCCAAGAGCTTTCAAGTCTTGATTAACAGCCAGATAGTTAAGAAGTACCTGAAATATCCAACAAGCAACCTCCCAAGTGATGGAAGGAACACCGACTCTGGGCACTGGCAAAGTTTGTGGTCAACGAGAAGCTGAGGAGCCATTGACTTTCATGCTGGGTAAGGCTTTAATGGCCAAGTAGTCTTAAATCTCATCTCTCTCAGAGCCAAGTATATAACCCCAACCATTCCAGACCCGCCGTCTCCTACCAACCGAGCTACATCTCCAGTCCTGGATTTTCCTGTTTCTTAATTACACCTAAACTTTAAAAAGCCTTCACAGGGCTTTGGTGACATTTTATAGCCACTCCCAGGTCTGTAAAA
>NW_022196891.1:23741976-23760869 GCF_008632895.1 Mastomys coucha | reverse complement strand
AAAAAAAAAAAACAAATGATAGAGGTGGCCGTGCCTCCTTCCTACATTTCAGAACTGCCCATGCTGTCATAGTATCCATCAAGCTGACACCCACATATAGGTGCTCTCCATTTTGTCCTGGGATTATGTCCTGATGTCCCACACATACAGGCTTTCATGTAGTCCAGGCTGGCCTCAAACGCCATATACAGCTAAGGATAACCTTGAACTTCTGATTCTCCTGCCTCCACCTCCAGAGTGCTAAGATTAAGGCATGTACCATGTGGTTTGTGCAGTGCTGGGCGTACACCCAAGGCTCTGTGCATGCAATGCAAACACTCCACCAACTGAGCTACGTGCCCAGACCTGGATTTTCCTCTTAGTCACAGCTAAACTATGAAAGTATTAATAGAGGTCATGAGAGCAGGGTTTCATTGTGAGAGGGGACTAGGTTACATCTTTTTGTTTGGTTGTGTATAAAGGTGTAGGTGTACGTATCTTTTTATGCATAAATACGCGTGTATATGTGTGTGTGTGTGTGTACAGTGTGTGTATGTGCGAACATGCTTGTGGAAGCCCGAGAACAACTTCAGGTTCTTCTTCCTCATGACTCTGTCAACCTCAGGTTTGTGACAGGATCTGTTCTCTCTCACTGTCCATAACACACCGAGTAGGATGGGCTGGCTGGCTACCCCGCAAGCCCCAAAGATTCACCTGTCTCCACCTCCCAGCACTGGCTTACAGGTGGGCACCACCACACCTGACTAGAGTAGGCTTCACCATCAGAATACATGGGTTCATTTCAGGTTTATTTAACCTGAAACCCGATAACATCATTTCAGCGAGGTTTTTCCACAAGTCTCCATAGAATCCGTCTCAAAATATGGCAGAATTAAAATCTGGGCCCATGTATAGTTCCAACTCCTAGGACCCCTGTGAGGACAGCAGGGTGACTGTGCAGTTCTGTCTCCTTATGCCTGGGACCAGGAAACCCTGCCTGGTTAGGAGAGCAGAGTTGCCCGAGCTGAAATAGGAAGCAGGGCTTCCAACTTCACGGAGTCCTCCAGCCCTCTTCAGATATGGGAAATTCCTACGGCCATGGCTGCTGCCGCTTTAGTGGGTTAATAAAGTCAAAGGACCATAAAATAGTAGTTCTGAGAAATAGTGCCTCTATTTACCAAGTACCAGGATTATAGGTACATGCCACCACACTCTGCAGTTTATCTATATTTACAATTACCTTTACCAGTTTATTACACCATCAAACAGCCGATCCTCCATACAAAGCTTGAACACACCACTGCAAATGAGACAGTGAATTTCAACCTTCTTCAAATTTTACTATAGAAGGCACTGAGGAATTCATCATTATCTTGAGACAGGTTCTCCTTATGTAGACCAGACTGGCCTCAAACTCAGAGATCCCCCTGCCTCTGTCTCCCAAGTGCTGACATCACCGTACCTAGCCTAAAGATTAATCTTAAAACTCTGGCTTTGATAAACCCTGGGTGGTGGTAGACATCTGTACTAATACTAGTACTAATCCTAGTACTCATGAGAAAGAGGCAAGGATAATCAGGAGTTCAAAGCCAGCCTGAGCTACAAGGTCAGTCTGGGCCATATGCGACCTCTCTCTCATAGCAAAACTAAATACAATCAAAATAAAGTTCTGTTTCCAGAACCATCTCCAGCTTTCTGCCTACCCAACTGTTCTAAAATGCTGCCCTTGCTCAAGTGGCCACACAAGGCAACAGAGGCATCTCTTGAGAAACCGAGGACAAAACCTCAGACGCTGGGCTGCTAAGACCGCTCAGTGGGCACAGAGATGAAAGCACAAGTATAAAGACTGGAAATCAACCTCCAGCACCCACGGAAGAGCCTGGCACGGCAGCTCATGCCAGCACCAGGAGACAGGGCAGGCTGCTCCTGAGGCTCGCTGGACAGCCAGTCTAGCCCACATGGTGAGCTCCAGGTTCAATAAGAAACCCCACCTCAAAAAAATACCGTCAAGACTATTTGGGAAAATAACCAATGTCGACCTATGGCTTCCACAGGGATACAAACAGGTTTGTACACCTACACGTACGCATGCACCCACACACACATGCTTACTCGCGTATGCCTTGGACTTTAGCATAAACCTACAAGTCTGGAATTATGGTGGACCCCAGCAATGAGTGACTTGGGGGTATGCCAAAATTTGAGATTTACCACCCACCGCTATTAGCATGTGAGCTGGGCCATGACACTTGAGAGAGGTCTCTTGCTTACACAACTCTGGAGTTTTTTTTCTGCTCCTTAACAACTCGCTATAGGATGATGTCAGCCATTCCCCTCTATTTTTAATTCCTCACGATGAGGCGGCTGCTGCTGATTCACTCAACACCTTATGCTATCACTGAAATAGTAAGGAGCCTTCTCTCACGCCCTTAATGGAAGGTGAGTGCTGCCTGTTATCCCTAGTGTCATCGCAGGAACACTTTGGTGGCAAAAGCGTGTCCTCTGTCGCCCTCAGTACAAGTGAGCAGGGAGTTATAATTATAACTTTTCCATGATGAGCTCGCCATACTGTATCCTTTGAAATGAAGCCTCCCACGCGTCATAGGAAAGAAACAGGCAAGCATGAGATCAAAGGTAGTGTACTGTAAATAGAGATCAAAACTGCATCTCCTTGGGCAAACCTCCCAGGATTGACAAGAAGCAAATGGGCAACAATGGTGTGGCTCCTCTCATTCATCTACAAGAAATGTATAGGAACGAAGAAAATCCATTGATTTAATGTTTTGTAGGGGGGTCCTCTGGTGACCTTATGACAATGTGTACTGACTAATCATCTGTAAAAATTGAGCAAATAGGGACACCACATAAAAATACCAAGGAGCAAGGAATGTCCATTTAGCCTAAAGACAGAGCTTCAGAAGAGTTTATGGAGCAAACATCAGTCCCCAGGAGATGCCCTAATTGTGGGGAATAATACCCAGTTCCAGGAAAAGTCCCTGGGAGGGTGGATCCCAGTATCTCCCCCTCACCTGGGGCATAAAGGTCAATGAGAACAAAAGACAACGGGCTCCACCAATGAGAGATAACCAACTCATGCTGTAAACCTATGTACTGAAAGGTATAAAAAGTGTGTGTGCTTTTGTTCCTGGTCATCCCCTTTGCTCTGAATGCAGGACGACCCCAGTATACTGGCAATAAAAACTTCATGTAATTTACAGCGATCTCCCTCCTGTTTCTTCTCGAGTGGGGGACCCACACCGGAACCTAACACATCAAAGCAGAAGGCACACAAGGACGCATCCCAAATACCTTCACTCTATCTTCACTATGCTGAGATGTTTGCTAATTCAGAGAAGGATCGTGCATACCTGCTATGAGGTCTTGGATGAGCTGTGAATACCAACATGTTATTAATTTCGCTTGGCTTTTGGATGAATTTCACACTTACACTGCACAAGAAAGGAGAGGTAAATGAAGTCTGAGAGACAAGGCTAGGTTCTTGGGAACATGCTAAATCAACCTCAAACGTGAGCCAATAGAGGACCCAGATAAGGAAATGATAAAGGAAACTGATGTGAAAATATTAATACCCGGAAACCTGGGGAGTTTAAATGGTAAGGTCTAGTTACTTCTCTTCCCAGCAGAGAGATGAAAACACTGGAATTCTGATGCCAGTACTATGCAACAATTTCCTGATGTCAAAAAGCCATGGGTTCACTATCAGACGGTAGTGTAATTCTCAGCTTCCTAAGAGCCCCTAGACATGGCACTCAGTCCAGTCACTGCCCCTCTGTGTCTTAAGTCTCCCTGGTGACCATGCTACAACATCTAGTTAGATACATGGAAGGAACAATGTCGACTGCATCAACAGGCATGAAGAACAGGGGAATTCAGTGCTCGCTGATACACATGAATCCTTCCACTTGGGAGTGGAGAAGCAAGAGAATCAGAAGTTCAAGGCCATCTTGGCTATATAAAGACTAGGAGTCCAGCCTGGGCTACTCAAGACCCTGTCAAAGAAAGAAAGAAAAGAGAAAACAGAAGAAAGGGGAAGGAGAAGAGAAAGAGGAAAAGGAAGAGAATAGAAGGGGAGGGGAAGGAAAGGAGAAGAGAAGTGAAGGGAAAAGAAAGGGAAGGGAAGGGAAGGCAGGGGAGTGGGAAGAATCCAACCTCACATACGAACAAGCTATTTCTAATGTGCTAATAAAACACCCGGCACCTTCTACGTGCCAAGACCCTAGAAGCCTAGTGCAAGTTGCCCAACATAAATACTTCTTTGAGGTTCTACTATTCTCTTCATTCAGGAGGAGGAAACACGCTCAGAAAGCTAAACACTTTGCCAGGGGCCTCCCAGTGTGTTTTTGTTTAAAGAAACATCTACCTTATTATGCTGAATTTGTTCTCAGGATTAATTCTTTACAAAGACACAGACTTACATTGAAAAAGTAAAAAGCAGAGGAGGTGACTTGCTAGGAGCATGGCCTCCAAGGGCAGGTGGGGCCGCAGGTGCTAGGAGGTGTGTCCTTCCCGAACAAGGCGGAAGACACCGTAAGCTCCACACCCTCACCTGGATCTGTCCAGGTCGCAACATGGAAACACTCCACACCACATTGTTTCCCTAGGAAAGTGGCCGACTAAACGTACGTGGCAGCTCAGATCCTATTTCACAAGGCCTAAGAGAGGCATGGTATTATCCTGAGAAAATTCTCCTTTCCCGATTTCAGTTTCAAGAGTCCATGCAAGACCTCAGTGGCTGCCATACAGGCTGATAACTCTGTCATCACCGAAAGTTCCAGAGGATCAAGCCAGTCCAGAGATATATCAGGATCAGATCTTTAACCAATTCTGGGCACGAAGGGCTGGAGAGTTAGCTCTGCCAGTAAAGCACTTGCCACACAAGCATGAGGACCTGAATGGCATCCCCAGAGCCCCAGTGAAAACCCAGGTGTTGTCGTGTGTGTGCTTGTAATCCCAGTGCTGGGAGGTGAGAGACAGGTAGCTCTCCAGCTGACAAGCTCCCTGCCAGTGAGAGGTTCTGTCTCACCTACATACCCACCCTACGTGCCACAAACGTATATGAATTTCTCCTTGGAGGGGTACGTAAATGCACCCTTTTCTCCCAGAGCCTAATAAGGCCAGCTAGTCCCAGATAAGTAGTCCCTGCTTTTTCCTCTCTGAACATTCAACTCAGTCACCTCCCTCAGAATCCTGCCTCTTCCAGGCAAAGCTCACATTTGCTGACGGACCACAGCCAACAGACCCACGATCCTCATGCTCGCCTTAACCATCTCCTCCCTAGATCCCTACAGCTCCTTAACTGGCTGAGTGTTCTCCAGACTCACCCCACTGCCTCCCAACATACTCCTCAATCCCTGCCAGGTACACCCTCAGGAGTAGACAGACAGACAGACAGGTACATTATTTCACTTTAATAAAGAGGTTTAGATAACACCTCTTCAACTTTAATAAAAGCAGACAAGCACAGAGACACACCCCTTTCCACTTTTACAAAGAGGTTTAGATAACACCTCTCCAACTTTAATAAAGACAGACAAAAGCACACACTAAAGACACACACACACACACACACACACACACACATCCCTTTCCAGTTAAATAAAGAGAATTAGATAGCTCCTCTCGAAGGTCAGGTACTGGCCACTAAGGCCCTCCTGATGCTTAGCTCAGTGGTTCTAACATAATGCCCGCCTATCAATTCTACATTATCTTCCCAGCCCCACCCCTTCTCACCCTGTATCCTTGCCAAACTCTCCATCTCTGGGCCGCTTTCACCTCCCACACTAGGTGTGGACACTCCCCTAAGCAGACTCAGCTCCCCAGGAGCGCATCTTCTATTTCTCCTTATCTCTGACACAGCATCTTACACAGAATTCACCAGACATATTCGCCAGCACACGGAATATACATGCTTATGATTTTATCTACTATTCTGACGGTGGCCATTCAGATCTGTCTGAATGAGCTTTCTTGAACATTTTCCATGTTTAACATCTTCCACAGCTTGGTTTAATCTCCAGCCAAGTATTGGCAATATTGGTATCCACTCCCGGGGTGTGTAGAGGTTGGGAAAGCCAGTGCTAACAGTCCTCACCACATGTTTCCTGCCCAGCAGGAACTCAGTAACATCGTCAACCCTCTTGCCCCCTTCCTATTACTAAGACCTCTTCTAGTCCCATTTCTGTTACTGTGAAGAAATAACGCAACACCAGGAAGAAAGAGTTTCAGTCACAACTACAGATTCCAGTCTATCACCGTAGGGGGGAATCATGATGGCAGGAGCTTTGAAGCAGATTAGTCACATCCCACAGTACAGAGAAGCGAAAAGCGAGCGCATGCACACATAGTGCTCTGCTAGCTTTCCAGCCTTTTACACAGTTCAGGGCCTAAAACCAGGGAATGCTGCTGGGATGGCCACAGTACGCCGGCTGTGTCTGCCCACGTTAATTCAAGCCAGCAAGACGATACCCCCCAGACGCGCCCCAAAGCCAGGCCGATCTAGACAAGACAATTGAGCCTCTCTTCCCCGGGTGACTGTAGGGTTCTGCCCAATTGATAATTAGAAATAACCATCACGCCTCATAAGGAGATGATGATGCTTAGCAATGCCACGTGATAGGAAGCGGAATTCAAATCTCAACTCTTCAAATCTTGGCTGTGGGGCTCTGGGGAAATGGTACCCAGCCACTCAGCCGCTGTGCAGACCCAAGTCGCTCACTGACAGCAGCGGGTCTGGAGAAAGGAGGTACTCTCTGGCCACTTTCTCGCACCGGGATCGGAGACTGCTATGAGCTCAGTAGATGATATTATCTTGTGCGGCGGTACAGGATGTATGATACAGGTGGGCGGGAACGTCACTGTGAGGTTATGTGTGACATTTCACTATAACTGGAAAGCCAGCCTCAGCAAGCTTGCATCCTCTGGAAGAGCAGGAAACCCCTCTTAGTGGCTGAGCCGGCTCTCCAAGCTTAAAACTATGATTCTGTCTGCCCCTGCCAGGGATTGAACCCACACCTTGTGCATGCTGCTCATGCACTCTGCCACTGAGCCATCCCCAGCTGTCCCAAGGACACATGCACTAGTCCTTACTGTCCCTAAGTACCAAATATCCACATGACACATACTTTGCACATGACACCAGAGAAATCTTTCCTGCATGATGCACTGCTATTACAGGCTTTATTTTATTTTATCGTCGAGGGTTCTTTTCAATTATAGATTAAAAAAAAAACCAAACAACTAAATGAGGAAATATCAAGTTTCGGGCAGCTCACAGCCACCTGTTAACTCCAGTTCTAAGGGATCTGACCTCTTCTTCCTGCCTCTATGCCATGACACTCATGTGTCCCCACCCCTCATCCAGACACAAGCACAAATAGTAATTTTAAAACTCTATTTTTAAATGGGGTCCAGTTTTCTATCAATCCTTGTCTTGGGACCTTTGCTGACAGCTGACAAGGTTGTCCGCTGAAATGGGAGGCTGGCGCCTAATGACCACTTAAGCTTGGAAGTTGACGGCCAGCCTGGGCAGTGTAGTGAGACTCTGTTGCCAAAAAAACAAAAACAAAAACAAAAACAAAAAAAAAAACAGGCAAGAAGAATGGGAGGAGGAGGAGGAGGTATAGGAATGTGAGCTGTGCTGCTCCTCTTGGTCCTGTTATGGCCATCATTCAGTTCAATCCTATTTAGTAGTGGGTACCTCCTCAGTTACCAGCTACATCCAGAATGGCTTGCTACTTCTTCATTTAATGGTTGAGAGTTCTTTTTAATCTCTCTCTATCTCCCTCTTGCCTTCATTTCTTCTTCCTTCCACCCCCCTATGTGTGTATGTGTGCCTAAATGTGTGAGTGTGTGAGCATGTGTGTGCACCTGTGTTCGTGCACCAGGGTGTACACACTCCGAGTTCATTTGCGGAGTTCAGACCTTTCCGGCAAGAGATACAGCCTATTTAAGTGTCTCTTTGTCTTCAATCTGTGATGAAAACCATCCTAACAACCACAACAAAGGCCCAAAGAGCTGAGCAGGGAATTAAAAACAGGAATTTGAAATGGATATTCATGATTGTTAATCTCTCCTATCATTTTGGGGGGAATTTACAATCACCATGGAAAGACACATCTGGATGTGTTTTTGAGGGTGTTTCCAATGTAGTTTCACTAAAGGAGAACCCACCCCGAAGATGAGCCGGACTTTCTCATGGGCTGGGATCTTATGGAATAAAAAGGAGAAAGTGGAAAAGTAGAACGTGAGCTGAGCACCTGCATCCATCTCTCTCTGCTTCCTGACTGTGGATGCCATGTGACCAGCTGCATCAGCATCCATCTCTCTCTGCTTCCTGACTGTGGATACAATGTTGACCAGCTGCATCAGCATCCATCCATCTCTGCTTCCTGACTGTGGATACAATGTGACCAGCTGCCTCAGCATCCATCTCTCTCTGCTTCCTGACTGTGGATACAGTGTGACCAGCTGCATCAGCATCCATCTCTCTGCTTCCTGACTGTGGATGCCATGTGACCAGCTGCATCCCGTTCCTGCTGCTGTGCCTTTCCCGTCATGATGCACATCTGACCTGTGAGCCAAAAGAATCCTTCAGTTGCTTCTGCCAGTTACACTGTCACAGCAACAAAAAAAAGAAACAATATATCAAAGCAAACTGATTGCATGTGACAGGCCCATGAAAGAGATCTCTACCACATCACACTTATTTTTTTCTTCTAGACAGCTCCCTCCCCCCAAGCCCAGGCTGGCCTCAAACTAGGCATGATTTGAGTTTCTGATCCTCCTGTCTCTACCCCCTGAATGCTGAAAGGACAGACATTCAACACTAAGCCCAGCTTATCCGCTCCTGGGGATAGGAACCCAAGGCTTGGTAGATGATAAGCAAGCACTCTGCCATCTGAGCTCCACCCCAGCCCTCACTGCATCCTCAATAGGAAGAAAACTAAATTCTACTACTCTATTAAACTGATTTGCAAGTTATTAATAACCAAAAGAAGGTCGGAACAGAGGTGAATCCTGAGGCTGCTTGTTCCTGGCCGCTGGGGCCCCAGGCTTCTGACTGCTCCGGGGGAGCTCAGGAACCAGGAAGGCCTGGAGACCAGAGGGAGGAATCCCTGACTCAGATCCTGCCTGCAGGACCGGGAGGGCCAGAGGCCATCATTCAGCTGTTAAGTGAGTTACCAGGTAACAGTGTACCAAGCAGAAAAATGCATTCGCTAGACCATAGCCAGATTACACAAACTAGAAAATTACCTCACTTCCTTCCTGTTACTCCCAGACCCAGTCTGGCTTTCAGAGCAGGGGCCCAGCAGCCCAGGCAAGCAAATGGCTGGGTACAATGTGTCCTTCCACTGGCAGGCCCAACATAATGATGTACATGGCCCTTCCCTCCAGGGACAGCAGAGAGGGCTTGCTGGAATCCAGGATGAGAGTCTTGTCTTTCACTAGAGCCTTGAAGTTGCAAAGGGCTGGAAACCCACTGAGAGCTCTAAATGCCCCCACCCAGCAAGCCCCCAGTATCCAAGCTCCTCCTGCCTCCAGTTCCACTACCTGCAACTGGCCTCTTCTCTTCCTATCTCTTCCAAGACTCCCAAAGGTCTTTGGCTACAAGCATTCAATCTAAGGACCTAAATTTCACCAGAACTAATCCAGTGATGCTGCTAGCCACAACAGAACAACCTGGAATGCTGGTCGCTCCAAAACATGAAAGTCACTTCTAAAGTTCCAGCAAATTTACCAGAATCCCCTTCAGGAGCTATAACCATAAAGATACTTACAAAGGAAGGAGCCGAAGCAAGACAGCAAAAGAGCCATACAAGTGATTGCCACCCCAACGACTGCCGGCTGCAGCAAGTGTAACCTCCCCTCCCCTCCATTACTGCCAATGGTCTTTGTGCTCACTGTTCTGGCAGGAAGGACTAAGAACCTCCCAGAAATCCACAAAATGTTATCAGGTGCTGGGCCAGCTGCAACCAGTCTGCCTCCTAGGTGATACTAAATCTGGTCAAATTAACATTACCCATCACACATAGGATGGGATAGAAGGAGCGGGCAAGGAAGAGGCTATCCGTGTGAATCCTCAACTCCCTCCCGAAGCAGTTAGCATACCACTCAGTGAAGGCCTGGAGAGATACAGCCAGCTGCTTCAAGCCAACAGTCCTCTGGTGGTCTTTAAGATGCTGAGTGAGCGGCTTAATCACCCAGCAGGGTCTAGTAGGCAATAGAGAAAACCCCTAGGAGACAGGCAGCCATTGAATGGAAAACATTATCATTTAAAAAAGGACTAATAACAGGCCAGTCTAGGCGGCAGAGACAGCCCAGTAGTTACAGTAGCAAGTCCAGCTCTAGCAGAGGACCCAGTTGGATTCTCAGCATCCAGGTCAGGCAGCTCACAATCCTCTGTTAAGTCTAGTTCCATGGGGGATTTGGTGCCCTCTTCTGGCTTCCTCGGGCACCTGCACGCACGAGGTGCACAGAAACGCAATTTTACTCAGACATAATTTTAAAAATGTATTGGATGGACTGATGGATGGATGGATGGATGGATGGATGGATGAAGCAAGCCAGGCTGGAAGGAAACACACCACCCGAGAAGACTTCTCCAACTTTTCAGGGAAACTAACCAGGCCCATGGTGTGTGTTGGTTAGGGGTGGGGGTTGGGGTATTATTTTTTTGAACAAGTTAGTATCTCCTCCCAGGAGACACCAGGAACCCTGGCCAGAGCACTCCCTCTCTCTGTACCTGTCCTGATGCAGCCCGCCTGCCTAAAAGTGTGGGGTCAAAATAACCAGGATGTAAATCTAGAGGAAGTTTTATAGCTCTGACTCAGCCAAGCTGATGAGAAAAGAAACACAGGAAAACGTCCAGATGATGATCCCAGCACTGGGGAAGCTGATCCAGGCGTCTCTAGTTTCGGGACAGTCAGGACTGCTTCAAATTTTAAAGTCTTTTCTCATTTGTGTGTGTGTGTGTGTGTGTGTGTGTGTGTGTGTGTGGTCCCTATGCGGGTGCAGGGGATCAAACCCAGGACCTCGGGCCTGCTGGCACATGCCTTCACTCACTGAACCATCTTACCAGCCCATAAACTGAACCATAAAGGAGGGAATTATGTTACAGGGAAGCATTTCCAGCGCCCCCCCCCCCTCCGGCCCCCGAACTTAACTTTCTTTCTTGAGTTCCTTGGTGGTATATTTGATGGCACCTAGAGTCGCCTGGGAGACAAACCACTGGGCACATCTATGGCATTTTCTAGGTTAGAGGAGACCCACCTTAACTGTGAGAGGCAGCACCCATGACCTTGCCATGGGACAGCAGCCTGCGGCTCCCACCTCGCGCCTTTCCAGCCCATGCATTGCTTTACCTGAACTCTGAGTTGAATGACACCCTCGGGTTGAGTCAGTAGGCATACAAATGTCACACTAATGAAAAAAATACTACACTCTCTCCTTAGGAGTCATACCCTTGGGCTTCCTTGACTACCCCTGTATCCCCTCCTCTCTGTGCTCCAGCAGCCTTTATTTCCTGCCCTCGTCCTGGGCCTGAGGGCTTCCCCACTGTTGTTAGGCAAGGTGCCTGGGGCGATCCCTCATTCTGGCAGTGCCCTGTAACTATTTCTGCCATTAGTCTCTGCTCAGAGTTTTGCAGGTAAAATGTGTTACCTGCCAGGAGCTCAGACATTGACTTGCATTATCACAGCTGTGATGAAAATGCATCCACGTGGGCCTGGAAGCTCAGGGGGGAGGGGGGACATTCCCAAGCGGGTGCTTCCGGTGCTGTAAACACTAGGCTGAAAGAGCGGAGAAGATGGATGCTCTATCTGTGGGGCCTTGAACTCACTCACCTCCAAGCAGATGATTACAATCATCCCCAGAGGGCGAGGGCTCACACCTGTTCTTCCTCCAGCTACGCACACAACTTTTATCCTACCTACCTTTCATTTTTGCCACCTGCTTACTAATACAAAAACACCCAAAGTCTGGCCCAAGCTCTTTTGACAGTCCAAGGAGGATAATGAAAATAGTCACCAGGGCCAGTGAGATGATGACACTTGCCACCAAGCCTGATAACATGAGTTGGAGCCCGGCGACCCATGTGGGGAAAGGAGAGAACCAATTCTGGAAAGCTGTCTCCTAGCTCCATGGCGTGTGGCCCACGTGCCCCATCACACACACACACACACACGCACACACACACACACACGCACATACACACACATACACATACACACACACACACACACATACGCATACACACACACGCACATATACATACACATACACACACATACACACACACATACACACACGCGCACACACACATACACACGTACACACACGCACGCACACGCGCATGCACACACACACACACACACACGTACACACACACACGCACGCGCACGCACACTAAATAAAACAGCCTTGGAAATACTGAACAGCTGTCCTTAAGGAAAACCTTTTTATTACTGTCTGACAGAAACAGATCCAACCCCAGGTTAGATTCACCCAGATCACCTGACCCCAAAGGTCATCACTCCCCTCCCTGGCACCACTGCTCTGGTTTGGTTTGGCTGCTCTCCACCTCAGTGGGTACTGGGATTAGAGTCTGCTACCTCATGTGTGGGGTCATTGGGAATGAACCAGGGCCTCTTGTATACAAGGTAAGCACTTTACCAACTCAGCTACATCTCCAGCCTCTAGAGTATCATTCTTTAAAAGGAAAGAAAGACCCAAAGTCTGCAAGTTATTCTTAACCCGAGCCTACCTACTCAGGATGTGGGGGCACAAGGATCAGACCTTCAAGGTAAGCCTCGGCCACACAGTGAGCTTGCACTGTTGTCAACAATAATAATTAAAAATGTTTTAAAGATATAATTGCATTATGGCAACATGTGTGCCTACTAATTAATACACCAAGTTACAAGATCCAAGAGTGTCTGTTACCCACCAATGGGACTTGGTCGTGATGAACATGAAAAGTATTTTGAGATTTCAGCAAAATGTAACATGAGTCATATTTACTGAAGGACAATCATCAGGGTGCTTCCAGAACACGGGGCTCCCTGTATCCATGGGAACACATCCACAGATTTAACCAACCCTATTTTCTGGATAGAAAAGTATCCAGAAAAAAAATAAATAAATAAAAATAAAAACTGCCTTGGGGGACTGGGGATGTAGGTCAATCACAAACACTGGCTCCAGCTTCAGTACTGTATGAGCAGTATGTGGGAGCGCAGGGGGTGTAGGCAAGAGGATGAGACGGCCAAGGTCATCTCTTGGCTGCACAGCCTTTAAAAACCCTCTTCCACACAGAAAAAGAAATTGGCTTGGTTTTAGTCCTGAATATGCAGAGAACTTTCTTTTTCTTGTCACATTCCATACAGAATATAGTATCAAAAGCACTTATATTGTGTTAAGTATTAGAAACAATGTGGAATCAACTTCAGGCACAGGAGGGCATGTGTCATTATGGAAGGGACTGGAGAAGCTCAGATAGTCATGTCCAAAGTGGTCTGAGGACCAGTTCCCCAGCAAACTAAAGACATGCACATCCCAGGTGGCCTTATGGCCAGAGCCACAGTTGGGAGTTCAGCAGTCAAGTTTATTTCCAGGATTGAAGGAGAAGGGTTGAGGAAGAGGATGGCTGGCAGGGCTTATTTATCAACCAGAGATTCCACTACCAGGTTCAAGACTGGAAGGGAGAGGAGGGGAACGGAGGGGAATGGGGGAGGGGAGGGGAAACTGGTACCAACAACTTCAATCCCATCACATCTTCATTTCCAGCAGGCTACTAGTTTTTTTTTTTTTAAGTGACTCTTCAGGCATGAAAAATGTACATTTCCTGAAAGCCACACTGCAGCTTTTAATTACAGTGAATATTTTTCCAGTGCCTCTTGCTGTGAAAAGATCCCTGCTCCTTCCACCGGGAAGGCACAACCGTTTTATCTGCTCGTAGGCATCCATCATAAGTGTGCCAATATCTTAGGGCAGAAAGGGGGGCTTTTTAAACTTTCTAAGGGTTTAATCAATAGGGTCCTTTTCACAGAAGACTGAGCTGCCTGCAGAGAATATGAACACCTCTTTTCTCTTTATTCTAATTTCAAACGGCAGTGCACTTTATATTGCACAGCTATTACATTGCAGGTACAGCGTCAGGCTCTTGTTTTCAATTACTCTGATGCTCACAGCCATTATCCCATCTTAATAGTAAAGATAATAAATGATTAAGAATTTCAAAGAGTCTTATGTTACTAAAACCATTCTCTCTGGCAAAAGAGAAACAAAGGAACAGAGAGAGGGAGAGGGATGGAGGGATAGAGGGAGAGAGCAAAGGGAGGGAGGGATAGAGGAAGGGAGAGAGCAAAGGGAGGGAGGGATAGAGGGAGGGAGAGAGTAAAGGGAGGGAGGGATAGAGGGAAGGAGGGATAGAGGGAGGGAGAAAACAAAGGGAGGGAGGGATAGAGGGAGGGAAGGATAGAGGAAGGGAGAAAACAAAGGGAGGGAGGGATAGAGGGAGGAAGAGAGTAAAGGGAGGGAAGGAGGGAAAATTAGAAGGAAGAAAGGAAGGAAGGCAGGGCAAAAAAAATCATCAATGCTGAAAATCCAATCATAAAATAAAGACACTGATTTTATTTGTCATTCATTTATGTATTTATTCATGTGTTCATTTTTGACACAGACTTTCAATACACCATGAGCTGACCTTGTGTTCCCTATCTTCCTTCTGAGTGCTAGGATTACAGGCCTATGTCACCACACACTCTGTGGTGGTTTGAACGTTTCGCATTCCCTGCTGCACACACACCATAGACTCATATATTTGAATGCTTAGTATCCAGTTGATGATAAGTTGTTTGGAAGGATTAGGTGGCCTTGGTGTTGGAGGAGGTATGTCATGGGAAGTGGGCCCACACCAGGCCCTGTGGCACTTGCTCGCGCTCTCTCTCTCTCTCTCTCTCTCTCTCTCTCTCTCTCTCTCTTTCTCTGCATCTCTCTCTGCCTGCTGCCTGTGGATCAGGATGTAAAGCCCTCAGATACGGCTTCAGCCCCGTGCCTGTCTACTTCAAGCCATGATGCTCACGGACTAACTCTGAAACATGTCCCTCCCTTCCCCTCCTACCTGATCCCCACGCCTGGTCTAAGAGGTATTATTTTATTTCTTCCCCCCTGTGCAATCAGTTAGTTCCTTATCAAACTGTGTTCTGGAACAGGAAAGACACTTGCTAAATGAGCTGTTTCATTAACAGACACCAGGATATGAGTAAGAACAGACTAACCTGTCCCGAAAGCATTGAGACTGGAGAAAGGAAGTCAGGAGACAAAGGTTAAAGGAGCCAACATCAAAGACGCGTTCGTTCACAGCCTGTGAAGGAGCCTAGGAGAAAGCCTAGGTAAGGCTCTCTGCTCTCAAGTGTACAGGAAGCAACGGCGGGGAAGCGAGGTCTGAAAGGTGACAAAGGTCTCGGAGTTACTGAGTCTACTGAAGGGAAGGAACTTACTTTCATGTGTGCTGTTCACACCTCTGATCCCCACACACACACACATCCTTACCAGACTTTCTCTGCTCTACTTTTTACATGAAACTGGAAGTCAGCAGTTAAGCATCTTGCTCAGCGGCACACAGGGTGACACCAGAATTCGAACTGGCTCCCACTTACCCATCAAAGCTTAAGTTTTAGTTTCAGATTAAATTTCAAAAATTCAGCAAGACTGTAGCCTGGGTTCCTAATTGTGTATATGTGTGTGGGGGGGGCGGGCGGGTTGGTGGTAATCCTTAGAGGATAAGAAAACATCAATGCACATACAAAAAGAGGAAAGGGGGAAGAAAGGAGGGAAGGCACAGAAGAAGAAAAGAAGGTGAGGGAGGAGGGAAAGAAAAAAAGAGGAGGGAGACAGGAAAGGAAGAAGAAAGGAGGGAAGAGGGGCTGGAAGAATAGCAAGGAGGGGAAGGAGAGAAAGAAAAGAGGAGGGGAAGAGAGGAGGGAGGAGGGAAAAGGAGGGGAGGAGGAGGGGGAGGAAGGAAGAGGAAGAGGAGGAGGAGGAAGATGGGGAAGAAGAGGGAAGAGGGAGAGGAGAGAGGAGTGGAGGGGAGAGAGAAGGCAAGGAATGGCAAAGGGAGGGGGGGGGGTGGAGAGAAACACCAGGAGGGGAAGAATCTAAAACTACTGGCCCTATGCTGAGCGTGTAGGCTCCTGACGGAAGGCCCTGCAAAAGGCTAAGAATCCCTGGAAATCCCAGTCTACCCCCAGCACAGCAGAAGCCAGTAAGTAAATAAGACGGTCCTCACACAGGAGGTTTGGAAAGAGCCAGGAGCAGGGTAACCTCGTGGCCTCTCTCTAAGAGCCCCTCTGCTGCCAACCAAGAAGCAACACAGAGAAGCATGGTGTCTGTTCAAACAAGCCACCTGGCCTGGTCTCCCACCATCAAGGACCGTGACAGCCAGCCGGAAGCTTTCTAGACGGAGTCATGCATCCCATCGGCCAGAAATAAGCACAGGTTCCCACCTAGTGTACATTAATTTATTTAAAACAAAACACATAACTACTGTCGATTTATGAAATTATATCTTAAAACATTAGTTTTAGTCGGGAATAAATGGAAGAAGCTTCCACATCTTCTTCCCGTGTCCAAAAGGGCTATTGTGAATGGCAAATTCTAGAACCCACTGTCTTGGACTTGCAATACTGTGCTTTCTTGGAATCCAGTGGCTTCGACCTTCATTGTACCTGAGCCAGATGGCTAGCACACTTCTGGTTCACTGTCCTGGACTCCACTCCCAGGATTCCTGGGCTATTCTTCACCTCCTAGAGTTCTGCAGCCACTGCTTTCCAAGTTTGTCTGTGGTTCTTTGCCTCTGTTCATCAGGTCTCAGACCCAACCTCTGTTAGCTGGGTGCTAACACCACCTCCACCCCATCAGGTCTTACCACTGTGGTCAAGTGCAATGCCCCACGCTTTACAGCCAATCTACCTTCTCTTCTGCAGTCAGACACCTCAGCAGTACCAGAGGGGTGAGGGCGAGGGAAAAAAGGAGCACATGGTAGCCATAGAAACACCAGTTACCAGGTTACCTCATGCCCTGGTCTTCAGCAGGCCTTTCAGCTTAGGAACAGTTTGGTTTTGTTTTTTTTTCCCCCCTTGTCCTCCACTACCTCCATTTCTCATCCTCCTCAGCCAGCATTTTGGAGCTTCATCCACAGACTTGACCAATCTTTTATCTATGGTAACATCTGCTGAAAAATCACAAGGACTACTTACTAGGAGCACCGAATCACGCCAAACATTCACGACAGGAGACAAGGAAACATCCATCCGGGGTTGGAAGATGATCGGAAAGAAGCCACTCATTGTCTACGTGTCTACTTGTGCCTCCTTCAAATGTATTATTGAAACAGAATTCATATAATATGGATTGAACCTTTGAGAGTAGACTGTTCAGGGCTGAGGCATAGCTCCATATCCTAGTACTTGGTCTAGCAGCACAGGATCCTGGGTTTGATCTTCAGCATCATAAAAAAAAAAATTATGCATCAGTGGTATATAATATGTTCGCTACACTCTATAACTGCCACCTCTGTTTGGTTCAGAACCATTTCTACTACCATAATAGTTAATCCATATTACCACCTGATTCGATTCAGAATTACCATGCCAAACAAAATTCTGGCTGTCTCTGTGAGTTGTTTCCAGAAAGGCTTAACTAAAAAAAAAGGGAAGTCTCTCCCTGGATGTGAATAGAATTATCTCATGGACCGGGGGCCAAGAGTTAAAAGGAAAGAGTGAGCAGGCCACTCATCTCCACCTCTCCTTCCAGTCTGCAGATGTAGAAGACCAGCTGCCTTAAGCTCCTGCAGCCATGACGTCCCCAGAATGGAAAACACCCTCAAACTGTAAGTCATCTGGTCTCACCACAACAGGAAGCTTAATTAATACAAACCCCAAAAGAAAACCTGGGCCATTAAAAAGTCCCTCTTCCCGACTCCCCCTGCCCTTGGGATAGAGGAATCTGCTTCCGGTCTCTGTGGGGTCACCTCTTTGGGTGTTTCCTGCCGGTGAAGTCAAACGTTACTTCCTGCCATGTTCCACTGCTTGGTCGGTGTGTCTGTGTGTCTGTCTATCTGCCTGAGCGTGACTTCCCGTCCACACACCCCCCTCTCATGTCTTTGGTTCACTGTCCATATCTGTCACTGAGACCCCTGGGCTCTTCCCTGCCTCTAGCCCACTCCCTACGCTGGGTTTAGTTTAGCCCTGTGAAAAGCTATCTCATCTTCTAAAACAAACAAGTGCATAATTCCTTTGATTTTTCCTTCTAATACCAAGAACACCTTCCTTCCATTGCAGCGTCTGGTTCTACAAATATGGCTTCTATCTGACCCGGCTGAACCACTCCAGGTTTCTCCCCACAAGACTCCCAGCCTATGTATCACGGAGACCCTCACACATCAATGGTTCCTGCAGCACTATGCACAATAGATAAGTTATAGAATCAACCTAGGAGTCTAACAACAGAAGAACGGATATAAAATATACGTGGTTTGGAAACACAATGGGATTTTCACCCATGAAGAAGAGCAAAGTTAATGGGGAAATAGATACACCTGGAGGCAATGTTAAGCAAGTTTCAAAACAACAAAGTATGCTTTTCCTCATGTGTGGTTCCTGAATTTTATGTAGGCACAAAATACATATATATGACACGGAAGTAAGAGCAAAACTAAACAACAACAACAATAATAACAACAACAACAGTAAAATTCTCTCCTGGGCACCTAGTCAAATGATGTGGGTGACCTCAAACAATCTGTGACTTGGCCTCTGTGTATCCCTCTCTCCTCTCTCCTCCCTCTCTCCTCTCTCTTTCTCTCTCTCTCTCTCTCTCTCTCTCTCTCTCTCTCT
>NW_022196891.1:23723510-23741966 GCF_008632895.1 Mastomys coucha | reverse complement strand
CTCTCTCTCTCTCTCTCTCTCTCTCTCTCTCCCTCTCTTTCTCTCTCTCTCTCTCTCCTCTCTCCCTCTCGCTCATAACAGGGATCAGAAGCCATTTATCTCATAGCTCTTTCATGAAGAACAGGCGAGTATCCTAGGTTCCTAAGATGTCTATGAATGCCAGATGTCAGGCAGGCTGTAGGGGTTCAATACTATTATCACACCCTTAGGATTAAATCCCACAAACCCCTTGGCCCTGCTTGCTCAGGCAGCCCTAGACCTCTCTGGACCCTGGCATATTTCCACAGCACTGCTTTCTGGCTCAATTTGTTAAGTGTAAGACTTTTTCAAAGCACCAACACTTCCTTAATAAAACCTTTCCAAGGGTACCGTACGCCCTTCGAGTTCTGACTGCAAGCTGATGCTGGAAGACCACATAGGAATATGGGTGCCAATGAGGGCACTCCTGGGATGATTTGAATATCGAATGATTTGAATATAGAAATTTTTCCCATCCTATTACAGGACCCCACAATTTCTCCTCAAAACCACTGCAACAGCCTTCTTTCCTTAAATCTTATTCCTGCCCTGCCCCCTTTTAACCCTGTGACCAGAACAGCTATTAGAAACCCAAATCTATGTAGATCACATATTTAGCATGCACGAAATTCTGAGTTTCAATCCCCAGCACCAACTAAATCAGGCCTAGTGATGTCATCCCATCCTTGGGAAGGGAAGTCCGAAGTTCAAGGTCATCCACAGCTCAAGAGACCACATAACGAGTTCAAGGACATCTGGGCTACCTAAGACCCAGTTCACAGCTGTTTTGTTTTATTTTTGCTGGTATTGTTTTCGTGTGTTAGGCAGATACCTTATCACTGAGATGCACCTCTAGCCCGTTCCAGTTTGAATTAAGAAAGTTAAGTAAGACACTGGAGACTGTCCTCTGGCCTCCAGGTGCACTTGTACATGTGCATGTGCATCTTAAATGAGTTAGAGAGCATGCATGCACACGCCCCCCCCACACACACACACACAGAGCATACTGCAGCCTCAGACAGTTTAACAACCTAGCAATAAAGACAGAGAGAACTTGCGACCACCCCCTACCTCCCACAACTGCACAGGCTCCTATGGTTGATGTTCTGCCTCTCCTACCTGCTCCTTGGCAAATCTGGGACAAAAGATTTTCCCCTCTTGCCTCAGTTTCGGCATCTATAAAACTACAACAGCAGTACCTCCTTTCGACTTTCAATTGCTCCTCGTTGGCAGCCAGCAGTCCAAGTCAAATGTAAAGGGTGAGCATCCTTGGCTAGCATGCCCAGCTGCCTTGGAATCATCTCATCTGCTCCCAGAGTCAGGAGACTGTTTATCATGGACCCTGCCCTGCCTGTGAATCGGGTGCCCAGGCCTGCCACAAAAGCCTCTCTGTAAATGTTTAGAGATTTTTGCCCCCCTAGGCTGTTCCTGGGTTGACATCTAAGACTTTCAAAGCAAAAAGTCACACTGGTATCATGTGGCCCAATTTGCCCACTGTGGCAGAAGAGACTGAGGCTCACAGGGGCCTCAGTGGTAGGGAACACAGCAGCCCCAGGGGTCATCTGATGTCTCACTTAAGTCTTAAGACCTAATCAAGGCAGCCCTGGGTTACCCATGGCCACACAGATGTTCTGTGGCCTCCAGTAACCCCTGGTCACAGCTACTATGAGCCACCTATACAGCCCTTTTCTCTCATTTCTACTTCCGCCCCTCCCCTAACCCCACTTTCTTTCCTCTCTGGCTTCTGATTGGTGGCTCCCATGTTTCCAGAGAAAACACGGCTCTCCACAAAGAGGACCAGTGCTGGCTGTGTTCTACCTGGAACCAGTTTCACAGAGCAGAGGTAATCCTGGGGAGCTCCCCACAGCCCACTCGGGGTCCTTTATAGGACAGGACTTCTCTATAACCAGAAGTTGTATTCTGTATACTTTGGGGGGTCAGTATTTTGAGTACTAAGGTTCAAAAGGTCCCTGTGAATCTGGGTGTGGAAGGCCAAGCCATAGCCCTCAATCAAAGTCAAAGGCCTAAAGGTCTACACAGCTCAACTGTCCCTGCCCACCTGCTTGCTCTAAGTTCCCAGCAGGGGCACTTTCGTTTCCTTTCTGTCCCAGCACTAGATGTTCAATTATAGGCGTCAATCCAATGAGAAGTTTTAACGGACCACTCTTCTTAAACCTCTGCCTCCATGTTATGACTTGGAACCTAACACTAGGGATCAACTTCACTCCTGGGCATCAACAAGGTTGGGTTTTGTTTTGAATCCTTATCTTGCTTTTTAAGGTAGTGGTCCAGATGACGGGGGTCGGGGAGTGTTCTCATTCAAACCAGCCTGTGCAGTAAATTCATCACACTGGTCCTGAGATGCCAGCTTGGCGGGTAGAACACTTGTCACACAGGCATGAGGACTTGAGTTTGGATCAGCAGTACCAACAGAAAGCCTGGTGCTCTGGTGTGAGTCTGTGATCCCAGCTCCTGGGACAGAATGGAAGGCGGAGGACAGAAGAATCCCTGGAGGCTCATGGGACAGGACAGCTGAGAACAGAGTGGCCAATGAGAGAGTACTGTAAGCAAGGTCAAAAGTCAAAAGGAGAGAACTGATTGATTCCCCACTGGTTACCTCACTTTCAGGAGCGTACCTGCCTCTACACACATGAACACCTACAAGATTTAAAAAAAAAAAATCATCACTCTTTAGTCAATGTATTTGCTGAATTTCTTGCTTTCTTAAGCCAACGAGGGCCGGGTGTGTAGAGCTCATGACAGACGTGAGCTCCATGAAAGGATTTTAGATATGCCTCACCTGAAACAGTAATGGGGCTACGAGGAAGATAGTTCAGTCAGGAAATGTCTTGTCATGCAAACACAAAGACCTGAGTTGGAGCCTCAGAGTCCACATCAAAAGAAACCAGAGCTGATGGCATGTACGTGTAATCTCACGACTGGGGAGGGAGAGACAGGCGGATCCCTGGGGCGCAGTGGTCAGACTAACCTAATGGGTGGGCTCTGGGTTCGGTGAGTGAACTTGCCTCTCAAGCACAAACTGGATAGTGTCTGAGGAGCAGTAACTAAGGTCGGACTCTGGACCCCACAAGTGCACACACCTGAACAATACCTGCACCCACACACACACGTGAATGTGCATACACACATACAAAATCAAGCTCATGGGGACTTGCAAGCACATACATGGACCTGTCAATCAATAAAAGAATCCTCCCATCCCTTAACACCCAAGACACTGTTACTTAACAGATAAACTTGCTAAAAACACACATGTTCTCTTTATGTCTGAAATAAGTGGTAAAAATAATTTAATAATAATAATAATAATAATAATAATAATAATAATAAATGCAACCATTCCTTCCAGAAGGGAGAAAGCTTATACTCAAAGAGAATTTTATTGGTAACTAAATTCATAGGACAAGGAAGGGGAAATGTGTGACTATTCAACCGCAGTATTTTTTTAAATAATGAAAAACTGAAGCTGGCACAGTTGGTAAAGTGCTTGCCCCGTATGCAGAGTCCCGGGTTTAGTCTTCAGCACTGCATAAACCAGGCATGGTGGTGCAAGACTGTATATTGCAGCCTTCAGGAGGTAGAAACAGGAGGATCAGGGGTTCAAAGTCATCCTTGGTTACACAGTGAGTTCAAGGCTAGCCTGCACAGCAGAGGCAACAGGGAGCAAGGAGAGGGTGAGATGGCCCAAGCCTAATAACCTACGTTATTAAGTTAACAGGACCAGGAACCAACTCTCAGGAGTTGTTCTTGGACCTCCATATGCAGACCACGGCACTCTGTCATGAAGAAAAACTTTAAAGAGAAAAACTGCTATTGCTCTAACCATTAGATATGGCTGCTTGGGACGTCAGTGTGAAGTACGTGAAGATCAAGCCTTACCAAACTCTCAATGCCGACCTAGAACCTAGAGGGGAAAAGACGCTCACGGCACGGCACCGGCTCTGTGTCTAAAGGACAGCAAGTAGCACTGGGGTAGACTCGGCTGTGGCAAAGTCACTTCCTACTGAGAGAAGTTTGTAGAACAGCTCAGGAAGATCTCCTGTGGGCAAAGAGAAGTTTCTAGATGACACACTCCTAGAAACCTAGCACCTCAGAGGCTGGACTCCGTTGCTTGCAACCAGGAGGAGCTGGGTTCCCTGGAGCTCTGTGTGGACCTCCACCCAAGTTCTCACCCATGGGATATGGCCTTCCTCCTAAGCCTGTGGTTAGATGGAAGATGCTCTGTTCTCTATAGTTATTTGTGAAATATGTCTTGGGCAACGGGGTATGTATTTGGGTTTTTTTTTTTTAATTCTTTAACCATTTCCTAATGTATACAGTGCATTTTTATCTCCTTCAACGAAGTATTTCATAAAGGGGTGTGTGTGTGTGCGGAGATGTAAATGTGTATGTGTTGCTAATTACATCAGCATTGAGACAAAGGATGTGGGAAACAGGGGTTAACCTGAATACTGGGATTTATCCTGTACAAAGTCTTGAGTGTTCCTCACTGAAAAATCAGAAGCAGGCAGTCACAATTCGGTTGAGGAGTCAGAAAAACCTACATGTTTTCATTTTGAAATCACCGTGTATCTTGTGCAAGTTGTTAGAGCCTGGTGGGAGAAACGTTTTGGGAGACATCCTCCTTACACAATGGCACCGTCAGCATGGCTTCCGCCGTTCAACTCCTTGAGCAAGTGAAAAAGAAAACTAGTGGAACTGAGCTCACACCCACTCCAGACCCTTGCCTGACAGCTCTGAGTAGGACTGAGAGGGCCAAGTCCCGGTGACAGGGAACAGTAGGCTGGGTGGTGTCCACGCCCATAAAATTCTCTATGATTTCTACAGCAGGTCTTCTGATGGACTTAAAAGTAGACTGAGCACTCAGTAGAGGTTTGGTTTGTTTTATTTTCTTTTGTTTTTGTTTAGTCTCAATGTCCTTGAACTCTATGTAGCTGAGGATGACACAGATCTCGTGATCCTACTGTCTCTACCTCCCGAATGCTAAGATTATGGACATGTACAATTCTATTAGCTAAAGCACAACTGCGAGCCGGACAGTACCTAAACTCATCTGAGAAAGGAGTCTCAAATGAGGGACTGCCAAGACCTGATTGATCTGCGGACATGTCTCTGGGGGACCATCACGGTTGTTAATTGATACAGGAAGGCCCAGCTCACTATGGGTGGCACCATTCCCTAGGCAGGAAGTCTTAGGCCATATAAGAAAGCCAGCCAAGCATGGGCCTAAGCAAGTCAGCAAGCAACATTCCTTCATGCTTTTGGCTTCAATTTCCTGCTTGAGCTCTTGCCATGACCTCTCTCAATGATAAACTGTGACTTTTAGAATAAAATAAACCCTCTCTTCTCCTAGGTTGCTGTTGGTTATTATGTTTGTCACCACAATAGACAGAAACTACAACAGCCAGGATTGTCCAGGCCCAGGCTATACAGTGCTGGGGATCAAGCCCAGAGCTCTGCACGTATGCTAAGCAAGCACTCTATCAACTAAGTTACATCCCAGGCCCCCCCGCAGAAGGACCTTTCAAAACAAAGTGAAATCTATAGGATGCAAGAGTAAATCAATTACACTTGGTTACTAAAATATTTCCCATCTCTTTTTCTTCTTCTCCAGTATTTGGGATCTAATCCAGAGCCTCACACATGCCAGGGAAGCACTCTACCAATTGAGCTGTATTCCCCAGCTAAAATATGCTTTTAATTGTGATAAAGAGGTACACATGCTTGTTTATTAACACATCCAGTCACACTGTCTAGCAGCAGGCCCAACAGGACTATCGCTCAGAGCGAAGATAAGTCTTGATATGCTAAGATAGCTGCTTACTTACTGAAAATACTGGCTATCTGCTGCTGACAAAGCTGCAAAGAGCCCTTACACTACTGTAATTTTGCAGGCCAGTGTACACAGAGTGAAGGAATCTGGGGTTGGGGCCGTGGCTCAGCTGGCAAAAACACTTACCTAGCAAACACAAACTAGGCCCTGGGGTTCTAGTCCAGCACCTGCCCACCAAGTATGGCAGTACATGCGGTTATCCTGGCATTCCTGTTGTGGAGTAAAAGGATCAGAAGTTTAAGGTCATCCTTTAACTACCTAGGGAGGAGGAGGATAGCCTGGGCTATAAGAGACCCTGTCTCAAAAAGCAAAACCAAAAGGGAAGGAATGGCTAAATTCTAGCCTTGAGGTTGGTGAACATGAAGATGGAACATTTTCCCACGTGGTCTTCCTGAGGCCTCGCAGAATGGTCAGCAGCAGTTCACGTTCAACTCACGTGGCCATTCAACTCACGTGGCCATTCAACTCATGTGGCCATTCAACTCACGTGGCTATCGGACTTCCGACCTGCTTTGCCTTGCTCTGCTCCCAAGGCTCTGTGGGCTACAAGCTTGGTTCCTGGTACAGTGGTGGGGAGGTACAGAATCTTTACAACATACAGTCTAGTGGGAGACACAAGAGTCACGGAGACTCCATCTTCAGGGAAGGTTTAAGCTGTGTCTTAGGAGTAGCTTAGGTCCCACAGAACTGGAGTAGGTCCCACAGAACTGGGGTAGGTCCCACAGAACTGGGGTAGGTCCCACAGAATGCATTGTTGTTGATTTGGCTTTTTATCTCAGCTTTTCTTTTCTTTTCTTTTTTGGATACATGCTGTTATAGCCCAGCCTGGCCGTGAACTTGGTATGAATGTAGCCTTAGCAATGCTCGAGAGAGGGACGAGGGAACTAGCTCCGAAGGTAAAGTGCCCACAGTTCAGATCCTTAGAAGCCCTGTGAAGAACCAGGTGTGATGGTGCGTATTGTAATCCCAGCACTCTGTGAGAAGATAGGAGGGAGAGATGGGAAAATCACCCAGGAGGTCCCAGGCTAGCTCTCCTGGAGTAAGCATGCATGGCCGAAACAAGAGAGGCCTTGCCTTAAGAGTAGGAATGAGACATGTCATACACATGCGCGCACGCGCGCGCGCACCCACCCCCACACACACACACACACACACACTGTTTAAGAAATAAAATACTCGGGCAGACTTCCTCTAATGTCAAAGAGTCCAACCGCCCCTCTCCTCTCTGCTCTGCTCTAGTTTAGGCTCATTTCTTCTGACGCCAATCTCACCAATAAGTAGGACAGTGGCCATGCTTGACCTGGCACTTCAAAGTCAAAAGAGCTACCTTGGCCAGGCCATTCTGAAGTTGTTCTGTCTCAGCTTCTGCCCATCCATCCCTTAGCCTTGGGACATAAGTAACAGAATCATCTTGAAAAATAAAGGCACCAAAGAAATGTGGCCTTTAGGGGCCCAGTTAGGTGTGAACGGAGATTGTTACCGGCCCCCTCCCCAAAACAATATTTTAACTGCAAAAGTTCCTGATTAATGTCTCTAGATGGTATTATGCTCTGCAACAATACCATCCCATTTAGAAACATAGTTGCCAGAGAGGTACTCTTAAGAGAAGCCAGGATCACAGTTTCTCTAACTCTTCCCATAATGAACTCCAGTACCATTCTCTCTCCCTCTCCCCCTTCCCTCTCCCTCCCTCCCTCTCTCTTCCTCTCTCTCTTTCTCTCTCTCTCTCTCACACACATACACACACACACACACTCGCATGCACATGCACATGCATGCACACGCACACGGGCACACACACATACAGAGCTTGGCTGAAACCTAATGAATAAATAACCAGAACTTGAATAGAGTTGTGTCCTTTTTAATTCTAATTTGTCTCCACTAGAAAGCCTCATTTAAATTAAAAGGAGGAAGCTTAAGGTAGTTACATAATGAAACACTTTTGGAAATATCTGAGAGTTCCCCAGCACACATCAGGAAGTAGATAAAGTTAACTGTGGGGTCTAAGTACTTTGAAGTGAGGTGGCCTGAAGGATGGGTTCTCACATCTGCTCAATTTGGACGTTGCCCTTTGCTGACCTGTATCAGGAGAACTTGTGGTCACTTAAGGAGTGTCCCATCCTAAGAACAACAGATTATGAAATCATCTCTGAAAGTTGGAAATTTTTCTCTTTTTAAGGGCCTAAAGCAAACAATTCAGGCCTTGTAGGCCAGTTCAGCTCCATCAGGTTGATGATCTCCTCCACTGATAGGTTAAAAACAGCCAAGACAGAACACATGGGAGTGGCCATGGTGTGGTCAACATTACTAAAACCCTGTATTAACAACAACAAAACTTTATTAACAAAATGGATAGTACAAGACCAAATGAGAGAAGCTACATCCCCCCCAAAATTTTTTAACATAAAGGGCAACATGTGAACTAGTGAGCTTGGCTATTTTCCAGTAAAACATCATTAACAGAATGACCAGCACACCAACAGATCTGCACAGTCATTTTTCCAATAAAACATTATTAGCAGGGCTGGAGCAAAGGCTCAGCAGCTACGAGGGTATATTGCTCTTCCATAGGATCTGGACTTGGCTCCGGTACCCACATCTGGTACTAACAACTGCCTATAACTCTAATCCCATGGAGCCCAACAACTTCTCCTATCATCTAAGGCACCTGCATACACATGGTACAAGTCAGACATGCAAGCACACACATAACACATATAAATAGAGATAAATAACTGTTTAAGAATATTTCATCAGGGCTGGCAAGATGGCTCAGTGGGTAAGAGCACCAACTGCTCTTCTGAAGGTCCTGAGTTCAAATCCCAGGAACCACATGGTTCCTGGTGGATCATGGCAGTGTCTAGGCTCACATGGTGCAGGAGGAGCTGAGAGTTCTACATCTTCATCTGAAGGCTGCTAGCAGAAGACTGACTTCCAGGCAGCTAGGATGAGGGTCTTAAAGCCCATGCCCACAGGAACACGCCTACTCCAACAAGGCCATGCCTCCAAATGGTGTCACTCCCTGGGCTAAGCATATTCTTGACTAGTTTTTGTTTTAAGCCAATAAAACTGAACATGATAGGCACAGTCAAAGCTGATCATAGGTAGTAAAGGCGAGTGTCATTCACAAAACCTGTACTTGCTAGTACCAATGTGATTCCAAGGCTATGTCCTTACTGTACAATTTTTTTGGGGGGTGGGGGGGTGGGGCTTTCGAGACAGGGTTTCTCTGTGTAGCCCTGGCTGTCCTGGATCTCACTCTGTAGACCAGGCTGGCCTCGAACTCAGAAATCTGCCTGCCTCTGCCTCCCAAGTGCTGGGATTAGAGGTGTGCGCCACCACCGCCCGGTTCTACTACAGACTTTTAAGGCTACCATATCAGTAGGGAACAGTGAGTTTGAGGAGGGTAAATGCGTGCTCCTGTGGGAAACTGTTCAGCATTTAAAGCATCACATTGTCTTGGTTATGTTAAATGGTGGGAATGGACAGAGAACATGAGAAGTTCTTGGACATGAACCATAACTGTAAATTAATTAAGGGGTTTTGAGGGGGTTACAGAAGTAGCTCAGTTGGTGGAGTACTAGCCTAGTAATGCACCAAGCACAGGGTCCCATACCCAGCCCCTCAAAAACTAAGTACAGTGGCTGGCACATAACCGTAATCTCAGCACTGGGGAGACAGAGACAGCGGGATCAGAAGTTCAAGATCATCGCTGGCAACAACCCTAGTTGGAGGTCAGCCCCCAGAGACCATGTGAGACTCTGTCTCAGCAAATAAATAATGGGCTGCCAAGATGCTTAGAAGGCAAAGCTCTAGCCATACAAGTACCATGGTCACAATTCTGTCCCTGGATCCCCAGTGGAAGGCCAGAAAGAACAGCCTGAATCTGTCAGCCCAGCACCCTACAGAGAGATGGGAACCAAGCTGCAAGCTCCTGGGCCAGCTATCCAGAGGATTCAGCACAGGCAGAAACCAGAAATCTCGTCTGAACATGACAGCAGGAGAGAACTGACGCCCCACAAATTCTCTGACCTCCTCACATACCCTGTTGCTCTCTCTCTCTCTCTCTCTCTCTCTCTCTCTCTCTCTCTCTCTCACACACACACACACACACACACACACACACTACACATGGGATTACAAAGGTAGATTGGGGTGAGGGTGAGGTGGGAGTGGGGACAGTCTCTTGGAGACAGGGAGGAGGAATGGGATGAGAAACTGTAGAAGAGTGGACCAGTAGGGGTATAACAACTGGACAGTTAAAAAAAAAAAAAGATAATTTAAAAAAAATTAAAAATGCCAGGCAGTGGTGGCACATGCCTTTAATCCCAGCACTTGGGAGGCAGAGGCAGGTCGATTTCCAAATTCGAGGCCAGCCTGGTCTACAAAGTAAGTTCCAGGACAGCCAGGGCTATACAGAGAAATCCTGTCTCAAAAAAACAAAAATGAAATAAAATAAAATATAATATAATAGATCATCACAAAACAAATTAGATAAAGAAAGAGGAAGTGATTAATAATACATTTTATATTATTCATTATGACATGACAGTTTTACATTTATTAATAGATATTTTATTTATTTACATTTCAAATGTTATCCCCTTTCCTGATCCCCCCAGAACCCCCATCCCATCCCTCCTCCTCCTGCTTCTATGAGAGTGTGCCCCCACCCATCCACCCACCCACTCCGGCTTCCCTGCCCTCATATTCCTCTACACTGGGGCATGAAGCCTTCACAGGACCAAGGGCCTCTTCTCCCATTGATGATGCTCTTCAGTCCTTTCACTAACTCCTCCATTGGAGATACATGGATACACACACACACACACACACACACACACACACACACACACACTAATAAATATATTTAAAAATAAATAAAAGGTTGCAGAGATGGCTCAGCAGAGGAACCCACACTGGGTGGCTCATAAACACCCTCTTCTGGACATCATGGGCACAAAGCCACAACATGGGCACATAATTAAAAATAAGTACAAATTCTTAAAAAGTAATATAAAATTAAAAGGGAGGAAAGGCATATTCAATGAGATGTTCTTAGGCCTAAAGAGCAATCAGAATAGAATTAGGTATAAGTCATATACAATGATCTTCCACAGGACACAAAAATCAGTCCCTGTGCCATTTAAGAACTATGATGAAGCCATCAACTGCTACAGAGGCAATCCCCCCCAACCCCCCCAGCACTCAGGGACTAGAACCACATGGTATTTGCAAGCATGTGCAGACAGGCAGGGAGATTCTGGTAACCCAGGCCAGGCTGAACTGATGATCTAAGTGAAACTCAGGCAATCGTAAGTAATGGAAGGGTCAGAAGGAGGCTGGTTGGTCTACGGGGAATCAGGAGGGTCCACCCCATGGGGCTAGCCTGGGCATGTTTCTCACCTTTACACCAGGGCTCTGAGACAGCAAACTGAGTTATAAACAAAGCAACCAGAAATATACAGGTGCTATTAAAAGTTGCTTATACGAGGGATGTTTATGAGATCCTGCTGACCACAGCAAGCCATACAGCACCACTCTGCAAAGAGCGGAAGCTACCAGGAGGCCATTAACGTAGAGCCATTAGTACAATCCAATTACTACGGGCAATATTTATTTTCGTAGAGGAGGAGAAATTTTACATGGTCTCAAGTTTTTTCCATGGCAAGTTCTCATTTCATTTTTGCAAGACCACTTGGTAAGGAAGAAAAGCAAAGTGATTAAAGAACGTGGGCTTTGGTGTCCTGGCTCTGCCCCTAAGTGACTAGGTGACCCGAGACACTCATCTTCAGAATCTGTTTTCTTAATGACAGCGATGAGAACCATTGTGTAACAAGGAACACGCACAAGGTTATTTCTTGGCTCTGTCTGTGGCCTCAGCAGAACTCAGACCTTATTTAGAGAGCAATGTATGTTGGAGGACAGCGGTGTGCATCTGCTTCAAGAGACAGGGAAGGGCCAGTGAGAGGTCCAGCAGGCAAAGGCGCCGATGACCAGTGTTCTAGTCCCCTCGACCAACACATTTAAAAAGACAGACATGGTGATGCGTGTCTAGAATCCCAGCACTCCTAGGGAAGCACCTGAGGCCAAGGCAGTTGAATCTCTGAGACAGTCACATGCCACGCACATTTTGCGTGACGGCATTTGAGGCGTAAACTTCAAGGAAAGTCAGTCTCCTGCCTCCGCATTGTCGCCTGGCACCCCAAACTCTGAGGTAGCCCAGATATGTCCTCGTACTTGTGTGCTAGGGGTCCACCAAGATATCATGTCTTAACAGCTAGAAAAAGAAAATTCGGACATTGCTCCCTGACCTTCACCAATGTTCCAACGTCCTAGTTAAACCCTGGCTTGGAATGTTAAGCCATTCTAACTAATTGCCTCCAGCATTGTAGGTAGGGCATTAAAGCTTACAGAAAGAGAGCAGAGAGCATTCAGCAGCAGGCAGTCTGTATTCAGCATTCGGACTCACTAGCACTCAGACTAGAAATAGAACTTAAGTAGAATAGCAGCCCCCCCCCCCCAGCCCAGAGCACTTGGGCCCGGGGGGGGGGGGTTGGGTACAGCACCAGTCGAGATTCAAGAGATTGAGCATTCGAGATTCGAGCATTCAACATTGAAGATTCAGCATTGAGGACTCGAGATTCAAGCCTCTATTCTCCTGGATGGCGTACCCGCAGCCTCCCAGGACTCTGGCCGGGACCATGCAGCCCGAACATACTCAGAGCCCAGAGGTGCTGCACCAGTCCATAGGAGATGGCTGATGTTTTAGACCTAGTGTGTTATAGATGACCTCAGATGTACCTCGACTACTGAGCTGCCAGATTTTTCATTTCTCTCTTTTGCAAAGATTATAAAAGCCTCATGTCATTTTAAGAAATACATTCAGATAGAACACTTCTTGTGTAGTGTCTATTTGTCAAAGCCGAATCCCATGCACACCTGGCCAGAACCCATCATCCCGCGGAACAAGGGACCCCGTAAGAAACCCCAGTCCGTGACAGTCACAGGTCACTTAGCCTTGAGTCCACAATAGGGAAAAAACAATGGGAGAGCCCTTGCTCTCAGCAAGGTGGAAGGAGAGAATACTCTCAAATGTATGTCTACATACATTTGTACATATGTACACCCACACTCTCCCACATTATACACACATCATACACATATGCAAACAACATATACATACACACACATATATATGTCTCCATGTTTGTATATATACATACACATACATACATACATACATACATACATACACACACACATACATACACACACGCGCGCACACGCACACACACACACACATACAAACACACAGAAACACACAGAAACAGGCAAGTTCCTGTAGACATGAAGAATACTTGTTTTCCAGAGTTCTGAGGACCCTAGTTAGAAAACCAAGTGGCCCCTGAGGACGTTCAGAGGCTCAGCCCTGGACCCTGTGCTGTACAGGGAAAGCACAGGGAGAGGCAAGTGTGGAAACATCAGGATCTCACCGAGGGTGATGTGGATTATGTTGTGGTGTGAAGCCAGGGCTCTGAGAAGCAGGCAAAGCAGCAGAGGAAAGGATCTAGCTCTCGTCCCTGGTTCTGGAGGTCAAGGCACAAGCCTGTGGATGCTGCTGGAAACCGCACACAGTGAGGATGTGGATTCTGCCCTAAGCTTCCAGAAAACATGGGGACCTTGATCTTAGCAGTGAGACCTCTCTGTTGGGAGTAGAGGAGAGTATGGCTTCAAGCTAAGTTGTTGTCACAGTAGCACAAGAAGAGATGGCACTGACCTTCTAACAGTTCCACTTAAAGACTGACCAGAAAGAAACAGGAAAGTCCCTCTTGAAGTTATGGAACTGGAAAAAGATTGTCTAGAACTTGGAGCACACTAACCAGGCATAGATCTCACTTTGATTCCCTAGAACCCAATCTAGAAAAAGAAAAAGAAAAAGAAAAGTCTTTATGGTGTGCACTTGTAACCCAGTGCTGGGGAGGAGAGAGGACAGACGATCCCTGGGGTGGGCGGGGCAGCCAGGTGAGCTCCACATACAGAGAGAGACATTATCTCAAAAGCAAGGTGACAGGAGACAGCCTTTCATGTGTGTGCTTAAAGCAAAAGTGCACATAAGTGTACGTGCGTATGCATGCGCATGCACGCGCGCGCACACACACACATATATGCACACACACATAAAAAGATGGAAAACCATTTAGGAGTGTGGTTAAAGAGAAAAATGAAAAAAAGGCAGCCTGGCTGAAATAGCAACTCATCCATTTAACTGAGAGCCATTCCACACCTGACTTCAGCTCTTCATCTCTACCATTCTTATTTTTGATTCAGGTAATAAGGTGATGACCTCATATGGTGTGTGGAGAGAAACAGAGACAGATACGCGTGCATACATATGCACAGTCCCAACGTGCTGCTTTCCATGAGCCTAGGAATCACACTCTCTATAAAATGTCTACGGTTTTCCCAGGGGAGACGGCCCAGTTGAAGCAGTTCCTTTGCAAGCATCAAGGCTGATCCCCAGCATCCAGGTAAAAATCTGGGTGTGGTGACATGTGCTTGTAGAAAACCCAGCACTGGGAAGTGGAGACAGGAAAATTCCATGGACTTCACAGCCAGCCTACCCGGCCTACTGGCATGCTTCATATCAGTGAGCAAACAAACAAATAACCACGACATGCTGGCTCCACATCCAAGGCTGTTCCACATCCAACACATCGACATGTCCCACACATACAAACACACATGCCATGTATATGTATACACACACACACACAAGTTCAGATTGATGTGGAACTCTAAACTCTAAAAATGCACAAGGATAAAAAACACCCAAATAAGCCACATACTTAAGCATGTCCCTACACTCTGCTTAAAGGGACACGCCGATCCCAGCCAAGCGCACACACTAGAGCCACCAAATAAACACAGGAGAAGCTGAGTGAGGCATCAAGTGACAGACAGAACAGAAAGGGGCCCACCCATGTGGGGACAGTCAGCTAGCTGCAGTGGCCTGGCCTTCAGGCCTGAACTCACCAGTCACACTGGCTTGTCTTGTGACTCCAGCATGCAGCTCTGAGCCCAGAAACAGAGCTTCGGCTATACACTATGTTATACACTATGCGTATAAGTACTCTCTGCCCCTTTCAGACTATTTGAATGGAAAAACTTGGTAAAGTCAGGTATGGTAGCAATTTCATCATCTGGAAGGCAGAAGCAGAGGTACTGTGGCAAGTTCCAGGCCAACCTGCTTTACGCGGTGAATTCCAGGACAGCTGGAGCTAGAGGGCGAGACCTCAGAGAACTAAGGAAGGGTCTGATCCCCAGACTGCATAAACAGGTATGGTGGTAAAAGCCTGGGATCCCAGAACTTTAGAGGTAGAAAGAAGAAGGATCAGACATTCAAGGTCAAATCTTGGCTACACAGCAAATTAGAGATCAGAATGGGCAACCTGGGACACTGTCTCGGGTTGGGGGGGGGAAGGGTGGGGTGGGGGCTAGCATCCTAGTTACCATTGGCTGTCAACCCAACACAGCCCAAAGACACCAGACAACTGAGGAAGGAGTCTCAATTGAGAGATTAGCCTAATCAGATTGGCCTGTAGCCAAGTGCGATTCCTGAATGATAGGAAGGGGCCCAGGCCACTGCCAGTGTCCTCCCTAAGCATGTGGGCCTAGGCTGAATAAGGGAGGGAGAGAGCTAGTGGACAAGCAGGGCTCCTCTGTGGGTCTTGCTTCCAGGCTCCTCCCTGATTGCCCTCAATGGTGGATTGTGATCTGGAAGCAGAAGGCAAGTAAATCCTTTCCTCCCAAGGCTGCTCTCGGTCACACTGCTTCATCCCAGCACCAGAAAAGCAAACTAGCACATCCAGGCAAACTGTCCGCCCTGGCAGAAGTTCTTAAACATCAGACTTGCGAAACTGGAGAAGACGGTGAGAGTTAGCCAAGAGAAATACGTTTATATAAGCAAAATAACACACGGTGAGTGCTGCCCACTGAACAGCGTCACCTTCAAACCTGCCAAGGAGCAGAGACTCAAGTCAAACACAGAGAAAGGGGAACCAGGAAAGAGATACTGGAACTTCAGTGAAAGAAGGCAATGCAGGTGGAAGGAGAACCCTGCCTGCAGAGGTCTTAGACAAGCCTGGCACACCTCCTGATGTATGTCACTGACAGAGGGAACAGAGGGAAACCCACCTTCCCCTCCATACCCCTCCAAATGCTGCCCCTCCTAGCTCCAGGCAAGGGAACTAGGGACATCTCTCAAGGGGAGCTTGCCAAGGGGGTATGGGCACCCCCGTTTAAATTGCCAGCACTCGTGCAAAAAAAAAACTGTGCATGGCTGTGCATGCCTATAACCCAGCACTGAGAAACAGCGACCGGAAGCCCAAGGCTGAGAAGTCACCAACCACCTTGCCTAGCTGGCTAAAAGGATGAGATTTAGTGAGGACCCCTTGTCGGGGCAATGCAGTAGAAAGCAATAAAAGAAGACGCCTGAACTCCTGTGATGGCTTCTACAGGCAACACACACACACACACACCACACCACACCACACCACACAGACCATACCACACACACACACATACACACACACACCACACAGACCATACCACACACACACACATACACACACACACCACACAGACCATACCACACATACATACTCACACACACACATACACACACCACACACCACACATGTACATACCACACAGACCACACACACACACACATACATACATACCACACACCACACAGACCATACCACACATGTATACATCACACACACCACACAGAACCACACATACATCACACACACACTCACACATATCACACATATATACACACACATCACACACCACACACACAAATTACAGATCACAGAATGGGAGAACATAGCAAAGAAAAGCACTATATAAGGCACTGAAGAAAAATAGGGAAACTGGAAAGATGTTGATGAGCAGGAAGACCCATACCTTCCCTTAACAAGACACAGGAGGAAGAGAAGAGTCATTCAGAAAACTTTGCCTCAGCATGAACAGTAAATAAAAAAATCAGAGCTGAAAATAACAGATTTTTTTTTTAAGAAAAAGAAGCTCCAAGGGAAGTCACATGACACTATGGCATCCATTAAACACAGTAGGTTTCTTGGAGAAGCAGGAAGGAAACAGAATGTAGTTTGGCTCCTGGAGATGTCTGCGCTTACCCACACCCCAAGGCTGCTCTGCCACAGACTTCCATGATCGTATTCAACTTCTCTTCTCTAGCTCTTAATATCCCATGCAAAGAACAGCTCCAAACAGCTCCGCTAGGGGAAAGTAAATTTCTAGAAACAGGGAGTGTGTCTGTGTGTGTGTGGTGTGTATGTGTGGTGTGTGTGTATATGTATGTGTGGTGTGTGTGTGTGTGGTGTGTGTGTATGTGGTATGTGTGTATATATATATATATATGGTGTGTGTGTGTGTGGTATGTATGTATATATATATGGTGTGTGTGGGGTGTATGTATGTGTGTATGGTGTGTGTATGATGTGTGTGTGTATGTGTGTATGTATGTGTGGGGTGTGTGTATGTGGTGTGTGTATGTATGTGTGGTGTGTGTGTGTGTGGTGTGTATGTGTATGTGGTATGTGTATATATATATGGTGTGTGTGTGGGGTGTGTGTATGTGTGTATGGTGTGTGTATGATGTGTGTGTGTATGTGTGTATGTATGTGTGGGGTGTGTGTGTGTGGTGTGTGTATGTGTGTGTGGTGTACGTAGTGTGTGTGTGTGGTGAAGTGTGTGTATGTATTGTATGTGTGATATGTGTGTGGTGTGTGTGAGATATTTGTATATGTATATGTGTATGAGGTGTGTGTGTGTGTGTGTGGTGTGTGTGGGATGTATGTGCATGTGTGTTCAGCATGTGTATTTTTATATCTATAAATGTGCATGGGGATTTACAATCTCCGGTATCGTTCCTCAGGCACCATCCACTCTTGTCTTTTGAGACGGGGCCTCTCACTGGCTTGGAATTGGCCAAGAAGGGCTGGACTGGTTGACCAGTGAGCCCAGGTATCCTATCTCTACCTCCCCAGAAATTACAAGCACACATCTCTAAAGCTGACTTTTCTTTGTGTTTGCTTGTTTCAGTGGCTCAGGGGATCAAAGTCAGTTCTTTGTGCTTGTAGGGTAAGTGCTAAGTGGACCATCACCCAGCCTCTAGCACATAATTTCTAAACATCCGGACAGGTGGGGATGATAACATCTAAGTTCTTACGTAAGGAGTGCACTATCTACTAAAGGGGGCCTATACACAAGGGAAAAAAAACAACTTGAATGTTCCTCAATCATTTTTATTCAGTGAGAGAATTTTATTGGGTTTCTTTTTTTTATCTACACTTTCTTTACAGATAGAATCAGAAAAACCTCGAGACTGGACAACCTTTGGAACTCATTTACTCCATCCTAACATAAAGCCAAGGTCCTTGCCTTTAATCGAAGCATGCCTCTAGTCCCAGTACTTGGGAAGCAGAGACAGGCAGATTTTTGAGTTTGAGGCCAGCCTGGTCTACAGAGTGAGTTCCAGGACAGCCAGG